>NC_092371.1:175444804-175757721 GCF_030028105.1 Mobula birostris
TAGACTCACTTTCAAGACCCTACAGCTCATGTACTCTGTATTATTTATATATTTCTTATTATATGCTGTATTTGCACAAATTGTCAGAGGACGAGATTCTCCAGAGCAGATCCAGGAACAAAAAAGTTTACAGAAAGTGGTGAACACAATCCAGTCCATCACAGATCAATCCCTCTCCACTACTGAGCACATTTACATGGAGCACTGCCACAAGAAAGCAGCATCCAGGCCATGCTTCAGGTCCCACACCACTAGGTTCAGGTACAGTTATTACCCTGCGACCATCAGGCTCCTCAGCTGGTGTGGATAACTTCATTCACCTCAATGCTGACTTCATAACCTATATACTCAACTTGAATGGCTCCACAACTCATTATGAGTATTATTAATTTACTTTCTTTTATTTATTATTGGGACAATTTATCTTCTTTTGTACATTCAATGTTTATCAGATGTTGTTTAGGTATAGTTTTTTCAGAAACACAATTGTATTTCTTCATTTTCCTTTAAATGGATCTCACCATATACTAATATGGTGAAATATATATATTTTGATAATGAATTTACTCCAATTTTGACTTTGATCAAAATAGAGGATGCAAAACACATCTGGGATGGAGAAGTACCTAGACCTTGGGAGGAGCAGGTGGATTCAGATGCAGTTCTGAATCTTATCTGATTCAACTTTGTCCTCTTGGCATGGTAGCATAGCAGTTAGATGAATATTTTAGGGTGCCAGTGACCCAGGTTCAACTCCCACCATTGTTTGTAAGGGGTTTGTACATTCTTCTCATGACTGCTTGGGTTTCCTCTGGGTGCCCAGGTTCCCTCCAAAGATATGGATAAAGCATGGGTGTAATTGGGTAGCATAGGATCATTGGACCATGCTGTATCTTTTATTAAAGAAACAAACAATTCCTGAATGCAAGAGATATTTAGACAGGGTTTAAATAGGCAAGGATTAAGATCACAAGATATAGAGCAATGACTTGGCCTACACAGAATTCTATTCTTAGATCAAGAAGGATCAGGTCCTAATGCAGGCAAGTAGGGTCAGCATAAATGCACACAAAGTTGGCATCAATCTAATGGGGGCAGGGCCTGTTTCTGTTGCACAATTCTATGAACCTATCCCTCAAGGGAGAGATGGGGCCTAACTGTATATAAAAATAAGGCTGCGAACTTTGGAACCAAGATCCTTGTTGGAATTGGGAACTACAAACGGTCAGCATGAAAAAGAAAGAAGGGTGAATAGAAATGAGTCAAAGTTCAAAGTAAATTTATTACCAAAGTACACAATGTAGCTTGAGATTCATTTTCTTGCAGGCATTTGCAGGAAAATAAAGAAATACAGTAAAATTTAGGAAAACTATACTGTATATTTACAAAATCTGGCAACTAACCAACGAGCAAAAGAAGACAATTCTACAAATAAATAGACAACAATCAAACAAACAAACAAATAAATAAATAGGTAGGTAAACAGGCAGGTATATAAATACATAATAAATAAATAATACTGAGAATTCAAGTTGTCGAGTCCTCGAAAGTAAGTCTGTAGATTGTGGAATCAACTCAGTGTTGAAATGAGAAAAGTTACCCACACTGGCTGTAGGGTAATAACTGTTAATGAGCCTGGTGGTGTTGAATGGAGTTCAGGATACAGGCAGAAGCACTTCGGTTAAACACGTTTATTAGCATGAAAGATCAGAGATAGATCACGTGACTCATAAATATCTCAGAGGAGTTCACAGTCAATAAGGAATTATGAAATGCAATTACTGTTCTAAAGTCAGAATCACGTCAATTCAATGGCTCACAATGAGCTCCCACCAATAACAATGAGATAACATCACAATACCTTGAATTTTATTGTAGTTGATGGAGTGTTAAAGGTTATTCAGGTTATTAGAATGCTTTTACTATTTAAATAGTGCCTTGGGATCTC
Source organism: Mobula birostris (assembly GCF_030028105.1). Taxonomy (NCBI): domain Eukaryota; kingdom Metazoa; phylum Chordata; class Chondrichthyes; order Myliobatiformes; family Myliobatidae; genus Mobula; species Mobula birostris. Next base: position 175,446,753 of record NC_092371.1, read on the forward strand.
GAATATCCAGCTGAGATGGCAGGCAGGGCTTTGATTTTATGCCATATTGAAAAACAGCTCCTCCAGTTATGTAGATGGACCTCAGTGCACTTGTGGAGTGTCAGCTGAAATAATATACTCTTGTCTCTGGAATGAGACTGAATGCACAACATGCTAACATTGACTGAAGGTCAATGGTCCACATCAATCATACTGTGGCTATCATGTAGCCGCAATTGTTATTCATCTGTTAAGATCATTTGGACAAGATATTAGCTGAGGTTTTTTCATTGTGGGTCTTTAGCCCACAGCTGGTCTCCGTCTACACTCTGTGCAGCTTCAGTAAAGTGGCCAGCATGATCAAAGACCCATCCCAACCCAGACATTCTCACTGCTACCCTCTCCCATTGAGCAAAAGATGAAAAATCTGAAAGCCTGCATCATCCAAATCAAGGACAGCTTCTTTTCTGTTGTTATTAGATAATTGAACAGTCTCCTAGTCCAATAAATGGACTCTTGACCTCTAAATCTATCTGATCTTTGCCTTGCATTTTACCATCTATCTACACTGCACTTTCATTATAACTAACAGTTTATTCTGCACTCTTTAATTGTTTTCCTTATACTAAGCCGATGTACTGATGTGATGAAATGATCTGCATGGGTAGCATGCATAACTAAGTTTTCAATGTATTACAGTACAGGGTATAATAATAAACCAATATAAATTGACAATTCATCAGATTGATTTGATTTTTTTAAACCTGATTCACCAATTCACCCACTACACTTAGTTAAATCAAAATGGTGCCCCACAAGGCTGTGTACTCAGCCCCCTGCTGTACTCACTGTACACCGATGATTGTGTAGCCAAGTTTCCATCAAACTCAATATATAAGTTTGCTGATGACACAACAATTGTAGGCCATATCTCGGGTAATGATGAGTTTGAGTACAGAGAGGAAATTAAGAACCTGGTGGCATGGTGTGAAGGCAAAAACCTATCCCTCAATGTCAGCAAGACAAAGGAATTGGTTGTAGCAGACCACACGACCCAATTTACATCAGTGGTGTGCAAGTGGAACAGGACAAAAGCTTTAAGTTCCTCGGGGTCAATATCACAAATGACCTGACTTGGTCCAACCAAGCAGAGTCCACTGCCAAGAAGGCCCGCCTGCACCTTTACTTCTTGAGAAAACTGAAGAAATTTGGCCTGTCCCCTAAAACCCTTATTAATTTTTATAAATGCACCGTAGAAAGCATTCTTCTAGGGTGCATCACAACCTGGTATGGAAGTTGTCCTGTCCAAGACCGGAAGAAGCTGCAGAAGATCGTGAACACAGCACAGCACATCACACAAACGAATCTCCCATCCTTGGACTCATTTTACACCGCACGCTGTCGGAGCAGTGCCGCCAGGATAATCAAGGACACGACCCACTCAGCCAACACACTTTTCATCCCCCTTCCCTCCGGGAGAAGGCTCAGGAGCTTGAAGACTTGTACAGCCAGATTTGGGAACAGCTTCTTTCCAACTGTGATAAGACTGCTGAACGGATCCTGACCCGGATCTGGGCTGTACCCTCCAAATATCCGGACCTGCCTCTCGGATTTTTTGCACTACCTTACTTCCCATTTTTCTATTTTCTATTTATGATTCATAATTTAAATTTTTAAATTTTAAATATTTACCATCGATTTGTAATCCAGGGAGCGGGAAGCGCAGAATCAAATATCGCTGTGATGATTGTACATTCTAGTATTATTTGTTTGACAACAATAAAGTATAAAGTAAAAAGTACAGAGAAACAAAATGGATTAGTGGGAATTAAAGTAACTGCTCACCTGCCGACTGGAGAGTGTAGTGGTTAAGGGTCAAAACACACTATTGAAGGTTGGGCACCATCTGACGGCATCTGCTCCTGCTGTATGATGCAAGTACGGTTGGAAAGGATCTAACAGGATGAAAGGCCTGTTTTCCTGCTGTCTTTCTCATTGACTCTGCCTAGCTGTGATGATGGTGAAATCCTGATCCACATAACACAAACAATCCATCCCAAAAAACTCCTCTGCAAATGTTTGCCACTTAGAAAAGTCCGCAAATAGCTCCATGGGTTGGCAAATCACAAACATTAAGCAAAATTTAAAATCCATTCATCACTACTTTGACAATTTCAATTTAAACATGGGCAACCATTTTTGAAACCTTTAAAAAATCAGATCACCTAAAATGGTTACAGAACAACACACATAAGATGTTGAAGAAAATCAACAGGTCAGGCAGCATCTATGGAGAGGAATAAACAGACGATGTTTCAGGATGAGACTCTTCCTCAGGACTGGAAAAAGAGGGGAAAGAAGACAGAATAAGATGTTTGGGAGGGGAAAGGAAAGAAATACAAGCTGGCAGGTGATAGATGAGATAAGGTGAGGGGAAAGTGAATGGGTGTGGGAGGGGGAATGAAGTAGGAAGCTGGGAGGTTTATTATTCAGAGGCTGGTGGGTAAGCTATCCTCACTGGGATTTAATACACCTCTCTGTAACTGGATCTTGGACTTCTCGACAGAAAAACCTCAGTCAGGAGTTGGCAGCAATATCTCAAGCTGCATTTTGTTGAGCATCAGTGCCCCTCAGAGCTGTGTGCTCAATCCGCTGCTGTCTACACTGCATTGTACCATTGCCAACAATTTCACAACGTAGGAAAATGACACTAAACCTGATTTTGATTCATACGGCTGGAGGAGAAATTCCTCATCTGTCATATGTACCAACTGTAAGACAGTGACTCCACTACTGAAATTGGCTTCAATACAACACAAAGTTCAGAAATGGACTTCAACACTTGAATATTGAATATGTTCAACAGAAGAGAAAGATTTGGGATAAGACCATGATCACAGGAGCAGATTAGACCATTCTGTCCATTGAGGCACCACCATTCCATCATGGCTGATTTATTATCCCCCTCAAACTTGTTCTCCTGCCTTCTTCCCATATAATCTGATACCCTGACAAATCAAGGACCAATCAACTTCCACTTTAAGTATACCCAATGACTGTAGCAATGAATTCCACAGATGCACTATCCTCTGGCTAAAGAAATCTCTCCTCATCTCTGTGTTAAAGGGATGTCCTTCTATTCTGGGGGTGTGCCCTTTGGCCTTCAGACTCTCTCACTATTGAAAACATTCTCTCCACATCCAATCGAGACTGGATGGATGTATACAAAGACAATGTAAATACAAAGCTCGAAACACCCTGTTGATTCTTGATGAAGGGTCTCTGCCAGCAGCATTGTCTGTTTATTCACTTCCATCGATGCTACCTCACCTGCTGAGTTCCTCCAGCACTTTGCGTGCATTGATCTGTTGAATGCGCAGCAAGTTTAGCATAAGTGAGTGCTAATAAAAGACTCAGCTAGGTTGCAAGTAGATTTTAAAGTCTTTTTCAACCAACAAGGAATTAACTTTCAACAAAGACCTTGTCAGAATCACAGATCCACAACAAATAAACCATGTTTGTTCTCGTCAGCTGTCAGCGCTTTAGTTGTCATCAGCCTCGCTGAGCTCATGTTCACACAACAACATCTTGCTAATGAATATCACTTCTATTCTCACTCCAGGGCATGCCACCTGGATGGACCTAATTAAAAACAAGAGCGGGAGCACAGCTGTCATAGTTCAGCAACACTGGCCGGGCACGTATTCAGTAGCTTGAGAAATTATCAGCTTTAAACTGAGCTGCTACTCTAAGGAGAGTAAGGTGCCCTTGTTCGGCAATATCTATCCCTATGCTACAGCAACTCACCTCATTCTTCTATGGAGGAACTCAGTGAGTTCAGAGTCATTCATATATCATAGAAACAGGTCTATGGCCCTTGTCTGGTTCACCAAAGTCTGGTTCTTTGGTGAGACTGAGGGTGGGTTTGCTGCTGACCAAATTGTCCCATCCAAGATAAAGATTAGCTATTTGTCAAAGTTCAAAGTACAAAGTACGTATATACCTTGAGATTCATTTTCATTTAGGCATTCACAGTAGAACAAAGAAATACAGTGATTCAATGATAAGCTACAAAGACTGAGAAACAACTGATGAGCTAAAGAAGACAAACTGTGCAAATACAAAAAGAGCAATTAATAATAAATAAATAAAAGTCTGGTTCTTTGGTGAGACTGAGGGTGGGTTTGCTGCATGATCTTGGTTATTCTACAGACCAGGCCCGCATTCCGCGGACTCGCCTGTTAGAGCCACACAGGGGAGGAGGCACCAGAGGTGGTATGGGAGAGAACAGCGGTGTAGCTGGCATGCTGGAATACAAGCTGGGTTAGAGGCTGGCCCCTGCAAGCCAGCTCTTCCATTGGTGCTGCTCTCTAGTGTTCACTCGTGGAAGACATGCTGGAATACTTTCATTTGCAGCTGACCCAGCACAAAATGAGGAATTGCAGAGTGCTTGTTCTTGCAGAAATGTGGCCATAGGACAACGTCCCACACACCATCAATCTTCAGGCCAGACTATTCATGGACATGTGCTAATGTTATTTTTATGACTGTAGGTGCTATCGTTACTAGGTTTTATGTGTGTGACTGTTTAGAACATAGAGCAGAGCAGCACAGGAACAGCCCAAGATGTTGTGCCAAACCAAATAAATTAGCATTCAAATGGCCAGCTAAACTAATCCTTTATGCTTACACGATGTGCACATTCTTCAATTTTCCTCGCATTCATGTGACTATCTAAACATCTCTAACTTAGCTGCCTCTACCATCACCATAGACAATGCATTCCAGGCATCCACAACTCTGCGTAAAAAAGTTGTCCCTTACATTTCCTTTGAACTTACACCCTCCCTCATTTCATGCAAGTCCCCTGGAGTAAGATGTTTCAACCACGAGATGTAAAATCACGTGTATTATCTTTTGGATGTTGGCCCCCGAGGAGCAAATTTTCATTTAACTGTGTACATGCGTATGGTTCAATGACAATTAAATTTGACCACCAATTAATATGAATGTTCAAAGTTCAATTTAAAGTTCATTGAAACTTTCAGGATGAGATCAAGGAAGGAGTTAATTGGCCACCCACCGCATTTTCACATTCTTGAAGGGGTATCCTTGCTATTTAATGTGCAGTTCATGACATGTCTTCTCTGGAACTGAATATTTTGTATATTTAGCGAGCCACCCTTCAGTACTGTAACAAAAGTGCCTGGAATTTATGCTCAGGAGCTCTCAGATCATCTCCCAGTATATGAATATTCAAAGGGGGTCTGGTGGTCGGGATGTGCTTCTGTTGTCAATATATACAGTAGTTCCAGAAAATTGCTTCTACTCAAAATAGAAAATAAAGTTCAATAGATAATTGTACTCAATGAAACTGTAGTTGATTACTAACTTAGGGAATAAACTTCGTAGATTCTGGAAGTCTTGAGTAACACACACAAAATTTTGGAGGAACTCCAACATTTGGTGTACCACACTTGGAGTATTGTGTACTGTTTTGGGCCCCTTATCTAAGAAAATATGTGCTGACATTGGAGAGGATCCAGAGGAGGTTTGGGAGAATGATTCCAGGAATGAAAGAGTGAACGTATGAGGGGAGGTGGCTATCTCTAGGCCTATATTCAGTGGTGTTTAGAAGAATGGGGTGGGAGAGGGTGAAATCTCATTGAAACCTATCGAATATTGAAAGGCTTAGATAGCGTGGATGTGGAGAGAATGTTTCCTGTAGTGGAGGAGTCTGGGACCAGAGGACACAGCCTCAGAATAGAGGGATGTCTGTTTAGAACAGAGATGAGGGAACATCTATTTAGCTAGAGGGTGCTGAATCTGTGGAATTCATTGGTATATTCAAGGCAAAGGTAGATAGGTTCTTGATTAATCAGAGTGTCAAAGGTTATGGAGGGAAAGCAGGAGAATGGGGTTGAGGGGGATAATAAATCAGCCATGATGGAATGGCAGAGTGGACTCGACAGACCAAATGATCTAATTGGGCTCCTATGTCTTATGCTCTTTACTCTGCAGATCAGGCGGCATCAATGGAGAAAAGTAAAGGATCAAAGTTTCAGGCCGTCATGCTGGAATAAGAATGAGTTGTACTCCATCCCCTCCCCCCATCTTCTTAATCTGGTTTCTGCTCCCCTCCTTTCCAATCCTGATGAAGAGTCTTGGCCCAAAACATTGACTTTTATTTCCTTCACAGATACTGATTGACCTGCTGAATTCCTTTTGTGTGCTTTGATCATTCGTCACTGCCTTTCTCTTTAAAAAATGGATTATATTGTGTAGGAGAGGAGAAATAAATTTCCTCCAGGAGATCTGCTGCATTAAACAAAGATAATGTATCCACCCAGCTGCAGGCTCCATGTGGCTCAGTTTATCAGTCACCACATTGAGGATGGGGAGGGAATGGTCAACTACTGTGTCTGAACTAAATGTGGAGAAAAAGATAAATCAGCGTAGGCTTCCATTGATGCAATCAGAGTAACACAGATAAAATGGTGGAGAAATTCAGCAGATCAGGCAGTATATATGGAGAAGAAAAAACAGTCAAACTTTGGGTCGAGATCTGTCATATGTTGATTAAACAGTACAAAATTCTTTCTTTTTCAGCCTTTCACCTCTTCTATCTATCACCTCCTTGCTTCGTATTTTATCCCCCATTTCCCCACCCATCCACTTTCCTCTTCACCTGATCTCACCGATCACTTACCAGCTTGTACACCTCCCACTCCCTCCACCTTTTTATTCTGCCCTCTGCCCAAGTCAATCCCAGTATTAATGAAGGATCTCAGCCTGATATGTCATCTGCTTATTCCTTTCCTTAAATGCTCTGACATTCCCTGTATAATTTCCTCCAATCACCTTAAAATTATACCTTCTCATATGAGTCATTTCTAAACTGGGGAAAAAGTCTCTGTCTATCCGCTCAAGTTCAAGTTCCTCCAGCACTTTGTGTGTGAAGGCCCACACTCAGTGTCATAGGAACAGCTTCCTCCCTCCTCCATTAGACTTCTGAACCATCCATGAACCCAACACTACCTTGCTATTCCACTTTCACATTATTTACTGCAACTAACAGTAATTTTTTATGTCTGCACTGTTCTGCTGCCACAGAACAGCATACTTCATGCCAAACATCTGTGATAATAAATCTCCTTCTTGACTCCTTCCTGCCTATTTATAGCAAAAACCTTCAGACATCAGTGGAATTCCTTGGCTTAAGAAAAGGGCAATGTCTAACTTGGTAGTTCCAATTATACTTGGTGCCACAGAGAAACATGAAACATAGAACAGTACAGCATAGTACAGGACATTTGGCCCACAATGTTGTGCTGACCTTTTAACCTAGTCTAAAATTAATCTAACCTTTCCCTCCCACATAGTCCTCCAACTGCCAATCTAAAAGTTTCTTAAAAGTCCTTCATTTATCTGCTTCAACTACCACCCCTGTCAGGGTGTTTCAAGCATTCAGCATTCTCTGTGTAAAAAAATTACCTCTAACATTCCCTGTATACTTTCCTCCAATCAGCTTAAAATTATACCTTCTCATATGAGTCATTTCTAAACTGGGAAAAAGTCTCTGTCTATCCGCTCAAGCTCAAGTTCAATTTCAGTATATTGTCTTTCAGCTGTACACATATATACCACAAAATGAAACAACATTCTTCTGGACCAAGGTGCATACCACAGTAAATATAACTCACATTTAATACATAAAGTCATATTACTAACAGCAAGTTAATGAATAATAAAGTGCATTTATGACAATTTAAAAAGAAAGCAGGAAAACACTACTAGCAACACACATAAAAATTTCTGGTGAACGCAGCAGGCCAGGCAGCATCTTTAGGAAGAGGTACAGTCAACGTTTCAGGCCGAGACCCTTTGGCCTGCTGCATTCACCAGCAATTTTTATGTGTGTTGCTTGAAATTCCAGCATCTGCAGATTTCCTCGTGTTTGAGGAGGAAAACACTACTGATGCTTAATGTAGGATGAGAACTGGGTGACAGCAGAAAGAAACTACAGGAAGAAACTGCTTCCTATCCTAACAGCTCTTGTCCACTCAATTTATGTGCCTTATTATCTTTTACACCTCTATCAAGCCACCTATCATCCTCCTTCATTCCAAAGAGAAAAGGCCCAGATGTGGAACAAGATGCTTTGAGAACTGGAAATAATCAAAGAAAGATGTATCATTGTGTGATATATTTAATTAACACTGGATACCCAACTTAGAAATTTGTCAAAAATATTCTCTGCATTCATGATTCTCCAAGTCATTCATCATGGCCAAATGTAATTCTTAATTTATTTTACCACCATTCAGTGAGCCTTTTCTGCTTAATGTTATACAGTTAAATCAAAATACTGACTCATCATGCAATAAAGAAAGGGAAGCTAGATTATGAAAATAAACTAGCACAAAATATAAAAACAGATAGTAAAAGTTTCTATAATTATATAAAGCTGAAAAGGGTGGCTAAAGTGAATGTAGTTCCCTTGGAGGATGAGAAAGGGGAATCGATACCGGGTAATGAGGAAACGGCCGACGCTTTGAATGAGGATCTTGTGTTGGTCTTCACAGTGGAGGACACATCTAACACACCAAAGAGAGGTGTTGTGGATGTGATGGGAGGTGAGGACCTCAATTCAGTAGCTATTATGAGAGAGATAATGCTGAGCAAACTTGTGGGCCTGCCAGAACGCAAATAAGTCCCCTGGTCCTGATGGAATGCATCCCAGGGTACTGAAAGAAATGGAAGATGTAATGGTAGAGGCTTTGTTGATGATAAACCAAAATTCTCTGGACTCTGGGAAGGTCCCAGCAGACTGGAAGACAGCGAATGTCATGCCACTGTTCAAAAAAAGGATGTGGGCAAAAGGCAGATAACTGTAGGCCAGTTGGTTTAACATCTGTAGTTGGGAAAATGCTTGAAACTATTACTAAAGAAATAGCGAGGCAGACATAGCATGGATTCAGCAAAGGCAACAGCAAGAAGAGAGCATAACCTGGGTGGTGTGGATCTCTGATAATGGATGTTGTTTTCTTTTGATAGTATTTCGTGTAGATGTGCTCAATGGTTGGGAGGGCTTTACCTGTAAAGTACTGAGCCAAGTACACCACCTTTTGGAGGAGTTTGCATTTCAAGGCATTGGTGTTTCCATACCAGGCCGCAATGCAGTCACTCAATATACTCTCCACCACATATCTATAGAAGTTTGTCAAAGTTTTAGATGTCATGCTGAATCTGCCTGGTCTCCAAAGCAAGTAAGGGTGCTGCCATGGTTTTTTCACAACTGCACTCACTTGCTGGGTTCAAGACAGCTCTTCTGAAATAGTAACACCCAGGAATTTAAAGTGGCTGGCCCTCTCTACCCTGATCCTTAGATGGGGATTGGCTTATAGACCTCTGGTTTACCTCTCCTGAAGTCTATAAATCTGTTTCTTGGTCTTGCTGAAATTGAATGAGAGGTTGTTATTAATACACTGCTCAGCCAAATTTTCAGTCTCCCTCCTGTATGTTGATTCATCACCACCTATGATTCGGCCCACTACAGTGCTGTCACCGGCGAACTTGAATATAGCATTGGAGTTGTGCTTATCCACACAGTCACAAGTGTAAAATGAGTAGAGAAAGGGGCTAAGCACATAGTGCTGTGTTGATGTTGATCATGGAGGAGATGTTCTTGCTCTTGTGAACTGACTGAAGCCCACAAATAAGGAAATCCATGAGCCAATTGCACAAGGAGGTATTGAGGCCAAGGTCTTGGAGATTATTGATTAGCTTTTAGGGGATGACGGTATTGAATGCTGAGAAGTAGTTGATAGAAGAGATCCTGATGTATGCACCTTTGCTCTCAAGATGTTCTAGGATTGAGTGAAGAGCTAATGAGATGGCATCTGATGTGGACCCTTTCCTCTGGTAGGCAAATTGGAGCGGATCCAAGTCATCTGTCAGGCAGGAGTTGATATGTTTCATCACCAACCCTCAAAACACTTCAACACTGTGGACGCAAGTGCAACTGGGCGATAGAGGTAAGTCACCATGCTCTTCTTGGGCATCAGTATAATTGAAGTAGAAGAAAGAAAACAGAATAGAAAAAGACCAGAAAATAGAATATAATAGAATAGATAGAAAAGAAATCCCAGCTGGTTCAAACTCCCTCCATTTCTCAGTTTCTTGAGTTACTACAACATCCTTGTAAATCTTCTCTGCATTCTTTCCAGCTTAATGGCATTATTCCTACAGCAGGGTGACCAGAACTGAACACAATATTTCAAATGCTGCCGCAGCAATATATTGTACAACCTGCAATATCCCCACTTGTACACTCAATGCCTTGCCTGATAAATGGACAATTGCATCCATGAATAACAAAAATGCTAAAAAGGTCACAATTGGAAGAGCAAGAACAAAAGGGAGTAGACCCAATTGTACACATCTCCTTTAAGTGCATGTCAGTGAATACATGAATTGGCTCAGTTCAAATGAAAAGTTACAGTTCATTAAGGAGATCAGATCTTCAAAACTTTTCCTCAGATGAGATTTAAAGGACTTCTTTACTTTAGCATTACAAAAGGAACAGCTCTGCGTTACAATTGGAACAGGTTGATAATCATTCATGAGGAAATGGTCATGGACCCAAAAATAGATTAACATAATAATGAGCACACAAAATGCTGGAGTAACTCAGCAGATTAAGCAGTATATATGGATCTTGGGTCTCAGTCAGAAACATCAACTGTCCAATCTATCACAGGGAAAGCCTTTCCCATCATTGAGCACATCTACAAGGACTGCTTCCACAAGAAAGCAGCATCCTTCATCAAAGATCCCCACCACTGAGGCCACACTCTTTTATTGCTGCTGTCACTTGGAAGGAGGTAGAGGAAACTGAGATCCCATATCACCAGGTTCAGGAACAGTTATTACCTTTCAAGCATCAGGTTCCTGAACCAGTGGGAATAATTTCATTCACCACAAGTGATTCCACAACCTATGGGCTTATTATAATTTTTTTTGCATTTGCACAAATGGTCTTGCACTTGGCTGTGTGTCAGTTTTTGTGTTTTGTTTTTCAATGATTCTATTGTGTTTCTTCATTTTACTGTGAAAGTCAGCAAGAAAATGGATCACAAGGTAGTAAATGATGACATACATGTACAGTACTTTGATAATAAGTTTACATCAACTTCATTTATTCCTCGCCGCAGATGCTGCCTGACCTGATGAGTTCCTCCAGCTTTGTATGGAATTCCAGCATCTACAGAACATTTTGTGTTGAACGTAATAATGCTGGAGGGGACTGAGACTGAAGATAAGAAATTCCTCATGTTATTATAACATTTCAGATACTACCGCTCGGCAGTGTGACTAACATTATTGTGCTAGTGTTTCAGCAGTTTTAGCTTAATTTCTCTTTAATGCCATACAATGGAGTCAATCAAATCACACCCCATCGCCCAGTGGTACATGGAACCACTTTGACAATGAGGTAATGATTCCAGCTCCTGGGACTACGAACTGAATCAATTTGTTAGCAATTGGATTCTGTGTGTATGCTTTTAATGACATTCGATGAGCGACTCTCATAAGGTTGAGGTGAAGTGGGGCTTGTGCAGCATTTTTTGCAGTTTCTTCTGTAGTGTTTTTTACAAGTGCACTCAAAGGGCTCAACAATTGTATTCATTTTAGAAGAACATTAATTAAAGCCCCAGAGAGAAAATTAAAATGATTAAAATTTTGTACCATTTAATCAACATGTGAAGTAGAAAGGTAAACATCACCAGGATGAAAAATAATTATTTTGTACCAGAATTACTGCAATTGGCAGCAAATAGACCAGCATTCCATCATTGATAAAGCCCACCCCAGCATTCATTCAGAACATTTACAAGGAGTGTTGCTGCAGGAAAGCAGCATCCATCGTCAAGGATGCCCATCATCCAGGCCAGGCTCTCATCTTGTTGCTGCTATCAGAAAGGAGATATAGGAGTCTCAAGACCCACCCATTGATTCAGGAACGATTATTATCCTTCAACCATCAGGTGCTCGAACCAGCGTGGATAACTTTACTCACCCTAACACTGAGCTGATTTCACAACCTATGGGCTCAATTTTAAGGCCTCCAGAAGTGATGTTAATATTTATTGTATATTTATTATTTTTATTATTATTTTCTTTTTGTATTTGCAGTTTGTTGCCTTTTACACAATGGTTGTTTGCCCATCTCAGCTATGAGCAGGTTTTCATTGATTCTATTGTGTTTCTTTCAATTTACCATGTATGCCCACGAGAAAATGAATCTCAAGGCAGCACATGGTGCCATCCTACTTACATTGACGATACACTCATTTTGAAATTAAGAGCAGTCAAGCTGTCATGGCCAATGCTATCCATGCAAAACTTATCTAGATACAGTGGCAGTGCATGTTTAAATGAGAATCATAATTAGCATGGACCAGTTGGGTCATAGGGCAGCTGAATGACTGCATAGGAAGTCAGAAAGTCAGGCAGCATCTATGGAGGAAAACGATCAGTCAATACTTTGGGTCAATGTGGGCAAATGGAACCAGCTCAATTGGGAAAATTGGTCAGCATAGACAAGTTTAGATTAACAAGTTTAGAAAAGATTAGTTTAGATCCTTGTGCAGGATTTCCAAAATGTTAATTTGCAGTTGAGTCTGTGTAAAAATGGGCAAGTGCAATGTTAGCATTCATTTTAAGAGGACTAGAATATAAAAGCAAGGATGTAATGTTGAGACTTTATAAAGCACTGGTGAGGCCTCACTTGGAGTATTGTATGCAGTTCTGGGCCCTTCATCTTAGAAAGGATGTGCTGAAACTGGAGAGGGTTCAAAGGAGGTTCACAAATATAAATCCAGGACTGAATGGCTTGTCATATGGAGAGCGTTTGATGGCTCTGGACCTGTATTCACTGGAATTCAGAAAATGAGGGATGACCTCTTGTAACCTATTGAATGGTGAAGGCCTTGACAGAGTGGATGCGAAGAATCCGAGATACAAGGACACAGCGCAAAGTAGAGGTGCACCCTCTTAGAAGATTTTTTTTTAGCCAAGAAGTGGCGAGTCTGTGGAATTCTTTGCCACAGGCAGCTGTGAAGGTCAAGGCTTTGAGTATATTTAAGGCAGAGGTTGATAGATTTTTGACTCATCAAGGCATGAATGGATACGGGAGAAGGCAGTAGATTGGCGCTGAGAGGAAAATTGGATCAGGCATGGAGCGACTCAATGGGCCAAATGGCTTAATTCTGCTCCTGTACCTTATGGTCTAAACAGTCTGTTTCTGTAGTTTTACTCTGGTACTATTTTCAATACTGTGGAGAAGAATAGATGAGGCCAGGAAGGCATCAGCAATAATCATATCAAATGGTGCTTGAGAAACTGGGTTCTTCACTCCTGCTCCTAATTACGACAGAATCTTCACAGAATCTTGTGGTCTACAGCTGAGACTATACAGAATAGAACAGACTCAAGATTCAAGATTGTTGAATGTCATTTCCAGAATAATTGCTACTCTGAATCCAATGCAGCCCAAAAAATAATCACATTAAGGTAAGGAACACTATAATAATAATAATAACACAATAAATATAAATTCATAAGAGAGCTTATATACATAGATTGATTGTATGTCCATGAAGTGACATGAGACACAGGAGTGTCTATGTAAGGTCACTGACAGGAAATGATAAAGTGGTGGTGGGAATAGGGAGTAGTGGGTGGAGGTATTGATCAGTCATACTGCTTGGGGAAAGAAATGGTTTTTGAGTCTGGTAGCCCTGGCTTCTTCTTCCTTCTCCCTGTAGCCTTTGATTCCCAGACTAATCAAGAAACTGTCAATATCTGTCTTAAATATATTCAAAGACTTGGCCTTCACAGCAGTGCATGGGAATGAACTCAAAAGATTCACCAACACTGGCTAAAGAAATTCCTTCTCATCTCTGATCAAAAAAAAAGTGCGTCTCTATCTCAGACTGTGTCCTGTGGTCCAAGGCTCACGAGCAAAAGGAAACATCCTCCACATCCACTCTGTCTAGGTCTTTCAATATTCAATAGGTCTCAATGAGATCTCCCTTAATCTTCTAAACTCCAGAGATTATAGACCCAGAGCCATCAAATGCTCCTTATATGTTAACCCTTTTATACCCAGAAACATTCTTGTAGACCTCCTCTGGATCTTCTTCAATGCTAGCACATCTTTACTGAGATACGGGGCTCAAAACTGTTCATAATATTCCAATCTGATTAATGCCTTATAAAGCATCAGCATGACATCCTTGTTCTTATATTCTATTCCTCTCAATATGAATGCTAACATTACATTTGCCTTCCTTACCACAGACTCAACCTACAAGTTAACCTTTACAGAATCCTGCATAAGGACTCAGAAATCCCTTTGCACCTTTGATTTTTGAATTTTCTTCCCATTTAGAAAATAGTTTACACCTTTATTCCTTCTACTGAAATTCATGACCATACATGTCCCCATGTGATATTCCATCTGCCACTTCTTTGCTCATTCCGTCAATCTGTTCAATAGCACCACCTACCCCTCCACCTATCTTTATATTATCTGCAAATTTGGCCACAAAGCCATCAATCCTCTCATCCAACTGAAAATCTGCAGATGCTAGAAATCCAAGCAACACACACAAAATGCTGAAGGAACTCAGCAAGTCAAGCAAGATCTATGGAAAAGAATACAGTCGATGTTTTGGACCAAAACCCTTCAGGAGGATGCTTCTGAATTCTGTCATCCAAATTCTTGACATACAACTTGAAAAGAAGCGGTCCCAATACCGACAGTTGAGAAATACCACTTGTCAACTCCAGCCAAACTTTATTCCACCTCTTTGCCTTCTGTCAATCTGTCAATCTTCTATCCATGTTAGTAATTTTCCTGTAATACCATGAACTCTTATCTTGTGAAGTAGTGTCATATATGGCACCTTGTCTAAGGCCTTCTGAAAATTCAAGTAAACAACATCCACTGACTCTGTTTTCTCCATCCTCCCTGTCATTTCATCTATTAATTCCAACAGATTTGTCAGGCAAGATTTCTCCTTTAGGAAGCTTGAATGTTGACTTTGGCCTTTTTTATCATGCATTTCCAGGTACAACAAAGCCCCAAGTTTAATAACGGATTCCAACATCTTCCCGAATACTGAAGTCAGACTTACTAGCTTCCTTTTTAAAGAGTAGAGTGACATTTGCAATTTTCCAGTCCTCTAGAACCATGCCAGAATTTATTGATTCTTGAAAGGTCATTACTCATGCCTCTACAATCTCTTCAGCTACCTCTTTCAGAACCATAGAGTCTATCTGGTTCGGGTGGCTAATCTACTTTCAGACCTTTCAGTTTCCCAAGCACCTTCTCCTTAGAATCAGCAACTGCACTTACTTCTTTCCTCTGACACTCTTGAATTTCTGGCATACTGCTATGGTCTTCCACAATGGAGCCTGATACAAATTACTTATTAAGTTCATTTGTCAATTTTTGTTGCCCATTACTATGTTTCCAGTGTCTTTTTCCAGTGGTCCGTATGCAGACTTAACTCTCTTTTATTCTTTTTCTATCTATCTTGTGTCTTCCAGATTGCTCCCAGAAACTCCAGCCGTTGCTGTTCTGCTTCATCCCTGCTAGTGTGCCCTTCAAATCAACTTTGGCCAACTCCTGTTTTACAGCTCTATAATTCCCTTTACTGCACTGTGTTGCGAATACATGTGACTTCTCTTCTCCCTCTCAAACTGCAGTGCGAACTCTATTATATTCTGATTACTACCTCCCAAGTCTTCCTTAACCTTAAGTTCCTCAGTCAAACCTGGTTCATTACACAACACTTAATCCTGAATTGCCTTTCTCCTCATGGGCTTAACCACAAGCCACTCCAAAATTCCATCTTGTAGGTATTCTCCATATTCTTTCTCTTGGGTTTCAGCACCATCTTGATTTTCCCAATCTACTTACATATTGAAATTTCCTCTGACAATTATAACATTGCCCTTATTACATGCCTTTTCTATTTCCCATTGAAATTAATATCCCACACCCAGGATAATATTTGGGGACCTGTATATAATTCTCATCTGGGTCCTTTTACCCTTGCAGTTTCTTAACTCTACCCACAAAGATTCTACATCTTCTGATCCTATGTCACTTTTTTCTCACCTTTTTTTTTTAATCAATAGAACCCTCTGCCTACCTGCTCGTGCTTTCAATACAACGTGTATCCTTAGATGTTAAGCTCCCAATGGCTAACTTCTTTAAGCTACATCTCAGTAGTGCCCATAACATCATACCTGCCAATCTCTATCCGTGGTACAATATCATCTACCTTATTTCATCTACCGCGTGCATTCAAGTATAAGACCTTCAGTCCTGCATTCATCAGCTTTTTCAATATTGTCTCCGTGTTACACTTCATCTCATCTGACTGAATACAATTTTGCCCTATCACCTCCCCGTCCTTCCTCACAGTCTCACAACGCACTGCATCTCTTTGTTTGCAACTGCCCCGTCCTCAGCCCAATCACTTTGGTTCCCTTCCCCTTGTCAACTTAGTTTAAACCCTCTCTACATCGCTTGCAAATCTTTCTGTAAGGTAATTCGTACTTCTCGAGTTCACATGTAACATATCCTTTTTGTACAGATCATACCTTCCCAAGAAGAGATTCTAATGATCCAGGAATCTGAAACCCTGCACCCTGTATCACTTATTCAGCCTGTCATTCATCTGCACTATCATCCTATTCCTGTCCAGACTAGCACGTAGTCTGGTACTAATCTAGAGATTACCATCTTGAAGGTCCTGCTCTTCAGCCTCATAACTTCATATACCCACTGCACAGAACCCCTTCCCTTTTCAACCTATGTCAATGGTGCCAATGTGCACCACAACCTCAGGCTGTTCACCTTCCCCCTTGAGAATCTTCTGCAGCCATTCTGAGACATTCTGAACCCAAGGACCTCGTAGGCAACAGACCATCCTGCCTCCTCACTCATGGTCCCAGAATCTGTTGTCCATCACACTACCTATTGATTCTCCTATCACTGCAGCTCTGGCTGACTTTATCCTTACCTGTTGATCTTCAGAGCTGGCCACAGTGCCACTGGCTTGATTGCTACTGCTGTGCTCTACTAGGTCATCCCCCTTCCCACAACAGTATTCAAAAGTGGTATACTTGTTGCAGAGGGGAATAATCACAGTGGACCCCAGCACTAAGTGATTACTCCCCTTACTTCTACTGGTGGTCACCCATCTACTATCTGAAACCTGCACTCTGGTTATGACCACCTCAGCAAAAGACTCATCTATGAAGTTTACAATCTCCAGGATGATCCTGAGTCCATCCAGTGCCGGCTCCAGTTTGTTGACCTTGTCAGTCAGGAATTGAAGTTGGGTGTTCTTCCTGCAGTTGGGGGAGACCGTCAGGTACCCAGAAATCCCACATCTCAGCATTCCACTGTCTGAATGACCATCCAGCCTGCACTTGATATGCCTAACATCTCAAACTTAAATTTTACCCTGGTCCTGTTCTTGCCCAAGCCTATTGAGCCAAAGCCTGACCACTTTAACACTATTGATCCATACAATAGCCACTCCGCTTAAAACTCATTTGTTTTTATTAGCCCTTCCTAAGTTACTATTAATCCAAGCAATCTCCTCATCTACAGACAAATCCCAAATGGCCTCACTCATTTTTTAAAATCCACAAGCAACTATCTCCAACTCACTCTATGATTTCTCACTCCACCGACATCTGAGCACTTTAAAATTAAGTTCCCTGGTATTTGCCATTTCCACTTTGGCTCTCCACATTATCTATACCTTTTAATATCTGATTGTATACACCTCTATCAAGTCGCCTGCCATCCTCCTTCACACCAAGGAGAAAAGCATTAGTTGAAAAGATGACATGGCCTCTAGTCCAAGCAGCATCCTGGTAAATCTTCTGTGCGCCCGCCTTCACTAACTGTCACGGTTAGTGCAACGTCATTACAGCTCGAGGGCGCTACAGAGTCGTTCTGTAAAGAGTCTGCATATCCTTCCTGTGAAATGCATGGTTGTTTCTTGGGTGGTCTGGATTCTTCGCAGTCCAAAGGTGTACTGGATGGGTTAATTGGTGATTGTAAATTGTGCCATGATTAGATCCGTGTTAATCAGGTTTTTAGGGGGTTGCACATCGTGGCTTGTAGGGCTGGAAGGGCCTATTCCACACTATATCGCTAAGTAAATAAATACATCCCATACTGTGGCTACCAGTACTGAACACAATATTCCAAGGGTGATCTAACCGGAGTTGTACAAAGTTGCACCATTATGTCATGGCTCTTCTACATAATTACACCAGACACTTCCTTAACCACACTATCAACTTGTGTGGAAATCATAAGAGCACAGGAGCAGAATTAAGCATTTCAGCCCATCATGGTTGACTTTTTATCCTTCTCAACCCCACTAATGCGCCTTCTCCCCATAACCTTGTGACATCCTGACTGATGAAGAACCTATCAACCTCTGCTTTAAATGTACCCAATGAATTGGCCTCCACAGCCGTCTGTGGCAATGAATTCCACAGATTCACCAAGTTCAAACTTCGAAAATTCAGAGTAACTTTATTATCAAAGTACATATATGTCACCATATACATCCTTAAGATTCACTTCTCCAGTAGCGTACTCAGTAAGTCTACATACTAGAGAGGAAGAGTCTTCATTCAGGTCCTCCGCCTGAGGATAAAAGGCAGGAGCGGTTGACAGCAGCATAACAGAGGTTTGACCAGAGGCCAATCAGCATTTGGGATTAATTAATAAAAGTAAATTAAAAGAAGGCAGGGGCAATATTCAGAGTGATTATCTCAAGGTTTTAGCTCTTCGAGACTTCTGCAAAGAGAGGCAAAGGAAAGAAAAGCTCAAGATAATTTTCCTTCTCTTCTTTATATCAGGTCATCTAGGTAGAGATGGCAAGTAGTAAAGTGCAATGTTCCTCTGTGGGATGTGGAATAGCAGGGAGACCTTCAGTACCCCTGACCACTACAACTGTAAGAAGTGTATCCACTGGCAGCTTCTAACAAACCACTTTAAGGAGTTGGAGCTGGAACCGGATGAACTCTGGATCTTTCGAGAGGCTGAAGGGGTGATGGATGGGACATATAGAGAGGTATTTACAAGATGCTGTACACAGGAAACTGAGTGACAGTTAGGAAGGGAAAAAAGGTCAAGGAATCAGTGCAGAGTACTCTCGTGACCATTCCACTCAGCAACCAATATATCACTTTGGATAGGATTGGGATGACCTAACCAAGGAAAGTCACAGTGGTCAGGGGGAAGAAGAGGCACATTGTGATGATAGGGAATTTGTTAGTTAGGGGAATGGTCAGGATGTTCTGTGGGCAAGAATAAGATTCCCAGATGGTATGTTGCCCCCCCCCCCCCACCAAACCCCCTGGGTGCCAGGGTCCAGGATATCTCAGACTGAGTCCTCAGCATTCTTAAGTGGGAGGGTGAACAGCCAGAATCCATGTAGGTACCAATGACATGGGTAGGGCAGGTGTCGAGATTCTGCATTGGGATTTCAGGGAGTTAGGTGTTAACTTAACGGGCAGGACCTCCAGAGTTGTGATCTCAGGATTGCCATCCATGCCACGTGCTAGTGTGGCTAGAACTAGGAATATTATAAGGTTTAATAGGTGGCTAAGGAACTGGTACAGGAGGAGAGCATAAGATTTTGGGATCATTGGGTTCCTTCCAGGGAAAGTGGGACCTGGACAGAAGGGACAGTTTGCACCTGAACTGGAGGGATACTAATATCATAGCATAAAGGTTTGTTATGTTACACAGTGGGGTTTAAACTAGAGTTGCAGGGGGATGGGAACTAGAGAGCTGGAATAGTTAATGGAGAGGTTATAGAGGCAGATGTTGGTAAGACCTCAGACAAAAGGTTAAGCATGGTAAAACAAAATCGAAAAGGGTGGATACAGGACTGAAGGTGTTGTATCTGAATGTTTAGTTCAGTTTATGTACAGTTTACAGAATAAGGTAGATGAACTTGCAGCACAGTTGCAAACTGGCAGGTTATGATATTGTAGGCATCATGGAATCATGGCTGAAAGACTATAACTGAGGTATAACGTCCAAGGATACACATTGTATTGAAAGGATAGGCAGGCAGGCAGAGGGGCCAGCATTGCTCGGTTGGTTAAAAATAATAACAAGTCATTAGAGGGCATGACGTATGGTCGGAAGGTGTGGAATCATTGTGGATAGGACCAAGGAACTACAAGAATAAAAAAACCTTGATGGGAGTTGTATACAGACTCCCAAACAGTATTAGGGATGTGGCCTACAAATTATAGGGGGATATAGAAAATGCATGACAAAAGGGCAATGTTACAATCATCATGGGGGGCTTCAATATGTTGGTAGATTGGAAAAATTAGGTCAGTTCTATATTCCATGAGGGAGAATTTCTAGAGTGACTATGAGATGGCTTTTCAGAGCAGTTTATAGTTGAGCCAGAGGATCAGCTGTTCTTGATTCGGTGTTATGCAATGAACCAGAATTGATAAGAGAGTTTGACATAAAAGAACCCTTAGGAGCAAGTGATCATAATATGACTGGATTCTCCCTGTAATTTGAGAAAGAGAAGATAAAGTCAGATGTATCAGTATTACAATGGAGCAAAGGGAATTACAGTGGCGTGAAAGAGGAATTGGCAAGAACTGATTGGAAAAGAATACTGGCAACAATGACGGCAGAACAGTGATGGCTGGAATTTCTGGAAGAGGAAGAAGTATTCCAAAGGAAATATGACACAACCATGGCTAATAAGGTAATTCAAAGCCAGCATAATAGCCAAAGAGAGGGTGTATAACAGATCAAAATTATTGGGAAGTTAGAATTTTGGGAAGCTTTTAAAAATCAACAGAAGACAACTAAAAAAAGTTGTCAAGAAGGTAAAGATGTTGTTTTGAACCCCTTATATTATAAAGGATGTGCTAAAACTGGAGAGGGTTCAAAGGAGGATCACAAAATTGATTTCAAGATTGAATGGCTTGGCACATGAGGAGCATTTGATAGCTCTGGACCTGCACTCGCTAGAATTCAGAGAATCAGGGTTAACCTCATTGAAACCTATTGAATGGTGAAAGGCCGTGATAGAGTGGATGTGGAGAGGATATTTCCTATGGTGGGAGAATCTAAGACCAGAGGACAGCCTCAGAATAGAGGGCCATCCTTTTTGATTGGTGATGAGGAGGAATTTCTTTAGCCAGAGGGTGGTGAATCTGTGGAATTCTTTGCCAGAGCAGCTGTGGAGGCCAAATCTTTATGAATATTTAAGGCAGAAGTTGATAGATTCTTGACTGTTCAGGGCACAACTGGACACAGATAGAAGACAGGAGATTGGGGCTAAGAGGAAAATTGGATCAGCCATGATAATGGGTCAGAGGGCCTCATTCTGCTCCTACATCTTATGGTCTTATAACCATACTAGAGTTAATGACATATCAGAGAGAAGAAGACAACAAACTATGTAAATGAAAATATAAACAAATAGCAATAAATAAAAAGAACATGAGATAACAAGATAAAGAGTCGATATTGTGTGATCATTGGTTGTGGGAATATCTCAATGCATGGGCTAGAGAGGATGGCTATCCTTTGGCTAGAGAAATTCCTCCTCATCTCTCTTGTCAATGGACGTCCCTCTACTCTGGGGCTGTGCCCTCTGGTCCCCACCATAGGGAGCACCCTCTCCATGCAATCTCAGCCTTTCAACATTGAATAGGTTTCCATGAGATTTTCCCTACCATTCTTCTAAACTCCAGCGAGTATAAAACCATAGCCACCAAATGCTCTTCATATGCTAACCTTTTCATAACCGTAATCATTCTCATGAAACTTTGAAGAATCTACAGATGTGAATCCCATGATCCCACTGTTCCTTGTCACTTTTAAGATCCCTACCAGTCGCATGTTATTCTGCCTTTAAGTTCAACCTTCCAAAGTGAATATTTAACATGAAGTAAATCTCAAACTCACCACTGCTTGCTTCCTTGACCCCAGAAAACCTCTGCCAGAGGCATTAAAAATCCAATGAAATGTTAAATCATTTATGACTGCACTCATTTTAATGCAACATGTTAACTACTTTGCTAATTACCCATCCATTGTGCAAATAATGTCAAACTTCGGTAATTACTTCTCCACAGTGCAACTGTAACATGATGTACTAATTACAACTGCACATACTAATAGGGTTAAACACTGTGCTAATTATTGAGCTGCCTGGGGTAACGATGTTTAATGCTGTACTCATTTCCAACCCACTGTCCTAATAAGGTTAAACATAGCCTTAATTACTGTACTTATATGGTTAAATGCTTTGTATACTCCTGACCCCCTATGCTAATCATATTAAATGGTGAGTTAATTATTGACCTACTGTGCTAATGATATTGTGGGCGGTAGGGTACTGTAGTAGTTAGCGTAACGCTATTACAACACTAGCAACAGGGCCTCAATTCACTCTGTTGTCTGCAAGGAGTTTATACATTGTCCTCATAACAGAGTGGGTTTCCTCCTGGTGCTCCAGTTTCCTCCCACCTTCCAAAACTGTCCAGGTTAAAGTTTAGTGAATTGTGAGCATGCTATGTTGGTGTTGGAAACACGGTAACATTTGCAGACTGCCTCCAGCACAGTCTGTGTGGATCTGATTGAACACGAATTATACTTTGTACTGTATGTTTCAATGTTTCGATGTACATGTCACAAATAAATCTTTAATTCCATCACTGTCTGTGAGGAGATTTGTGTTCTCCCCGTGACTGCATGGGTTTCTTCCCACTTTCCAAAGACATACAGGTTAATAGGGTAATTGGTCTCATGGGTATAATTGGGCAGCACAGGCTCAAGGCACTGGAAGGGCCTGCTACTGTGATGTATCTCTAAATAAAAAAAAATAAACTAGTGCTAGAGTAATTCCAGATCTGCTTTCCATTCTGGTAACTGTATGTACTTAGGTTATCACTGAGGTCAAGTTTTATTTTTTTGCATTTGGAGATACAGCATGGAACAGGCCCTTCTGGCCCAGGGAGTCCTGTTGCCCAGCAACCCACCTGTTTAAGTGAAGCCTCATCACAGGAGAAGTCGCTATCATCAATTAACCTACTAACTTGTACATCTTTGGAATGTGATGACCAAGGGGGATATTTCTTTCATAATAGTGAGCAAAAACAATAGATCAATACAGAAAATTGAGGGGTCAGCAGTGGAAAAGGTTAGCATCTCAGAGGATAAAACCTGCGCTGAACGTATTGATACAATCAGGAAGGTACATTTTGTTAGTAGTCTGAGGTAGTTTGGCATGTCACAAAAGACTCCTGCAAATGTCTACAGATGCATGGTAGAGAAAATTCTGACTGGCTGCATCACTGCCTGGTATGGAGGCTCCAATGCATAGGATAGCAAGAGGCTACAGAGGGTTGTAGACTCAGCCAGTTCCATCACAGGTGCAACCCTCCACACCATCCAAGAAATCTTCAAAAAGCATTGTCCCAAGGTGGTGGCATTCATCACCAATTAGAGCATGCCCTCTTCTCCTTATTACCATCAGGAGGAAGTACAGGAGCTTGAAGACCCACACTCAATAGTTATGGAACAGCTTCTTTCGCCTCATCATCTGATTTCTAAATTGTCCATGAATCCATGAACACCACCTCATTATTCCTTTCTTTGCACTGTTTAATTTTGTGATTCATAGGAATTATGTCTTTGCACTGTACTGTTGCTGCAAAACAAATTTCACATCATTTAAGTCAGTGTTAGCAACCCTAAATCTGATTCTCATTTCATGACATAGAACAAGATGGCCAAGGCCAGCACTGTACCCATTCCTATCAAGATTTTTGTTCAATATTCACAGTAAAAGCAAACTGTCAAAGTCAAAGCTCTTTCCAGATGCTAATAACACTGAAGAATCTCCTGTTTTCTGTGTTGGAACATCCAAGAAAGACGCTTGAATAGGAAAATGTTTATCTTTTATGAATGCTCAAAAGAGAATGAATCTCAGTGAAGTATATGGTGACATGCAAGTACTGTGATATTACGGGCCGAAACTCCTGAAGACAGGTGGCAGATCAACTGATGATCCCACTGGTGATAGCACAGGACAGTTAACATCTTAGTCCACGTGTATTTTCAATTCTTTACATTTACTTTGAACTTCTGCAACTTCTCTCCAGATCAAATGTACCATGCAAGCGTAAGTTGATAAATTGGTTTACTACTGCCACATGGACTGAGGTACAGTGAAAACTTGCCTTGCAAACTGTTCATATCAGTACAATGGTTAGAGTAACCCTATTACAGTGCCAACGACCTTGGTTCAATTCCTGCTGCTATCTGGAAGGAGTTTGTATGACCGCATAGGTTTCCTCCAGGTGCTCTGGTTTTCTCCCATATTTCAAACATGAATAGGTTAGTAGGTTAATTGGTCACATTAGTGTAAATGGCGGGGGGGGGGTGCTAGGTACAATGCTGTATTTTGAAACAAATCAATTAATTAATTCATTCATTATTATGGTAATTTATGGTAGTAATATAAATGTTGGTGTAACATTTTGTTCACTAAATTCAATGAAACGAAGTTTCACAAACAGTAATATTATAATCATAAGATAATCTATTTCACTGGTGCAGGTTGAGAGACAAACTGAATACTGATTTATCAGATTATATCGAGAGATCTTTTACTTGAAAGCTAATGAGGCCTCTGTTTCAGACATTATCCAAAAGACAAAGCTTCGCGCAATGATACTACACTCCATGCCCACTTTATGAGGGAGCTCCTGTACTTAATAAAATAGCCACTGAGTGCAGGTTCATGGTCTTCTGCTGCTGCAGCCCATCCACTTCAAGGTTGAACACGTTGTACATTCAGAGTTGCTCTTTTGCACACCACTGTTATAACATGTGGTTATTTGAGTTACTGTCACCTTATTGTCAACTTAAGTCAGTCTTGTCATTCTCCTCTGACCAATTTCATTAACAATGTGTTTTCGCCCAGAAACTGCCATTCACCAGATGTTTTTGTACCAATCTCTTTAAACTCTAGAGACTGTTATGGGTGAAAATCCCATGAGATCAGCAGGTTCAAAAATACTAAAACCACGCCATCTGGCACCAACAATCATTCCACAGTCAAAGTTACTGAAGCCACATTTCTTCTCCATTCTCATGTTCAGTCTGAATAACTACTGAATTTCTTGACCATGTCTGCATCATTTTATGCGTTATGTTGCTGCCACATGATTGATTTATTCAATATTTGCATTAAGCAGGTGTACAGTTGTACCTGATAAAGTGGCCACTGCATGTATTTTCCCTGCTCTGCAATAAAGTGCAGATTGGATTAAGTGTTCAATCTCATGAGCGGAACTCGACTCTAGAAACCTGTCACTTGGAGGCAAGTGCCTTGTTTAAATTCTATTCTGTTTTCCAAAGGTACAACATTAAAGGCAAATGAGGAGGAATTAATTGACTCATTTAATGGAAATTTTATATTTGGCAAAGAAAACACAGATTTTTTGCTTTCAGAATGATACACAGGGACAATATGCAAGAGTTAAGGTCAGAGCTTGAATTGATTTAATTACCATATTCTTACAACAGTAAATGCACTTCCCAAGCACTTAATGAGTTGATAAACCCTAATTTGCCGAGTTGTATTAAGATCTATTCAATCTCAATAATACTTTTAAAAGCAAATATGTATGAACCCATTACTACAATAGCAAATGCAGGTGGTCATTTACATATGGAACAGCTAGACTTATTATTAAGGTTGTGGTTTATGTCTCCAGAATCATTAACGATATCCAATGGGGAATATATAATTATTTGGCCCAGGCAGAAGGAATGATTAATTATCACAACATAAGGTTACTAACTTTGGTGTTACTAAAATGTCTGTATAAAATGGAAAGCAGGTTCATAATAACTCCTAGTATTTGCATATAGTATGAACCACACTCAGTGGCCAAAGTACACCTGTACACCAGCTTATTAATGCAAAGAGATACAAATAGTGTCATCCAAGAACCTTCCAGATAAACTCATGAATATTGAGGGAATGGAGGGATATGAATATGCCACTTCTGCTGACAGCTCATTCCCTACTTGCAACATCCTCCGAATGAAGTTATCCCTCGTGTTTCTCTCAAACATTTCACCTTTCACCTTTAAGCTATGACCTCTAGTTCCAGACTCACTCAACCTCAGTGGAAAAGGCCTGGATACATTTATGCCCCTCATAAATTTGTATACCTTTATCAAATCCTCCTCATTTTCCAGGGAATAAAGTCATATGCTATTCTACCTTTCTCTATAACTCAGGTCTTCAAGTTGCAGCAATATCCTTGTAAATTTTCTCTACTCTCTTTCAAACTTACTGATATCCTTCTTGTAGGTATATTACCAGAATTGCACACAATACTTTAAATTATTCCTTAACAAAGCCTGATACAATTTCAACATAACATCCCAACTCCTGCACGCAGTACTTTGGTTAATGAAGGCTAATATGCTAAAAGATCTCTTTACGACCCTATCTACTGGTGATGACACTTTCATAGAATTAAGTATTTGTATTCTCAGGATCCACTGTTCTACCACACCCCTCAGTGCCCTCCTGCTCGCTGTGTTAGACCTACCCTGGCTGGTCCTCCCAAGGTGCAACACCTCATACTTCTCCGCATTAAGCTCCACCTGCAATTTTCAGCCTTCTTTTTTCGGCTGATCCAGTCCCACTGCATGCTTGTGTAACTTTCACTTCGGCTAGCGACTTGCTGGGGAGTTGATAACCTTCGCTATCCACTATGCCTCCAACCTTGGTGTCAACTGCAAATTTGCCACTCCAGTTGACTTCGTTATCATGCAGAAGGGAAGGCTTAGCTTGATCATGGAGTCGGTTAAATGGTCAGTACAACATCGTGGACAGAGGAATTTGTCCTGTGCTGTAGTGTTTTAAACTCAATGTTCTAGGAGGGTGAAGTTCTGTGGGAATTCAGCAGGTCATACAGCATCAATGGAGAGGAATAAACTGTCGACTTTTCAGGCCGAGACCCTTCATCAGGACTGGAGAGGAAGGGGACAGAAGTCTGAATAAGAAGATTGGGGGAGGGTTTCAAGTTAGCAGGTGGTCGGTGAGACTAGGTGAGGAGGAAGGTGGGTAGGCTAGGGAATGAGGAAAGAAGCTGGGAGGTGATAGGTGGAGGAGGTAAAGGGCTGAAGAAGGAGGAAGCTGATAGGAGAGGAGAGCAGCACTTTGTGTGTTGCTCAGCAAAGCAGGCTTGATGGGCCAGATAGCCTAATTTGTTATTTCTTATGGTTTCAAAATTCCTAGCAACTGCAGAAACCCTTAAGTTTCTGGGGAGTTGAAGAGACTGCCAATTCATGGTTAAACCATTTGACCATCCTGGCCTAGGACTGATTTTGCCATTGCAATGTTTGCCATCAGTGACATTCCTTAAAATGATTGCATTTTCAGCTGGGCAGGTTGTTTCAGCCGCACAAATTAATAGACTTGGGCTGTGGTTGAGGGGAAGAAACAAAATCCCAAGCAGTCGAACAATAGGACAGGCAGGATCCTGAAGGTGTGAGGCTGACTGAAAAAAAAAGATTAGTCTTCAATGATGCCATTAATCCTTGGAAAGCTATCAAAGATACATTGCCAATTAATGTATTGATGTATTGCTTTAATTCTGAGAATGAAAGGGAGAACCTGTGAGGAGCATTAGATAGCTCTTGGCCTGTATTCACTGGAATTTTGAAGAGTGGGGGGGGGCAATCTCATTGAAACCTATTGAATATTGAAAGGCCTAGATGGAGTGGATGTGGAGAGTATGCTCCTACAGTGGGCAAGTTAAGGACCAAAGGGCATAGCCTCAGAAAATAGGGACATGCATTTAGATCAGAGATGAGGAGGAACTTCTTTTGCCAGAAGGTGGTAAATCTGTGGAATTCATTGCCACAGAGGGTTGTGCAGGCCATGTCATTGGGTATATTCAAAGCGGAGGTTAACTGGTTCCTGATTAGTCAGGGTATCAATGATTATGGGAGAAGGCAGGAGAAGGATAATAAATAAACTACGATGCAATGGCGGAGCAGACTCATTGAACTGAATGGCCTAATTCTATTCCAATATCATATGGTTTAATTCCTTTAGTTATTTGATTTTAATCTGTTTTGAATAAAAAGCAAGAAAATAAGAAAATAAAAAGTTGAAAATTTAAATAACAGCACAAAGTAGATCTATTGAAATGAATACAACTGACAGATTACTAAAGCCATGGATATTTATTGATTACTAAATCTGACCCCCAAGTTGATTTTCCCTTGTCTGTCATGCTTTCATCAGAATGATTGCTTTTAAAGGATTTTCCCCATGTTCTTTTAAATAAATGATGAGAACTTTATTGGAATTGGAACTGGCTTATTATTGCCTCATGTACCAAGGTACAGTGAAAAGCTTGTCTTGCATACCGTTCATACCGATCAAATCATTACATTGTGCATTGAGGTGGTACAAGGAAAACAATAATAGAATGCAGAATAAAGTGCTACAATTGCAGAGAAAGTTCAGTACAGGGAGATGGCATGGTGAATGATAACAAGATAGATTGTGAGGTCAAGAGTCCACCTTGTTATTGATGAAGGTAGAGCCATAGTTGTAGTGTATATGGATTTCAGCAAGGCATTTGATTAGGTACCCCATGCAAAGCTTATTGAGAAAGTAAGGAGGCATGGGATCCAAGGGGACTTTGCCTTCTGTGGGTAAGCCAGTTCTGGATCCACAAAGCAAAGAGTGGTTGTAGACGGGTCATATTCTGCATGGAGGCTGGTGACCAGTGGAGTGCCTCAGGGATCTGTTCTGGGACCCCTACTCTTTGTTTTTTTATAAATGACCTGGATGAAGAAGTGGAGGGATGGGTTAGTAAATTTGCTGATGACACAAAGGTTAGGGGTGTTGTGGATAGTGTGGAGAGCTGTCAGAGGTTACGATGGGACATTGATCGGATGTAAAACTGGGCTGAGAAGTGGCAGATGGAGTTCAACCCAGATAAGTGTGAGGTGGTTCATTTTGGTAGGTCAAATATGATAGCAGAATATAGTATTAATGGCAAGACTCTTGGCAGTGTGGAGGATCAGAAGGATCTCAGGGTCCAAGTCCATAAGACACTCAAAGCTGCTATGCAGGTTGACGCTGTGGTTAAGAAGGCATACAGTGCATTGGGCTTCATCAATCGTGGGATGAGTTTAAGAGCCGAGAGGTAATGTTGCGGCTAGATAGGACCCTGGTCAGACCCCACTTGGAGTACTGTGCTCAATTCTGGTCACCTCACTACAGGAAGGACGTGGAAACCATAGAAAGGGTGCAGAGGAGCTTTACAAGGATTTTGCCTGGATTGGGGAGCATGCCTTATGAGAATAGGCTGAGTGAACTCGGCCTTTTCTCCTTGGAGCGACAAAGGATGAGAGGTGACCTGATGGAGGTGTACAAAATATTGAGAGGCATTGATCGCGTGGATAGTTAGAGGCTGTTGCCCAGGGCTGAAATGGCTAGCACGAGAGGGCACAGTTTTTAAGGTGCTTGGAAGTAGGTACAGAGGTACAGAGGAGATGTCAGGAGTAAATTGTTGTTGTTGTTGTTGTTGTTGTTTGTTTGTTTTTTTTACGCAGAGAGTGGTGAGTGCGTGGAATGGGCTGCCGGCAGTGGTGATGGGGTCGGAAATGATAGGGTCTGTAAAGAGACTCCTGGATGGCTAGATGGAGCTTAGATAAATTGAGGGCTATGGGTAAAGCCTAGGTAGTTCTAAGGTAGGGACATGTTCAGCACAGCTTTGTGGGCCGAAAAGCTTATATTGTGCTATAGGGTTTCTATGTTTTTTTTTAAAATCATACAAGGGAATTGTTACCACAAACAGGAGAAAATCTGCAGATACTGGAAATCCGAGCAATACACACAGGCCAAACAGCATCTATTGAAGAAAGTAACATCGATGTTTTGGGTCGAAACTCTTCAGCAGTCCTGCCATAGGGAATTGGTAAATAGTTTTATACAGTGCAGTAGGTGTCCTTGAACCATATGGGTTGGCCTTCCAGGCCTTTGTTCCTTCCCATTGGAAGCCGTAGAAGAGAAAAACGTCTGGGGTGTGTGGGATCTTTGATTATGCTGGATGCTTTATTGAGGCGGCGAGAAGTGTAGATAGAGTCGGTGGAGGGGAGAGTAGTTCCTGTGATTACTGAATAGCGTCCACAATTGCAGTTTCATGCAGTCTTGGGCAGAGCAGCTGCCACTCCAAGCTGTAGTGTAGTTAGATAGAATGCTTTCTGTGGTGCATTGATTATAAATAGATAAGTGTTGAAAGGGATGTGACAAATTCCTTTAGCCTCCTGAGGAAGTGGAGGCTTTGGTGAACTTACCACGCCACGGCATCCAAAAACAATAATGTACAACACTTGCTATGTCAGCCTCAGCCACTGTTTCAATCAATAAGCTGAAGGGGAACAGACAGGAGGCTCTGTGGGCGAGAATGAGATTCCCAGGTACAATATTGCCTCCAGGCTGCCAGGATCTGGGGTACCTCAGATCGAGTCCTCAATGTTCTTAAGTGGAAGTGTGAACAGCCACGTATGTACAGTACCAATGACATGGGTAGGGTGAGTGACAAGGTTCTGGGCTAAGTTAAAGGGCAGGACATCCAGGATAATGATGTCAGGATTGTTACCCATGTCATGTGCTAGTGAGGCTGGAACTAGGAAGATTATACAGTTTTATATGTGGCTAAAGAGTTGATGTAGGTGGGAGGACATAAGATTTTCAGACCATTGAGCTCTCTTCCAGGGAAAGTGGGATCTGTAGAGAAGGAATGGTTTGCACCTGAACTGGAGGGAGAGTGACATCCTAGTTTGGTCATGCTGCACAGTGGCATTTAGAGTTGCAGGGGGATGGGAACCAGAGCGCCAGAGTGGGGAGGTTGGGAAAGCAGATGTTGGCAAGATCTCAGACAAAGTTAGGAATCAAAACATTGAGTATGGTGCGACAGAATCAAAAAGGGTGAATACAGACTGAAGGTGTTGTGATTGAATGCGTACGGTTTACGCAATAAGGTAGATGAACTTGCAGCACAGTTACAGATTGGCAGGTATGGAATCATGGCTGAAAGATTATCACTGGGAGCTTAATGTCCAATGATACATATTGTATTAAAAGGATAGATAGGAAGTCAAATAAGGTGGTGTTGCTCTATTGGTAAAAAAAAAATGAAATCAAATCATTAGAAAGAGGTGACATAGGGTGGGAAGGTGTTGAATCATTGTGGGTAGAGCTATGGAACTGCAAGGGTAAAAAAGATCTCGATGGGAGTTGTATACAGACTCCCAAACAGCAGTAATGATGTGACTACAAATTAATAAGTGTGAGAGAGAAAATGCATGCCCAAAGGGCAATGTTACGATAGTCATGGGGGACTTCAATATACTGGTAGGTTGAGAAAATCAAATTGGTGCTGGATTACAGGAGGGGGAATTTCTAGTGTGGGTTTTTAAAGCAGCCCATCGTTGAGCCCACTAGAGAATAAGGTGCTACACAAGGCTGCTTAACAAGCTAGAAGCCCATGGTATTACAGGAAAAATTCCAGCATAGAGAAAGCAGTGGCTGATTGGCAGGAGGCAAAGAGTGGGAATAAAGGAAGCCTTTCCTGACTGGCTGCCGGTGACTAGTGGTGTTCCACCAGGGGTCTGTGTTGGGACCAATTCTTTTTATGTTATATGTCAATGATTTGGATGATGTAATTGAAGGCTTTGTTCTAAAGTTTGCAGGCGATATGAAGACAGCTAGAAGGACAGCTAGTTTTGAGGAAATAGAGGGGTTTTAGAAGGATTTGTGCAGATTAGGAGAATGGGCAAAGAAATGATACATGGGAAGTTTATGGCATGCACTTTGATTGAAGAAATTGAAGGTTTAACTATTTCCCAAAGGAAAGAAAATACAAAAAAAATACTGAGACTCAAAGGGACTTGCAAGTCCTTGTGCAGGATTTACTGAAGGTTAATTTACAGGTTGAGTCTGTGGTGCAGAAGGCAAATACAACATTTACACTTGTATCAAAAGGTCAAGAATATAAAAACAAGGATGCAATGTTGAGGCTTTAGAAAGCACTGGTGAGTCCTCATGGAGTATAGTGAGCAGTTTTGGGCTTCTTATCTTAGAAAGCATGTACTGAAACTGGAGAGGGTTTAAAGGTTCAGGAAAATGATTCCAAGATTGAATGGCTTTTCATATGTAGAGTGTCCAATGGCCCTGGGCCTGTTTTCACTGGAATTCAAAAGAATGAGGGGCAACTTTATTGAAACCTATCAAATGGTGAAAGGCCTTGATACAGTGGATGTGAAGAGGATGTTTCTTATGGTGGGAGAGTCTATGACCAGAGGACACAGCCTCAGAATAGCAGGATGTCCTTTTAGAGCTGAGATGAGGAGGAATTTATTTAGCCAAATGTTGGTGAATCTGTGGAATTCTTTGCCACAGGCAGCTGTGGAGGCCAAGTCTTTATGTATATTTATGGCAGAGGTTGATAAATTCTTGATTGGTCAGGGCATGTAGGGATGTGGGGAGAAGGCAGGAGATTGAGGCTGGGAGGAATATTGGATCAGCTACAGTGAAATGATAGAGCAGACTCAATGGGCCAAATTACCTAATTCTGCTCCTGTATCTTATGACATTAAATTCCACCATGGCCAAGTTCTTTTTTTTCATTTTGTAGATTTGATGAGTGTAGATAGAAATGTTAGGATAAAATTTCAGAATGAAACTGAAGACACTTCCATCTTTAAATGGATATCTCTCACCAATATATAGCAAAGCTCTGTAAGTGGTAAAACCCGTACACAAGGTCAGATAGATTGAAGAATCAGGTTTTCATTAAAGTGCAATCAAGTATGTAGAAAAAAAAGGAGAAAATCAACAGCTGAATTTAACAGCTCTCGTTGATCAACATGTTGCATATTGGAGTGTACTCAGCTTAACACTGAACCGATCACTGACACTGAATTGAACTCGTGTTCTCCATATTACTTGTTTAGTTATTACTTGTTTTCTTTTTATTTGCACAGATTGTCCTCTTTTGCACATTGATTTTTTTGCCATTCTTTTTGTGTAGTTTTTCCAGTGATTCTATTGTATTGCTTTGTTCTACTCAGAATGCCTGCAAGAAAATTGCACCTATTTTCTATGTTTCTATGATAGTATATGGTGAGATATATGCAATGTAATTACCTTGAACTTTGAAATTTAAAATTAGGCTATTCAACCCACTGATACCGGTCCACAATTCAAATCTGTCTAATTTTTCTTTAACTCCATTCTCCTGCTATCTCCGTGTAACCTTTAATCCCCTTGAACTCAATCTCTGCCTTAACCAACACCCAATAATTTGGCCTCCACAGCTATCTGGGGCAACTAATTCCACTGATTCATCATCTTCTGACTGAAGAAATTCCTCCTCATCTCAGTCCCAAAGGGATATCTGTTTATTCTGAAGCTGTGAGTTCCCAGTTACAGTTTATTTTCAATTGTTCATCATCTTGATAATAATTGTTACCTGATAGTTGTAGGATAATAACTGTTCCTCAACTTGGTCATTCCTGTACAACCATCAAGCTCCTGAACTGATTTGGCTAACTTCATTCACCACAAATCTGAATTAATGCTGTAACTCACAGGCTCTTTACTCCTCATGTTCTCAGATTTTTTTTGCAGCATTTGTCTTCTTTTGCACATTGGTTGTTTGTTATTATAAATTCTATTGTATTTCTTTAGTTTACTGCAAACGCCTACAAAATTAATTTCACAGCTTTAACTTCAAAGTCAATTTATCTTCATTACTTAAAACACAAGGTGAATTACCACAGCTATGTAAATGACACATGAATGTATTTGTCTATTATGCCAGATGTGCCCGAGGCTCTAAACTCTCTGGTCAATTATTTTACTAACATTACAGAATGGATGAGTTCAAATTTTCTCAAATTAAGGGAAAAAAACAGTATTTTGTTTATTGGTAGCAAAATGTGTGAATCTCCAAAATTAAAACTTGATTATCTGGCCTTTCAAATCAAGCTAGAAATAACGAATCTGGGCTTTATTGTTGACTCTGAGCTAAATTTCAAATCACATTAACCATAATACTAAGATTGTGTTCTTCAATTTAAAGAACTTTGCAAGACTTTGATTTCTAATATAACATCTCAAGATGGAGCAAAATTGATACAAACTTTTGTTTTTAGCCATTAAACTACTGTCATGCGCTCTCTTCAGGACTGCCCAAGATAGATATGAATCAGCTGCAGTTTGTTCTGAATGCTGCAGCAAGAATCTTATCAAAACAAAAATCTGAGCACCAGTTCACCAGTTTGGGCATCATTAAACTGGCTGCCTGTCTCCTTTAGGATTAATTTTAAAATACTCTTAATTGTATAAAAGGCTCTGAATAATTTTGATCCTCCGTACATATATTTGAGGGTCTATGCCCTTAAGTGCTTAATTGTAATCTTAGATCCATGAATACTGGGGTTGCTCACTATTGCTAGAGCCAAGCATACAAGAACTAGTGATACCACCTTTTGCTCTAATGCACCAAAAATCTGGAACACTCTACAAACTGAGATACACCAGGCTGGTCCTGTAAGATGTTTCAAAACAGGACTAAAACCAATTTATTTAATTTGGCCTACTTATAGGATTACTTAATGCCTGTTGATTTTGATTATATTTGGTATATTCAATTGCATGTTATTCTAGATAATGTTTGTCTTTACTTTTGATTTTGAACTTTATCTCATATTTTTATGATTA
This sequence comes from Mobula birostris, assembly GCF_030028105.1. Taxonomy (NCBI): domain Eukaryota; kingdom Metazoa; phylum Chordata; class Chondrichthyes; order Myliobatiformes; family Myliobatidae; genus Mobula; species Mobula birostris. The sequence continues at coordinate 175,481,675 of NC_092371.1, forward strand.
TATTGATTTATTTTTACAATCTATATAAAACACTTTGAGCCTGCATCTTAATGTACCGTATGAAACATGTTATACAAGTTATTTTTATTATAATCAAAGTACGCATACATCACCATGTATTTCATTTCTTTACTTTAGAGATACAGCATGGAACAGGCCCTTCCAGCTCAACAGGCCGTGTCACCAGCAACCCGCATATTCAACCCTAGGCGGATGACAGGGCACGTTCAACCCCGGGGGGATGACAGGGCACGTTCAGCCCCGGGCGGAGCACAGGGCACATTCAGCCCCGGGGGGATGACAGGGCACATTCAGCCCCGGGGGGATGACAGGGCACGTTCAACCCCGGGCGGAGCACAGGGCACATTCAGCCCCGGGGGGATGACAGGGCACATTCAGCCCCGGGGGGATGACAGGGCACATTCAGCCCCGGGGGGATGACAGGGCACGTTCAACCCCGGGCGGAGCACAGGGCAATTTACAATGACCAATTAACCTACTAACCGGTGTGCCTTTGGACTGTTGGAGGAGGAGGAATCCACATGTTCACCGGGCTGAACAGACAAATGTCTTACAGATGACGTCAGAATTGAACGCTGAATTCCGACACCCTGAGCTGTAACAGTGTCGCGCTAACCACTACACTACTGAGACTCACTCATTATGCTTTTGTGGTACCCTGATATACTACCCTGAGATTAAATTTTCTTGCAGGCATTCACTGTAGAACAGAGGAATACAAGAGAATCAATGAAAAACTACATACAAAGACTGCCAAGTAATTGTTGTGCAAAAGATAAAATTTGCAAATACAAAAAAAAAAATCACCCACTCTGATAATAAATTCACTTTGACTCTAATATCCGCAAAAACTGCAGCAGAGGTTTGTACAAGGATGGTCATGAAAACACTGCAATGATAAGACAATGGAAGGTAGATGTGTTTCATTCCATCTGGACACAAAATCTGGTTTCGTGCTTTAATAGGAAATACTGCACAATTGGATGGACAGCTTAAGCTTATTTTACTTCACCCCAAGCCTTCCCATTGTGCTGACCGCTATTGAAAGTTCCCTGTTAAGATAAGATGGTCTCGACCTCACAATCTACCCCAGAATGACTTTGCACCTTATTGTCTATCTGCACTTTCCCAGTAACACAATATTCACTGCAACATTTAATAGTTTCATTGTGCACTCAGTATCCACTTGATCAGGTGAACCTGCTTGACAATGCAAATATCTCATCAGCCAATCGTACACTGGCCACTCAAAGCATGAAGGCATGTATGAATGGTCAAGAGGTTCAGTTGGTGTTCAGACCAAATATCAGAATGAGGAAGAAATGTGATCAAAGTGACTTTGAACATGGAATGACTGCTGGCGCCTGAAGTGATGGTTTGAGTACCGCAGAAACTGTTGATCTCACGGGATTTTCACACATGCAGAATTTACAGAGCAAAAACAAACTTCTGGTGAGTGGCAGTTGTGTGTGCAAAAAATGCCTTGTTAATGAGAAAGGTCAGAGGAGAATGGCCAGACTAGTTCAAGCTGACAGGAAGGTGACATTAACTGAAGTAAACACGCATTCTAGCAATGATGCACGGAAGAGCATCCCTGAATGCACACGTCAAACCTTGAAGTACATGGGCTACAGTACACCAGATTTCACTCCTATACCAAATAGTGTGGCCAAATGAGCGCATTTCTTTATTTTCCTGTGAATGCCTACAAGAAAATAAATCTGAAGGTAGTTTATGGTAACACATTCATTCCTTCTTTGCTAATGAATTTTATTATGACTTCGACCTATGATACATAGAATGTCTGTAGCACATAAATAGATCCTTTAACCCAGTGGCTATTCTCCACATGAACCTCCTCCACTTTGCTTGCATTTGCATGCCCCTCAGTTCCAATTTCAATCATAACAATAGGAGGCAAAAACACATAAAAGTTTTCTCAGTGAATTATCACACAAAAAAATGTTGTGATAGGTGAGAACACCTTTAAACAAAAAAAAAGAACTTCAATGAGCAATGTATTCACAGGTGGTGTTGTCAACCTGCTGATATGAACAGGCAGAGCATCTGGACCACTCTTCCAGTTAAATATATTGCATAAAATTAAATAATGCAATTTCCTTCCAAGCATGGCAGAGAACAGAGCTTCCTCATGATACACACACAGCAGGAATATCATGAGCCTGACAAGCAAAAATATGTTATGCTGATGTTATTCCTGCTACTATATCTACAATGATAAGGGACACAGAGAGACAAACAGAATCTACCAGATGTCCCTTCAGAACATAGAGTAGGAGGAATTTCTTAGAGCAGTAACCAGAATCTTTCTCCCAGAGTCAAGAGGTCAAATACAAGAGAACACAGATTTAAGGGGAGAGGACAGGTTTTAAAGTAGATGTGCAGGGTGAGATTATTTTAACACAGAAAATGGTAGCCTCCTGAAATAGGCTTCTGGAGTGTCTGGGAAGCAGATGGTGGTTTTAAAGAGGCTTTTAGCCTGGCACATGACTGTGTGGGAGGGATATGTATGGTGTCTGCACAGAAGAGATTAGTTTAATTCAGCACCTTGCTTGGAAAGTCATTATGTGCTGCAGGGCCAACTCCTGTACTGTACTGTTTGAGGAAAGAGTTGAAAGATTTATTCATTTTATTTTTACTTAGAGATAAATAAAGGCAGAACAGGCCCTTTGGCCTAATGAGCCACACCACCCAGCAACCCACTATTTAACTAATCACAGGACAACTTACAATGATCAATTAACCTACAAACCAGTAGGTCTTTGGAATATGGGACGAAACTGGAGCACCCAGAGGAAACCCACCCAGTCATTGGGAGAATGTTCAGACTCCTTACAAAGGAACTCAGAATTGAACTCTGACACCCCATGCTTTAACAGTGTCTCATTAACTGTTACGCCACAATGGTGACATGAAAATATCTGAAGGGATGTTCACATTCAAACATTAGCTCTGACTTGTTCAATTACTGGACAAAGACGCACTGGTCAGTAGTTAATTAGTCTTTGTAAATTATCATGTGATTCGGCTGGGGTTAATGGCGGGGAGGGGGGGTTGCCTGACGATGTGGATCGTTGTGCTGGAAGGGCTTGTTGCATGCTGTTTAACTAAATACATAAATACAAAATGGATGGAATGCAAAATCAAAACTTTCAAGTGGCTGAACAGACCTGATATTAGTCTTTTAATGTGAACACAGTTAAGGACGTTGACAAAGGCTCTGCTTCCAATGGGCATGTGTTCATAATTCTGTCTGAGGTAAATTGATTTAATTAAATGTTGGCAGGAAAAGATTGTGGATCAAATCCGTTCAGAGGAACTTAAAATCAATTTTGTTTGGATCTACTTGGAAGAACTGAAAATTTAACAAGATTTGCCGTACATAATAAACCATATCATATTTGGCACAATTCTTTATTTTGCTAAGCTATTAGGAGCAGTCAGTTCTGAACAATATCACAGCCATGAAAGCTTGCCAGAATCAGGATCACTTTCATTACCACTGACACTTCTGATATAAAACTTGTTGTTTTGTGGCAGCAGTGTAGTTCAGAAATATAAAAATGATTGTAAATTACAAAATAAAATGTGTAAAAAAGTTAGGAATAATGAGGTGTTGTTTATGGACCATTCAGAAATGTGAAGGTGGGGAGGATTACGGTGTTCCTAACTCACAGGGTGGCCTTTAGGTTCCTGTACCTCCTCTCTCATAGTAGTAATGAGAAGAGGACATGTCCCAGATGGTGAGGGTCCTTAGTGATAGGTGCTGCCTTCTAGACAGTTGACAGATTTCAAAATGTCTGACAGAGACACTTAAAACTATTCAAATAGAAGAATATGTTCATAGAAAATAAAACCTTAGTATATTTAAAATAGATTGAAATACGAAGAAAGTAAAAAGATTGAAAGAAGGTAAAGCAAAATAGACAAAGGGGCTGGAGGAACTCGGCAAATACTGCAGCAGTTGTAGCATTTATGAATGACTAAGTGACTATACATGATGGTCACACATGCACCAGCTTTAAATTCCTGGACTTTAACATATCAGAATCAGGTTTAATATCACTGGCATATATCACAAAATTTGTTATGTGGCAGCAGTACAGTGCAATAAATAAAAACTGTAAACTACAGTAAATATATACACTCATAGATACATATATTAAAAAGGTTAAGTTAAATAAGAAGTGCAAAAAGAGAAAAAAGTGATGAGGTAGTGTTCATGGGTTCAATGTCCGTTCAGAAATCTGATACGGGGGGGGGTTATTCCTGAATCACTGAGTGTTGTGCCTTCATTCTCCTGTACCTCCCCCCTGATGGTAGCAATGAGGAGAGGACATATGATGGGGGTCCCTAATGATGGGTGTTGCCTTTCTGAGGCATCGCTCCTTGAAGATGTTCTGGATGCTGAGGAGGCTAGTGTCCACGATGGAGCTGACTGAATTTACAACTTTCTGCAGCTTACTTTGATTCTGTGCTGTACTTCCTCCACCCCACTCCCAGATCAGACAGTGATGGAGCCAGTTATCCACAGTACATCTGTTGAAATTTGCATGTGTCCTTGGTGGCATACCAAATCTCCTAATGAAACATAGCCATTGTTGTGTATTCATTTTAACTACATCAATATTTTGGGTCCAAGATAGATTTTCAGAGATTTTGATATCCAGGAATGTGAAATTGCTCACCCTTTCCACTTTTGGTCCCTCGATGCTTCCCTTGTCTTACCTTTTCTGAAGTCCACAATCAATTCTTTGGTCTTCATTTGGCCATCAATTCATTGAGAGCAACATTGTTGCTGAGACACCACTCAACCAACTGATCTATCTCGTTCCTGTATGCCTTCTTGTTACCATCTGAAGTTCTGCTGACAATAGTTGTATCATCAGAAAATTTATAGATGGTATTTGAACTGTACCTAGCCACACAGTCATGGGAGTAGAGAAAGTAGGGCAGTGGGCCAAGCACACATCCCTGAGGTGCACCAGTGTTGATTATCAGTGGGGCAGAGCTGTTATTTCTGATCCACACAGATTGTGGTCTTCTGGTAAGGATGCCAACGATCCAGTTGCAGAGGGAGGTACAGAGGCTCAGGTTTTGGAGCTTTCTGATAAGAACTGTAGGAATGCTTGTATTAAACACTAGTCAATAAACAGCAGCTTGAAACAAGTACAGTCGGCCTTCCTTATTCGCGAGGGATTGTTCCGGGACCTCTCGTGGATACCAAAAAACGCGGATGTTCAAGTCCCTTATTCAACCTGCATTAATGTGGTGGACCTTAGGACCCAGTGGAACCCCAGACCTTATTTAACTAGTCTCAGTGCGGTGGACATTAGGACCCGATGGTGGAGCTCTGAATCTGCAGTGTTTCTGTTCACGAAAATAATCATGATCATGATTGAAAATAAAGTGGAAATAATAAAGCAATCGGAAAGAGGTGAAATGCCACCAGTCATTGGAAAAGCGTTAGGCTACAGTCGGTCAACGATCGGAACAATTTTAAAGGATAAAGTGAGAAAGGCCCTGCCCGATTAAAGCTACAATTATTACTAAGCAATGCAGTGGTTTAATTATTGGGTTTTGGGGTTTTGGGTTTTTGATCCTGCACATCAACCCGGCACGGATGGAGAGCGCGCTTGGGAGCGGACTGTCACTGGGTCCAGCGCTGAAACATATGTTTCTTAAGTGTTTTATATGCATGGAAAAGTAAAATATATACTATATACTAAGATAAACATTTGACTAACTGATGCTAAATAATACCGGATGTACCTGTTCCGACTTACTTAGTAAGAGAACTTCTGTTTTTTTTCTTCGATCCCAATCCAGGATAACCCATGCACATCCTCCCGTATACTTTAAATCATCTCTAGATTACCTTAATACCTAATACAATGTAAATGCTATGTAAAATAGTTGTTTTACTGCATTGTTTAGAGAATAATGACAAGAAACAAAGTTTGTACATGCTTGAACAAGTGCTGGAAGAGCACTTGTGGGTTTTCTCGATTCGCGGTTGGTTGAATTCGCAGTTGTGGAACTCACGGATATTGAGGGCCGACTGTATTAGTATTGTTCAGGTGGTCCAAGAAGAGCCAATAAGTTTACATCCACTGTAGACCTATTATGGCACGAGGCAAGCTGCAGTGGGTTCGGGGCTTTACTTAAGCAGGAGTTGATTCTACTCCTATCCAATCTCTCAATGCGCTTCATCATTGTAGATGTTAGTGCTACTGGATGATAGTTATTCAGGCCGCTTACCCTGCTCTTCTTGATATTTTCCCTTTTGAAGCAAGTGGGGACCCAACTGTAGCAATGACTGATTAAAAATGTATTTGAACACACGCATCAGTTGGTTGGCACAGGTTTTCAGATCCTTTCCAGGTACACCATCAGGGCCTGTTGCCTCGCAAGGATTCACGCTCTTGAAAGAGGTTCTGAGTTCGCCTCCAAGACAGATCAGAGGATCATGAGATGCTGCCAAAATCCCTGTAGTTGTAGTTTTCTTCTCCCTTTGTTGAGCTCATCTGGGAGTGAAGCGTCACTGCCGTTCATGGTGTCAGGTTCCACTTTGTAGGAAGTAATGGCCTGTAAACCCTGCCAGACCTGACTTGCATTGGGCCCAGCACAGAGATGCAATTACAAGGAAGGCTATAATTTCTTGGAAAGTTAAGGGGATTTGGCATGTCACCAAACATTATAACAGACCTCTACAGAGGTGCCGCTGAAATTGTCCTGACTGGTTGCATCATGGTCTGCTTCAGCAGTATGAATGCACAAAAACACAAGAAGCTGCAGGGAGAGGTGGACTCAGTCCGAAACATCACGGGCACGCCTCCCCCAACATTGGATGTACAGGATGCTGCCACTCAAGAAGGCAACTTCCGTCAAAGATCCCCACGATCCAGGACTTGCTACGTTCTAACAATTACCATTGGGCAGGAGGTACAGAAGTCTAAAGTCCCACACCACCAGGTTCAAAGACAGCTACTTACTTCATCAGGACTCAGGGTCCCAAAATGTCATCTGTTTATTGCTCTGCATAGATGCTGCCTGACCTGCTGATTTCCCCCAGCACTTTGAGTAAATAGTACAAGAATGCTAGGAAATGTGGATTGGGAGCATTCATTTCAGAAAAAGGTACTCTCCTGTTGAGATCAGCTGGGAATGCAGAGAAAATGTGTTTGGAAGGTAAACCCCAGACTCCCTGTGAATTCCTTCTGTCTATAGTAGCAAACTTTCACTCACACAAAGCCACACAAAACAGACAAGTGCTTCAAGAACATTTTTTCAATTTTCATCTCATTTATAGTTTCTGTACCAGTCAAAGTTCAAAGTAATATCAAAGTACCTGTATGTCACCATTTACTACCTTGGGACTACCATGAGACTAGTATGCAAAGTAACAAAGAACGACTGATTTGACAGGAAACTGGTGAGCAACATATCAACTGCCTCCTGTTTATTACGCAGTAATTATAAAAATAAATATTTTGATTGCTATCAACAGCAGTGCCAGTAAGTGTTCTGTTCTGAGTATTTTAATTAGGAGGCTCTTGACAGCACCGGCTGAAGCTTGTCTTTAAATGTTTGACAAAAAATAACAATAATGAAGGACAGAATAGTGCAGCTCCACAAAATACACTTCAAAATATCATCATTCCATCAGAGTAAGTCACAGCTTGCAACCTTCATGTGTTTAAGCTGCAAAGCTCCTCAATGTGTAGAGGCAGGTCTATCTGTCAGCTTTGTCACACATCTCAGTTTTACATCAAGCCTATCCCACACTGATGTATGAAGGAAGCCCACGCTCCTGCAGCTGTTCACATACATGAAGAAATTTCATCACAGTCTTCTCTTTTCACGATCTGTTACTTGTTCTATTTTATTTAATTTATTTAGAGGTACAGCACAGAACAGGCTCTTCCGGCCCAGCAGCCCACCTAGTGGCTATAAAAAATATTCACCCCCTTGGAAGTTTTCATGTTTCATTGTTTTAAAACATTGAATCACAGTGGACTTAATTTGGCGTTTTGGACACTTATAAACAGAAAAGATTCTTTTCATATCAAAGTGAAAACAACTTTCTACACTAGTCTAAACTAATTACAGATATAGAACTCAAAATAGTTGATTGCAGAATTACTCGCCCCCTTCATGTAGATGCACCTTTGGCAGCAACTACAGCCTTGAGTCTGTGTGGATAGGTCTCTATCAGCTTTGTACATCTGGACACTGCAATTTTTCCCCATTCTTCTTTAAAAAACTGCTCAGCCTCTGTCAGGTTACATGGGAATCATGAGTGAACAGCCCTTTCCAAGACCAACCACAAATTCTCAATTGGATTGAGGTCTGGACACTGACACTGACCCCAAGCATAAAGCTAAAGCTGCACAGGGATGGCTTGAAAAACAACAAAGCTTTGTCTTGCTGGAAAACAAATCTGCTCCCAAATCGCAGTTCTCTTGCAGACTGCATCAAGCTTTCCTCCAGGATTTCCCTGTATCTTGCTGCATTAATTTTACCGTCTACATTCACAATCCTTCCAGGACCTGCAGTGAAGCATTCCCGCAGCATGGTGCAGCCACCCCCATTCTTCACGGTCAGGATGGTGTGTTTTTGATCATGTGTGTTGTTTGGCTTATGCCAAACATAGCATTTAGTCTGCTGGCCACAAAGATTAATTTTGGTTTCATCAGACCATAGAACCTTCTTCCAGCTGACTTTAGAGTCTCCCACATGCCTTCTGGCAAACTCTAGCCAAGATTTCATGAGGTATTTTTCCAAAGTGGATTTCTCTTTGCCACTCTCCTATGTGACAGATGAAGCAACTGAGCAACAGTTGTTGAATGCGCAGTCTACCTCAGTCATTGAAGCTTGTAACTGCTCCAGAGTTGTTACTAGGTAGATTTACAGATGTGCCATATTCTTTCCATTTCTCGATTGACTTAACTGTACTCCAAGGGATATTCAGTGACTTGGAAATTTTCTTGTGTCCATCTCCTGACTTGTGCTTTGCAATAACCTTTTTACATTTTTGTTTGGAGTGTTCTTTTCTCTTCATGGTGTAGTTTTTGCCAGGATACTGACTCACCAGCAGTTGGACCTTCCAGATTGTATTTTTACTACAATCAATTGAAACATCTTGACTGCATCCAGGTCTCCAAAAACAGATCTCCATTTAACTAATTATGTGACTTCTAAAACCAACTGCCTGCACCATTGATGATTTGGTGTGTTATATTAAAGGGGGTGAATATTTATGTAGTCAATTAATTTGTCTTTTATATTTGTAATTGATTTAGATCCCCTTGTATGATTTGTTTTCACTTTGACATGAAAGAATCTTTTTCGGTTGATCAGTGTCAAAAAAAAAGCCAAATTAAATCCACTGTGATTCAATGTTGTAAAACAATAAAACGTAAAAACTTCAAAGGGGGTGGGGGTGAATACTTTTTACAGGCACTTTAATTAACCCTACCCTAATCACAGGACAATTTACACTCACCAATTAACCTACTTAACCCCAATGTCTTTGGACTGCAGGAGGAAACAGGAGCACCTGGAGAAAATCAACATGGCCACGGGGAGAATGTACATATTACTTGGAGAGGACGCTGGAATTAAACTCTGAACTCCAATGCCCTGAGCTGTAATAGCATCACACGAACCACTACACTATGGTGTTGCTCAGTTTTTGGCAATGTTAACATGTGAAAGCCCATCATAAGACTGTTCAGGAATACTACAAATTAGTGTCGTGGTTAGTGCACTGATGTTGCAGCACTGGGGCATCAGAGTTCAGGTTTGATTTGGACAGCATCAATAAGGAGTTTTTATATCCTCCCTGTGACTAAGTGGGTATCCTTTGGATGCTCCCATTTCCTCCCGCAGTTCAAAGACTGTATGTACCAGCTAGTGGGCTAATTGGTCATTGTAAATTGTCCTGTGATTAGCCCAGTGTTACACAAGTGGGTTGCTGAGTGGCAAAGCTCAATGGGCCAGAAGGGCCTGCTCTGTGTATAAATAAATAACAACCGTCTGTTCTTGAGAACTCTGAACTTGTAACAAAAATGAACTTGCAATGTTTGCCTGTTCCTATGTTGTTAGTATGCACTAGATATCTCTTGTCATTCTGCCAGCAAATTGATCTTTAATCCTGTAATTAATGGACTCTGGCTGTAAGCCACGGTGCTCCGCTTCATTACCTCTCTCCATCCAGTCCTTTAGTCCATTGCCTTACTTCATTCTTAGATTCTGACTGTATGCAAAGGATACAATGACACAGCAGATATATTATAGAACTCATTCAGAATATGGAACAGCATTTGGATAGCCGCATAGAGGTGCGGGGCTTAGTGAAAGATGGGCTGAAGGCAGGAAATGGGGATTAGCTGGATGGGCACCATAATTGGCATAGATGTTGGGCCAAAAGGCTTCTATCTGTGCTGTATTGTAGTATGACACTATAACAAGTTGCCAGAGGTAATAGCAGAGGAGATTTCCATTACCTGGAGTCAAGGAACATAGAACATCATAGCACAGTACAGGCCTTTCATCACACAATGTTGTGCTGAATTTTTAAACTACTCCAAGATCTTGCGTGAACTTAGCCCCTATCATCTTAAATGCATGCCCTCTGGAATTAGGCATTTCAACCCTTGAAAAAAAGGTATTGACTGTTTGCTCCATCAATGACTCCCATGCTCTTATATACCTCTGTCAGATCTCCCTCCCCTCAGCTTCTACCACTATATATACAGAGTGCAAAATTCTTTACATTCTTTGTGCTCTGTAGTGTAAACTCTTTAAAACATCACACCTTGAAAAAGCTTATTTATTCATTCTTTATTTTGTTAGTTATTTATCCATCTGTTTAGGGATACAGCGCTGAACAGGCACTTGTGGCCTTACGAGCTGCACTGCCCAGCAACGTACCCATCTAACCCTCCCATTAAACAGTTCGTCTTTCATCCTTAACCCATGACCTCTAGTTGTAGTCTCACCCAACATTAATGGAAAAAACCTGCTTGCATTTACCTTACTTACACCTTCATAATTTTGTGTTCTTCTTCCAAATCTCACCTTATTCTTCTACGCTCCAGGGAATAAAGTCCTAACCGATTCAACCTTTCCCTATAACTCAGGTCCTTAACACCCAGCAACTTCCTTGTAAACTTTTAGTATTCTCTAAACTGGATTGATGCATCTCACAACAAGGATTTCTTTTAAAGTGTGTGATTTACTGGATTCAAATTGTGTACTAAATGTATAAAATATTCAGATTATCTCTGTAATTCCACAAGCCATCAGCCTAAAAGTATGACAACTAAATAACTTGAGGAAATAAAATAGAAAAGTACTAACAGTCATGAGCTTTCAAAGGGGAAGGAGTTTAATTGTAATCAGAGTTTGGAGTTTCTTCTGGAAAATATTATCACAAAGGAAGTTAGAAGGATTACCTTTAGTAATCGAATGTCAGCGTTATTCACAATTTGGTAGCTTCCAGTATTATGCTTAAGTCAAGTTTATTGTCATCTGCACAAGTACATGTAATGCACAGGAGCATAGTGAAAACCTTAATTGCAGCAGCACAGCAGACTCAGAGCAAAGATACAACATTCAAAAGAAAAATATGAACAAATTTTATAACACTTGTGCAATAAGGAACATTATTGTCCTTTTCCTTAAAATATTACAAGTCCAACCATGAAAAGCCCTATCCTGTAAAAGATTTTGGAAATTATTATTACTCGACGTATCAGGTAGCATAGTGGTAATCACAACGTTTTACAGCATCAATGTCCACTGTTAGGAGTTCAATTCCTGCCACACTCTGAAAGGAGTTTGTACAGTCTCCCTGTGACTGCTCAGGTTTTCTCTGAGTTCCCCGGTTTCCCCCTACATAGGTTTAGGGTTAATGAGTTATGGGCATATAATGTTGGTACCAGATGGATGGTGACACCTGTGAGCTGCCGAGCACAATCCTCGCTAATTTGATTGATGCAAATGTTGCGTTTCTCTACATGTGTTAAATATATCTAATCTTATCTCTCTTGAATTGGACTGGTTTCTCCTCCTGACTCTCTGCATCTACAGTGGGCTGGCAGTGCCAAGGTCCTGACCCATGGTGAGATGCATGTGGTTGAGATAAAGCATTTGCAGTAACCTTAATGTGACTGTTGACATTAGGACACCCTTCCTTATCTTATTACCTCTCCATGCTGTGAGCTGAGCCCTGTGTACATAAGAGTCTGGTTTATTATCACTGACATATGTCGTGAAATTTGTTGTTCTTTGGTAGCAATATACTGCAAGACATACAAATTACTGTAAGTTACTAAAAACTTAAACGTGTTTTACATTTTCAACCTCATTTTCAAATGAGGCATAACATTTTTCTTATTTCAAAAATAAACATTATTCATCATGAAAAGTATATGCAAAAGAATAAACACAGTGCAAGCTCTTTACATTATTGTCGTTTTGACAATCTGTTCAGTAATGTTATAACATTTATACTCGATGTTCTGCAAATATTCTACAAATACACAATAGAGTGCACATAAACAAGCTCCATCACTTCATGTTACAGAAACTGCACTGCAGAAGACAGGAAGGCTCTACAACGGGTAGTCAAAGCTGCCAACAGATTACCAGCACCAGCCTACTTGCTATCAAGGACATGCGCATATACAGAAAGGTACTGGAAAAGGGCCAGCAACAACATGAAGGATCCCATGCACTCTGCTCATGGACAGTTTGTCCCACTCTCATCAGGGATGTAGGCTACGTAGCATACATGCCAGCATAACCAGCCACAAAAGCATTTACTTTCTGCAAGCAGTTAATGCTGTTGACATCTTCACCCACTGCACACCGGACCAACACAAGTTCCTGTCAGTCACCTTATGTACAGATACTCCTGTGCCTAGCACCACTTTATGGACATAGAATCAACATATGTAAGCTATCTTATGTATTTATATTTATTGTGTTTTTTATTATTATATTGTGTTCATTAACTTATTGTGATTTATTTGTGCTACATTGGATCCAGAGTAACAAGTATTTCATTCTGCTTTGTGTGAACTGGAAATAAAAGTGAACAATCCTGAATCTATTTTTTTAAAAAAAAAACCATACCGCTATTTCTCCTCGTGTGGACCATTGAGGAGATAAACTCTCCCACTATTTGAGGGGCTTCCCCACTCAACTCAGCCCCTCCTGCACCAGCAGTAGGAAGGAGCCCAGCTGTGGTCCTTTCCCCAGCCTTTGCACAAGCTGAAGCGAGCATCGTGCAACCCTCAGCATATCCTTCTGCAGCCTGGAATTTGCCAGTGGCAGTATTCCCTTATAGATATCTTACGAAGTGTTTGGTGGGAGCAGGAGCAGCACAACGCGCAGGTGTCCAACCTGGTGAGACGAAGGAGGGGCCAGGCCCTGAGTCACCCCATAGTGCCCGGAACCTCCAAGTGTTGCAAACTAATCCCTCAAACATGAAGTCTAACAGGAGGCGGATCAATTGGCCTGCAGCTGACATGACTTCACTGTGGAAGCAGTTTGATGAAGATGTTAACCAAATTCTGGAGGCAACGGCGAAGGGAGGGGCTGATAGGAAGCACTTTGGGCATCGAGGGAGAGAGGAAGAGGACAGCCATCCGCAGTACCACCAATGCAGCAGAGAGGGCCTCAAGATGACTGTGGCTCAAAAGAGGGGAGCCATGGAGTCATAAGTAGCTAGCCATCTGGACACAAGCTGGGCTCTGATCAGCCCCGGCTGGGTCACCTGGAGGAGGTTGTATGATGTTGAAAGACCCGAAACACCCGATGATTCCAGGAACATCACTGAAGATGTGTCCAGAAGCATCAATCGATGTACGTACACAACTGTGCTGAGATGCCAACAAGTTTCAAGCAGACCAAAAAGCAACTTGAACTGAGTTGATGACCTTCCAGCAACACTTGCTGTCTGTCTCCCTGAGAATGGCCTGTAGATCAGAGAGTTCTCTGTTCCACAGCTGCTCAGGGTGAACCAGAACATAAAGCCTGTCAACCATCCTCACACCCCCTCATTGAGCTACAGCCTCCAAAGTACATATATATCATCATATGCGATCCTGAAATTCATTTTCTTACAGTCATTCACAGTAAGTACAAGAAACACAATAGAATCAAAGATCACACTGAACAACTCAGACAAACAATGTGCCAAAGGCAACAAAATGTGGAAACACAAAAGAAAAAAAATAAAAATAAAATAATAAATAAGCAATAAATATCAAGAACATGAGAAGAAGAGTCTTTGAAAGAGTATTTTTAGTACATTTGTTCAAAGTACAAAGTAGATTTATTATCAAAGTGTATGTCACTATATACAACCCTGAGAATAATTTTCTTGAGGGCATTCAAACAAAACAACAATAATAAATAAGCAATAAATAAATAACGAGAATCTGAGATGAAGTCAGTGAAATTGAGTGAAGCAATCATCTCTTTTTTCCAAGAGCCTTATGGTTGAGGGAGAATAACTGTCCCTGAACCTTGTGGTGTGGATCCTGAAGCACTTGCATCTCCTTTCTGATGCCAACGGTGGGAAGACAGCATGGCCTGGATGGTGTGAGCCCTTGATGATGCATGCTGCTTTCCTGCAACAGCATTCCATGCAGGTGTGCTCATTGGTGGGTAGGGCTTTACCCATGATGGACTGGGCTGTATCCACTGCTTTCTGCAGGCAAGTGATTTTCTCTCTCAAGGTGGTGCGAGAATGGAACGAGCTGCCAGCTAAAGAAGAGGTGAATGCAGGATGTCAATATTTAAGATAACTTGGATAAATACATGGACGGGAGGGCTATGGTCCAGGTGTGGGTTGATGGGACTGGGCAGAATGACAGTTCTGCATAGAAAAGATGGGCCGAAGGGCCTGGTTCTCTGCTGTCATGCTTGATGACTCTAAACAACCTTCATGAGTTTTGCTGCAGCCATTAAACTTTGACACAAATCCACACTCACGAAAACCAATAGAGCTAAAAAATGTTGACATTGATGAAGGAAGTCAATACAACTGAGAGGAGAGACGAATTAATAAATAGAAATCAGAGAAGTTCATTTCAAGAATCAAGGTGTTTTTAAAGAGATATTTCCTTACCATAAGATACAGGGGCAGAATTAGGCTATTTTGCACATGGAGTATTTCTGTTATTTAATCATGAAATTATGTCAACTGTATTGGTCTCTGCCATTTCTTTGGATTTGTCAGCTGCGTGGAAAGGGGGAGCTTGCTGCATAGGCAACATCTTTCTCTGTATATTATACTTCCCTGACTTGCATATCATGTAGACAGCTATGTTGCAAAATCTATGGTCATCTCGAACCAGAAACCTCACATCATGTCATATCATAATCGTGTTGTTACCTAATCACGTCTGTAACCATTATATTAGAGGAAAAAGATAGCTGAGGTAAACAATGAATTATTATGAAGAAAACATGAAGTGGTTTGCATTAAGTTCTAATGGTGCAGAATCTAGTCTAAGAAGGTAACTTTGACTAGGAGTTAAAATTATTATGACTATTTTCAAACTAATTCATTCCTAAGAAACAACATTAAAGCTTTTAGCAATGAAATTTCAATGGGACAACATACAGCTGTATAAAACCCTGGTTGGACAATTGTATTCCGTTCTGGTTACCTCACTGTAGGAACGATAGAGAGGGTGCAAAGGAGATTTAGCATTCCATTATGTCTATCCATGGCCTCCTCCACTGTTGTGATGAGGCCCTACTTAGGTAGGAGGAGCAACACCTTTTATTCCATTTGGGTAACCTCCAATCTGATGGCATGAACATGATTTCTCAAACTTCTGGTAATGACCCACACCCCCTCCCCCGTCACCATTTCCTATGTCCTTTTTCCCCCTCACCTTATCCCCTTACCTGCCCCATCACCTCTCTTTGGTGTTCCTCCCTCCTTTTTCTTTCTTCCATGGCTGTGTCTCTTCCACCAATCAACTTCCCAGCTCTTTACTTTTCCTCCAGGTTTCACCTGTCACCTTGTGTTTCTCACTCCCCTCCCCCCATCTTTTAAATCTACTCCTCAGCTTTTTTACCTCCAGTCCTGCTGAAGGGTTTCGGCCCCAAACTTCGACTGTACTTTTTTTTCCATAAACGCCACCAGGCCTGCTGAGTTCTTCCAGCATCTTGTGCGTGTTGTGATGATAGATGTGACTTGGAAAAAGGAGCACAGATCAAGTGAATTGCCAGAGACAATTTCCCAAGTTGGAAATGGTTAATGCAAGAAGGTATAATTTTAAGGTGATGAGAGGAAAGAATTGGGGGGGGGGTGCGGGATAAGATATGGGTCCACCCAGTGTCTCCACCCCCCCACCCCCCTAAGAGGTTCATGATTGGAATGGGTGGTGAAGGTAGATATATTAGGAATAATAAGAAATTCTTGGATAGGCACATGTATGAAAGAAAATGGAGGGCTCTGTGTGAAGGAAGGGTTAGGAAGGAAGGGTTAGGTTGATCTTAAAGTAGGTGAAAAGATCAGCAGAATATCTTAGACTGAAAGGTCTGTACTGTTCTATGTATGAGAGAAAAATATTTTATAAAGTAAAACATCATTAAAATATGAACAAAAGGAGGAGATATGCCTTCCAAGCCTCCAGTACAAAACATTTTATAGTATATCTGAACTGCAACACTCATTATTTAGGAAACGAGAAGCAGCTAACTTGCATTTATTTACAAGTGTCTATAAAAGGAGACATGATAATGAAGCAGACTGTCTGTTCGATTTTGTTTTCTCAGGGGATAATGATTCACAAAGGCATGGAAGGCAATTCCCCAGATCGCTTTCTTACATCCGGTCAAGAGAACGAACAAAACTTTGGTTCATCAACATCTTTTAACTCTGAACTGATTCCACAATCAAATCTGCAACTCATGCTCTCAATATTATGTATTTATTGTTATTTTTTGTATTTGCCAGAACAATAATCTTTTGCACAATGGTTGGTTGTCAGTCTTTGTGTGTAGCTTTTCATTGATTTTATTGTATTTCTTTATTTTCCTGTGAATGCCTGAAAGAAAATAAATCTCAGGGTAGCATATGGTGACATACATGTACTTCGATAATAAATTTACGTTGAACTTTAAAATAAGTCCATTCAGCCTCTCAGGTCTGGTCCACTATTCAAACAGGTCTGATTTTCTTTCACTTCACTCTCCAGCCTGTAATGTTTCTCTGTAATGTTTGACTATCTTACCAATTACGAACCTATCAAACTTTGCATTAAATACACCCAACGACCTGACTTCTATATCTCTCTGTGAAAACTAAATTTCACATATTCAGCACCTCTGGCTCTCAAGGACTCCACAAGTTATGTTCTCGGTATTATTTACTTATTATTTGTTTTTTTTGTATTTACAGTTTGCCTTCTTTTGCACAATAGTTGTTGGCCAGTTTTTATGTGTAGTTTTTCATTGATTCCATTGTATTTCTTTGTAACTATGCATTTCGGGCTGAGACCTTTAGCCCCAAATGTCAACTGCTTATTTCTCTCCATAGATACTTCCTGAACTGCTAAATTCTTCCAGCATTGTGTGTGTGTGGGTTTTACTAAAGATTTTCAGCATCTGCAGACTCTTCTGTCACTGAAAAGACCAGTATTTAAATGTCCACCTCAAATTGCCTTTGACAGTGTAGTGACTTGCCCTGAAATGTGAGGCATTGATCGTGTGGATAGTCAGAGGCTTGTTCCCAGGATGGAAATGGCTAGCATGAGAGGGCACAGTTTTAAGGTGCTTGGAAGTAGGTACAGAGAAGATATCAGGGGTAAGTTTTTTTTCACAATCACAGATAATGCAGCTTAATGTGAAAAAGACTAAGGAGCTGGTGGTAGACCTGAGGAGAGCGAGGGTACCGGTGACCCCTGTTTCCATCCAGGGGGTCGGTGTGGACATGGTGGAGGATTACAAATACCTGGGAATATGAATTGACAATAAACTGGACTGGTCAAAGAACACTGAGGCTGTCTACAAGAAGAGACAGAGCCGTCTCTATTCCCTGAGGAGACTAAGGTCCTTTAACATCTGCCGGACGATGCTGAGGATGTTCTACGAGTCGGTGGTGGCCAGTGCTATCATGTTTGCTGTTGTGTGCTAGGGCAGCAGGCTGAGGGTAGCAGACACCAACAGAATCAACAAACTCATTCGTAAGGCCAGTGATGTTGTGGGGATGGAACTGGACTCTCTCATGGTGGTGCCTGAAAAGAGGATGCTGTCTAAGTTGCATGCCATCTTGGTCAATGTCTCCCATCCACTACATAATGTACTGGGTGGGCACAGGAGTACATTCAGCCAGAGACTTATTCCACCGAGATGCAACACAGAGTATCATAGGAAATCATTCCTGCGTGTGGCCATCAAACTTTACAAGTCCTCCGTTGGAGGGTCAGACACCCTGAGCCAATAGGCTGGTCCTGGACTTATTTCACAATTTACTGGCATAATTTACATATTACTATTTAACTATTTATGGTTCTATTACTATTTATTATTTATGGTGCAACTGTAACGAAAACCAATTTCCCCCGGGACCAATAAAGTATGACTATGACTATAATGGTGAGTGCGTGGAAGGGGCTGCTGGTGACAGTGGTGGAGGTGTCTTTTAAGAGACTTCTGGACAGGTATATGGAGCTCAGAAGAATAGAGGGCTATGGGTAACCCTAGGTAATTACTAAGGTTAGGACATGTTCGGCACAGCATTGTGGGCCGAAGGGCCTGTATTGTGCTGTAGGTTTTCTATGTTTCTAAAATAATTGGTCTAAATCCAGCAATTCCCCACCTAACAGCAAATGTAGATGTAGGGCTTGATGATGCAGCAGTGTAGCTGTTAGCACAACACTTTACAGCATCAGAGAACTGAGTTAAATTCTCACCACTCTCAGTAAGGATTTTTGTGTATTCTCTCCATGACCTCACAGGTTTTTACTCCAATTGTTCTGTTTCCTCCCACATTCAAGGTGAGTAAGTTGTGGACATGCTATGTTGGTGATGGAAGCATGGCGACACATGATGCCAGCTGCCCCAATCACATCTTTGGTCTGTGTTGGTCATTGATGCAAAAGATGCTTTCACTGAATGTTTCAATGTAAAACTAACCCAACTTCTCAGAAGAAAGATGACAGCAGCTTAACAAGGTGGCTCATCCCCACTTATCTCCTGTTTAATATTCCCCCTCCTTACTTTAAATCTTAGATTCCCTTACCCTGGAAAACAAATTCTGTTTATCCACCTTATCTATGTGTCCCATGACTTTACAAATCCCAATACAGTCATTCCTCAGCCTCCTTTGCTCCAGGAGAAAACCTCCCAGCCTCTACAAGTTCTCCTTCCAACTCAAACCCCAAGGCCTGGCAACATCCTTGTGAATCTTTTCTGCACTCCTAGCTTAATCACATCCAATCCGCACAGCAGTCCTGATGAAGGTGGCTCACCCCAAAATGTTGACTCTTCATAGATGCTACCTGATCTGATTGAAGAAAAAAGGAGATTGACACATGTACATCAGAACATACAGTATGCATATAGTGACCTCTGTGATGAAGTGCTTTGAGATGTTGGTGCAGACAATGTCAACTCCTGCATGGGAAGTGACTTGGATCAGTTCTAATGTTCCTACTGTCATAACAGGTCAACAGCTGATGCCAGTTCCTTGGCTCTTCACTCAACCCTGCAACATCTGGACAGCTAAAATTCATACAACAGGATGCTCTTCATTGACTACAGCTCAAAATTCCACATTATCATACGCTACCCTTAAAACTAATCAATAAGTTTCAAGACCTTGGCCTCAATATCTCCTTGTGCAATTGGATCCTCAACTTCCTCACTTGCCAACCCCAGGCAGTTCAAATTGGCAACCTGTCCTCCACAATCTCTATCAGCACAGATGTACCACAAGACTAAGTAGCCCACTGTTCTACTCCCTTTATACCTATGACTGTGAGGCTAAGCACAGCTCCAATGCCATATATAAGTTTGCTGTAGACACCTCTGTCATTGATTGAGTCAAAGTTGCCAATGAATCAGCATATAGGAGGGAAATTGAAGATCTGGCTGATTGGTGCCACAACAATTTCTCACTCAATATGTTAGCAAGACTGAGGAACTGATTAACTTCAGGAGGAGGGAACCAGAGATCCATGAGCCCATCCTCATCAGAAGTCAGAGATGGATAGGGCTAGCAACTTTAAATTCCAAGCTGTTGGCATTTCAGTGGATCTGTTCTGGATCCAGCACGTAAGTGCCATTACAAAGAAAGCACGGCAGAACCTTTACTTTCTTAGAAGTTTGTGAAGACTTAGCATGACATTTAAAACTTTGACAAACTTCTATAGATTTGTGGTGGAGAGTTTATTGATTAGTTACATCATGTTGTGATATGGAAACATCAATGCACTTGAATAGAAAAATCTTAAAAGATAGTACATATGGTCCAATCCGACAATGGTAAAGCCCTCCCCATCTCAGAGCACATCTATATAGAACATTGTCATAAGAAAGCATCATACATCAGAGGACCTCCACCATCCTGGCCTTGTCGTCTTCTCACTACTGCCATGAAGGAGAAGATACAGGAGTCTGAGAACCCACACAACCAGTCTCAGAAACAGTTATTACCCCTCAATCATCAGGTTCAAAAAAAAAAAGGATAATTGCTCTGAACTTCACTGAACTGTTACCACAACCTATGGACTCACTTTCTAGGATCAAAGCTTAAATTACATTTATTATTAAAGTAAGCATACATTATACAACCTTAAGATTCATCTCCTTAAAGACAGCAACAAAATAAGAGCCCCAAAATGGACAATAAAAGGAGACCGAGGGGGGTTGAGAGGGGGGGGGTGGGAGAGGTGGGAGAAAAACAAATCATGCAAACAATAAAAGCAAGCAATTAGCATTTATTCTGAAAGTGAGTCTGCAGAGACGAAACCCGGAGCAGACAGAGCAGGCCTACAGCCTCGGCCTCAGTTCAGCACAGAGCAGAGTAAACACTGAGGAACTCACAGACACGAAACCTGGAGCAGCCAGAAGCCAGAGAAGTCTCACAGCCTCAGAGCAGTAAGGAGAAAAGTAAATGTTGCAGAGCACTAGAACTGGTCCAGCCCTCACCTCTGACCCCAACACCCTGCCTTTTCAATCCATCTGATCTGGCATTTATATCATCCAAACATCGGGTCCTTCTTTACTCTATGACCTGGGCCCTGTTGCATCAATGCACATTGGGCCAGGACCTTGCGGCCACATGTTGCCTCATGCCTGACCTTTCCAAATCAGCCCAGCACTGAGATCAACCAAACCTTGCTCTCAGCTTAGGTGGATGGGCTCCAAATCTCCCCGACTTTGTCTCACAACCACACACTTCGACACTTGACTGAGCCTCAACTTCACTTGCCTCTTCATTGTTTGCAGTGATCATTTACCACAGCTTTTACACAAAAGGAGTGTTATTAATAAAGTATTTAGTTGTACTTCTTATTTTGTTAACTGTCAATAAGTTGTCACCTGCCTTCAACAGTGCCATCTTAAACGGAAGCTTAAGAGAGTGCTCTTCATCCCATGTTCTTGATATATATTGCTTAATTAACATATTTCTTCTTTTGTATATTCACATTTTGTTTTCCTTTGCACATTGGTTGTTCATCCTTCCTGTTGGGTGCAGTCTTTCACTGTGCTTTTGGTATTTATTGTGAATGCCCACAAGAAAATGAATCTGTGTTGTATATAGTGACATATATATACATTTTGATAATAAATTTACTTTGACATTCTCACCTGCACATCATGTCCCTTTAGTGTCCCTCCTTCCCTCTCTCCCTCAGTCCACTCTCCCTTCCTCTCAAATTGGTTCTTCTTTACTTATCACTTTACAGCTTCTAAATTCATTGTTCCTCCAAACTCCACCTTTCCCCTCAAATGGCCTTACCTAATACCTGACAGATTACACTCCTTCCCCTCCTCCCAATTTCTTATTCTGGCTTCTAACCCCTTCCTGCCCAGTCTCGATGAAGGCTATCAGCCTGAAATGTCAACTGTTTATTCCCCTCCGTAGATGCTGCCTGACTTGCTGATTTCCTCTGGCATTTTGTGTGTGTTACCTTGCACAAAAAGTGTTTTCCAGATGGGTCTATAGTCAAACCAGAAGGTCCAACAATGGTTTTCCTACATAAGAAATAATTTGATTGGATATTGACAAAACACACAGCAAGTGTCGAAATTTCACAAAAAGTAGGGTTTCGGTTCCTTTCCGTACATGCTGCCTGATCGGCTGAGTTTCTCCAGCATTTTGAATCAGAATCAGGTTTAATATCATTGGTGCACATCATGAAATATTGTGTTTTCTGCCAGCAGTATATTGCAATACCTAAAACATAGAATCAGAAAGTTACAGCACATTTACAGGTCAATCATTTAACCTATTCTAGAAACTGCCTAGAATTCCCTACTGTATAGCCCTCAACTTTTCTAAGCTCCATGTACCAATCAAAGAGTCTCTTAAAAGACCCTATTGTATACACTGCTACCACCTTCGCTGGCAGTGCATTCTAAGCACCCGCAACTCTGTGTGGAAAAACTTACCTCCGACATAACCCTCATGTTAGCCATTTCAGCCCTGGAAAAAGCCTCTGACTATCCACATGATCAATGCCTCTCATCATCTTAAACACCTATCAGGTCATCTCTCATCGTGTCACTCGAAGGAGAAAAGGCAAAGTTCACTTAACCTATTCTCATAAGGCATGCTCTCCAACCCAGGCAACATCCTTGTAAATCTCCTCTGCACTCTTTCTCCAGTATCCACATCCCTCCTGTAGTGAAATGACCAGAACTGAACACAGTACTCCAAGTGGAGTCTAACTAAGGTCTTAATAAAAATCTATAAATTACAATAAGAAAATATTATTATAAAAATTAAGTTAGTAGTGCAAAAAGAGAGCAAAAAAAAAACCCCTAATGACATAGTATACATAGGTTCATTATCCATTCAGAAATCTGATGGTGGTGGGGAAGAAGTTGTTCCTAAAACATTGAGTGTGTGTCTTCAGGTTCCAGTACCTCCTCCTTGGTGGTAGTAATAAGAAGAAGAATATCCTGACTGATGGAGGTCCTTAATTATGGATATGGCCCTTTTGAGGCATTGCCTTTTGAAGATCTTGTTGATGCTGGGGAGGCTTGTGCCCATGATGGAGGACATCTGTATTACTCTAAGTTTACTCAGTAGCTGACAATGAAGTATCTGAGTGAAAGATTTCAGCTGTTTGCTATTTCCAGCCAAATGTCAGATAGATGTGAAACAACCACATTTGCAATTAGTTTTGCATAACAAACAGGAAGAAAAGGTCAACTCATCTACAAGAGATCACCCGGTTAAACACCAGAACACAAAGCCAAGGAGATGATACTTGAATGGTTTCCTCTTCATTGCTGACATTAACTAAAAGGGAGGCATGGTTAGGAACCTGTCAGACTTTCACTGAACATTATTGAAACTGTTAAAATCAGCAGGATGAAATGGTGTGGAAAATTTCCCTTCTGCTTGCAAATAGCAGCCTCAGTAAGTCAGTGAACATTAAGAGCGATAACCCGAATTATTCTGTCGTAGAATGTGATGAGGGATAGTGCTGTGGTCAGCTTCCCTGAAACATGGAAAGGTCATATCAGAAGCTTGACCATATTATGGAGAGATCATGTTCAGGATCACTCAGCTCTGGAGATTGCCCAGAGCCACAAGGACAGATGTCCCACTGCGGAACGGTAGTGTAGCGGTTTGCACGACACTATTACAGCTTCTGGAGCTTGGAGTTCAATCTGATGCTATCTGTAAGGAGTTTGTCAGTTAATTGATCATAATAAATTGTCCTACAATTAGGCGAGTGTTAAATTGGTGCACTGTACCTCTCAAAATTAAAATGAATAGAACATAGAATAGTACAGCACAGTACAGGCCCTTCGGCCCACAATGTTGTGCCGACCTTCAAACCCTGCTTCCCATATAAGCCCCCACCTTAAATTCCTCCATGTACCTGTCTAGCAGTCTCTTAAACCTCACTAGTGCATCAGCCTCCACCACTGACTCAGGCAGTGCATTCCACGCACCAACCACTCTCTGAGTAAAAAACCTTCCTCTAATATCCCCCTTGAACTTCCCACCCCTTACCTTAAAGCCATGTCCTCTTGTATTGAGCAGTGGTGCCCTGGGGAAGAGGCGCTGGCTATCCACTCTATCTATTCCTCTTATTATCTTGTACACCTCTATCATGTCTCCTCTCATCCTCCTTCTCTCCAAAGAGTAAAGCCCTAGCTCCCTTAATCTCTGATCATAATCCATACTCTCTAAACCAGGCAGCATCCTGGTAAATCTCCTCTGTACCCTTTCCAGTGCTTCCACATCCTTCCTATAGTGAGGTGACCAGAACTGGACACAATACTCCAAGTGTGGCCTAACCAGAGTTTTATAGAGCTTCATCATTACATCGCGACTCTTAAACTCTATCCCTCGATTTATGAAAGCTAACACCCCATAAGCTTTCTTAACTACCCTAACCACCTGTGAGGCAACTTTCAGCAATCTGTGGACATGCAACCCGAGATCCCTCTGCTCCTCCACACTACCAAGTATCCTGCCACTTACTTTGTACTCTGCCTTGGAGTTTGTCCTTCCAAAGTGTACCACCTCACGCTCCTCCGGGTTGAACTCCATCTGCCACTTCTCAGCCCACTTCTGCATCCTATCAATGTCTCTCTGCAATCTTTGACAATCCTCTACACTATCTACAACACCATCAACCTTTGTGTCGTCTGCAAACTTGCCAACCCACCCTTCTACCCCCACATCCAGGTCATTAATAAAAATCACGAAAAGTAGAGGTCCCAGAACAGATCCTTGTGGGACACCACTAGTCACAATCCTCCAATCTGAATGTACTCCCTCCACCACCACCCTCTGCCTTCTGCAGGCAAGCCAATTCTGAATCCACCTGGCCAAACTTCCCTGGATCTCATGCCTTCTAACTTTCTGAATAAGCCTACTGTGTGGAACCTTGTCAAATGCCTTACTAAAATCCATATAGATCACATCCACCGCACTACCCTCATCTATATGCCTGGTCACCTCCTCAAAGAACTTTATCAGGCTTGTTAGACACGATCTGCCCTTCACAAAGCCATGCTGACTGTCCTGATCAGACCATGATTCTCTAAATGCCTATAGATCCTATCTCTAAGAATCTTTTCCAACAACTTTCCCACCACAGACGTAAGGCTCACTGGTCTATAATTACCCGGACTATCCCTACTACCTTTTTTGAACAAGGGAACAACATTCGCCTCCCTCCAATCCTCCGGTACCATTCCCGTGGACAACGAGGACATAAGGATCCCAGCCAGAGGCTCAGCAATCTGTTCTCTCGCCTCGTGGAGCAGCCTGGGGAATATTCCGTCAGGCCCCGGGGACTTATCTGTCCTAATGTATTTTAACAACTCCAACACCTCCTCTCCCTTAATATCAGCATGCTCCAGAACATCAACCTCACTCATATTGTCCTCACCATCATCAAGTTCCCTCTCATTGGTGAATACTGAAGAGAAGTATTCATTGAGGACCTCGCTCACTTCCACAGCCTCCAGGCACATCTTCCCACCTTTATCTCTAATCGGTCCTACCTTCACTCCTGTCATCCTTATTTTCTTCACATAATTGAAGAATGCCTTGGGGTTTTCCTTTACCCTACTCGCCAAGGCCTTTTCATGCCCCCCTCTTGCTCTTCTCAGCCCCTTCTTAAGCTCCTTTCTTGCTTCCCTATATTCCTCAATAGACCCAGCTGATCCTTGCTTCCTAAACCTCATATATGCTGCCTTCTTCCTCCTGACTAGATTTTCCACCTCACCTGTCACCCATGGTTCCTTCACCCTACCATTCTTTATCTTCCTCACCGGGACAAATTTATCTCTTACATCCCGCAAGAGATCTCTAAACATCGACCACATGTCCATAGTACATTTCCCTGCAAAAACATCATCCCAATTCACACCCGCAAGTTCTAGCCTTATAGCCTCATAATTTGCCTTTCCCCAATTAAAAATTTTCCTGTCGTCTTTGATTCTATCCTTTTCCATGATAATTATAAAGGCCAGGGAGCGGTGGTCACTGTCCCCCAGATGCTCACCCACTGAGAGATCTGTGACCTGACCCGGTTCATTACCTAGCACGAGATCTGGTATGGCATTCTCCCCGGTCAGCCTGTCCACATACTGTGACAGGAATCTGTCCTGGACACACTTAACAAATTCTGCCCCATCTAAACCCTTGGAACTAATCAGGTGCCAATCAATATTAGGGAAGTTAAAGTCACCCATGATAACAACCCTGTTATTTTTACACCTTTCCAAAATCTGCCTCCCAATCTGCTCCTCTGTATCTCTGTTGCTACCAGGGGGCCTATAGAACACCCCCAGTAGAGTAACTGCTCCCTTCCTGTTCCTGACTTCCACCCATAGTTACTCAAAAGAGGATCCTGCTACATTACCCACCCTTTCTGTAGCTGTAATAGTATCCCTGACCAGTAATGCCACCCCTTCTCCCCTTTTTCCACCCTCTCTATCCCTTTTAAAGCACTGAAATCCAGGAATATTGAGAATCCATTCCTGCCCTGGTGCCAGCCGAGTCTCTGTAATGGCCACTACATCATAATTCCATGTATGTATCCAAGCTCTCAGTTCATCACCTTTGTTCCTGATGCTTCTTGCATTGAGGTACACATATTTCAGCCCTTCTACCTTACTGTCTTTACACCGTTTATTCTGCTTCTCTTTCCTCAAAGCCTCTCTGTATGTTAGATCTGGCTTTACTCCATGCACTTCCTTCACTGCTCTATCGCTCTGGGTCCCATCCCCCTCGCAAATTAGTTTAAACCCTCCCGAACCATGCTAGCAAACCTACCTGCAAGAATATTGCTCCTCCTTGAGTTCAGGTGCAACCCATCCAATCTGTACAGGTCCCACCTTCCCCAGAAGAGATCCCAATGATCTAAAAATCTAAAACCCTGCTCCCTGCACCAACTCCTCAGCCACGCATTCAACTGCCATCTCCTCCAATTTTTACCATCTCTGTCACGTAGCACTGGCAACAATCCTGAGAACGTCACCCTTGAGGTCCTGTTCTTCAGCCTTCTGCCTAATTCTGCACTGAAGTTATTTTCAAAGATTAACATTGACTTTATTGGTCACATGTACATCAAAACGCACAGTGAAATGTGCCTGTGTCAACAACCAACATAGTCCGAGGGTGTGCTGGGGGCATCCCGCGAGTGTCGGCATGCCGCTGGTGCCAACAAAGCATGCCCAAAGTTGTACAGGTTAGGGTTAGTAAATTGTTGGCATGCTATGTTAGTGCTGGAAACATGGCAACACTTTGCAGGCTACCTAGCACTTCATTCATAATTTGATTTGACATAAATGACTCATTTCGCTGTATGCTTTGGGTATTAAACAGTGATTATAATTCATTCATTTCTTTGCAGAGTGAGTGTATTTCCATTGATAGGAGATACAGGAGGTTCTGCAGATGCTGGAAATCCAGAGTAATACAAACAAAATGCTAAAGGGTCAGCAGGTCAGGAAGTATCTACAGTGGGAAATGGAGAGTCAATGGATCAGGCTGAAATCCTGATGAAAGATTATGGCCTAAAACATCAACTATGTATTTTCCTCCATCAATGCTGCCTAAGCTGTTGAATGTAGGTGGGTGTAGATACTGCAGCAAATGGACATTTCCACCACAGAGAAATCAGCTGATGGACAGTTCACACACCAGTCCACATCGAGAGGTTAGCAGTAGAAAGGGTGAAAAGGTGAGCAGCTTCAAGTTCCTAGCTTTCAAGATCTGTGAGGATTTATCCTGGGCCCAATTCTGAAGAAGGGATATCAGAGGTTATATTTGGCAGGAGTCCACACCAGGGGAAATGCAAACCCGAGCCGGCCGGCTCTCCCGTCCATTCTGCTCTCCAATGTCCGCTCCCGGGACAATAAATTGGACTACATCCGACTCTAACGAAATACTCGGCAGCAGTACAGAGTCTGCTGTGCGTATGTTTTCACGGAAACGTGGCTCACCATTCAGCTGGACGGGCTCGTCTTGTTTCGAGCTGACGGGGATTCAGCTCTTTCCTGTAAGACTCGCGGTGGTGGCTTGTGTGTTTACATCAATACAGAATGATGCAAGAAATCTGTGCTGGTTTCCAGATACTGCTCATTGCTAGTGGAGATTGCTAGTAGTGACTGTTAGATGCAGACCATTTTTTTTACCACAGGAATTCACCACTGCCCTTCAAGTCGGTGTCTACATTCCCCCAGCGCTAATGCTAAGGAGGGGCTCTGTGAATTGCATGGGGATATTAGTGAACTGTAGCACGCACACCCTGATGGACTGTTTATTGTCGCTGGAGATTTTAACCACCCGAACCTTATGTCAGTGCTCCCTAGATTCCATCAGAACGTGGACTTTGCAACAAGAGGGGAGAACGCATTGGACCTTGTTTACACAGACATTCCCGATGCGTACCGGGCGGAGCCCCGCCCCCACCTCGGTTACTCAGACCACATCTCTGTTATGCTAATCCAAGCATACAGACCATTCGTCAGGTGCTCCAGACCGATTCTGAAGTAGATGAATACCTGGCCAGCAGGAGCCATCTCTGCTCTTCAAGACTGCTTTGGGTACGCTGACTGGCACATGTTCAAGGAGGCTGCAACCGATGGTGACTTTACCAAGGAGTACATGGCATCAGTGACTAGCTACATCAGCAAGTGCATCGATGACATCGCTGTGGCCAAGACCATCACTACACGCGCTAACCAGAAGCCATGGATGACCGCGCTGCTGAGGACCAGTGACTCCGCCTTCAGAGCAGGCGACAAGACAGCCCTAATAACAGCGAGCGCCAAACTGTCCCAGGCCATCAGAGAGGCAAAGCGTGCACATGCCCAGAAAATCCACAGCCACTTCCAGGACAGCGGCGACACGCGGCACATGTGGAAGGGTATTCAGGACATTATCAAATACAGGACAACATCACCTGACTGTGCAGGTGATGCCTCCCTCCCAGATGCGCTGAGCAACTTCTACGCTCGTTTTGAGGTGGAAAATGACGTGGCGGTGAGGAAGACCACCCCTCCTCCAAATGACCAGGTGCTGTATCTTACCGTGGCTGACGTGAGGAGAACTCTGTGCAGGGTCAACCCATGGAAGGCTGCTGGACCAGACAATATTCCTGGAAGAGTGCTTAGAGGATGTGCAGACCAGCTAGCAGATATTCTAACTGACATCTTCAACATCGCCCTGAGCTGCACCATCGTTCCTATGTGCTTCAGGGCCGCCACCATTGTCCTCGTGCCAAAGAAGTCTTCAGTGTCCTGCCTCCACGACTGATGTCCCATCGCACTCACATCCATCATCATGAAGTGTTCCGAGAGACTCGTCATGAGGCACATCAAGACCATGCTGGCCACCTCACTTGACCCCTTGCGGTTTGCATACCATCCCAACTGTTCAACAGAAGACGACATTGCCATCACCATCTACCTGGTCCTAACCCACCTGGACAAAAAAGACACTTATGTTTGAATGCTGTTCATAGACTTCAGTTCAGCATTCAACACAGTCGTTCCTCAGAAACTGACTGGAAAGCTGAGCCTATTGGTCCTGAACACCTCCCTCTGCAACTGGATCCTAGACTTCCTGACTGGGAGACCTCAGTCAGTCTGGACTGGAAGCAGCATCTCCAACACCATCACAGAGCATGCCCCCCCCCCCCCCACCAGGGCTGTGTGCTCAGTCCACTGCTGTTCACTCTGCTGACCCATGACTGTGCTGCAACACACAGCTCGAACCACATTATCAAGTTCGCCGATGACACGACTGTGGTGGGTCTCATCAGCAAGAACCATGAGTCAGCGTACAGAGAGGAGGTGCAGCGGCTAACAGACTGGTGCAGAGCCAACAGCCTGTCTCTAAATGTGAACAAAACAAAAGAGATGGTTGTTGACTTCAGGAGGACAGGGAGTGACCACTCTCTGCTGAACGTCGACGACTCCTCTGTAGAGGTCATTAACAGCACCAAATTTCTTGGTGTTCACCTGGTGGAGAATCTCACCTGGTCCCTCAACACCAGCTCCATAGCAAAGAAAGCCCAGCAGTGTATTACTTTCTGTGAAGGCTGAGGAAAGTCTCCCACCCCCCACATTCTACAGAGGTTGCATTGAGAGCATCCTGAGCAGCTGCATCACTGCCTGGTTCGGAAATTGCACCATCTCGGGTCGCAAGACCCTGCAGCGGATAGTGAGGTCAGCTGAGAAGATCATCGGGGTCTCTCTTCCCGCCATCACAGACATTTACACCGCACGCTGCATCCGCAAAGCAAACAGCATTATGAAGGACCACACACCCCTCATACAATCTTTTCACTCTCCTGCCATCTGGCAAAAGGGCACCGAAATATCTGGGCTCTCATGACCAGACTATGTAACAGTTTCTTCCCCCAAGCCATCAGCCTCCTCAATACTCAGAGCCTGGACTGACACCAGCCTACTTCCTTCTACTGTGCCTATTATCTTGTTTATTATTTATTGTAATGCCTGCACTGTTTTGTGCACTTTATGCAGTCCTGGGTAGGTCTGTAGTCCAGTGTAGTTTTTGTGTTGTTTTACGTAGTTCAGTGTAGTTTTTGTATTGTTTCATGTAGCACCATGGTCCTGAAAAACATTGTCTCGTTTTTACTGTGTACTGTACCAGCAGTTATGGTTGACATAACAATAAAAAGTGACTTGACTTGAGTTTGAGGAGATTTGGTACGTCACCAAAGACAAACACAAATTTCTACAGATGTACTATGGAGGGCACTCTGACTGGTCGTGTCAACTTCTGGAATGGAGAGGCCTCTGCACAGGACTGGAAAAAATTACAGAATATTGTAAACTTAGCCAGCTCCATCATGGGCACCATCCTCCACAGCATCAAGGACACCTTCAAAAGGTAATGCCTCAGGAAGGTGCCATTCATGTTAAGGACCCTCAGCATCCAAGACATGCCCTCTTTCCATTGCTACCATCAGAGGGGAGGTTCAGGAGCCTAAAGACACAGACTCAACATTTTAGAAACTTCTTCCCCTCCACCATCAGATTTATGAACGGTTCATGAACACTAGCGCAAAATTTATTTTCTTTTTTTCCTCACATTACTGAATCATTATTTTATTTTTATTTTTATTGTAACTTGAAATAGTACTTTTTATTCCACAGTTCAGCTGCTGCAAACAAATTTCATCTCATATATCAGTGCTAATAAGCTTGATTTTGATCTTAAGTTTACACAAATCAGAGAGGCATGTTCACGCAGTGGTGACCCAGGTTCAATTCCACTCCTGTCTGTAAGGAGTATGTACGTTTTTCCCATGACCGCATGAGTTTCCTCCGGTTTCCCCTCACATTCCAAAGGTGTATGGGTCAGTAGTTCACATGGGTGCAGTTTGGCAGTGCAGTCTCATTGAGCTAGAAGGGCCTGTTACTGTGTTGCAAATCTCCAAAAGAAATGTCTCTCAATGATTAAAAAAAATCTGCAAATATTTGAAAGCTGAAACAAAAATCAGAAAATCCTCAACTTCCTAACCAGAAGACCACAATCTGTGTGGTTTGGTGATAACATCTCCTCCTCACTGACGATCAGCACTGGCGCACCTCAAGGGTGTGTGCTTAGTCGACTGCTCTGCTCTCTATATACACAAACTGTGTAGTTAGGCATAGCTCAAATACCATCTATAAATTTGCTGACAATACAACCATTGTTGGTAGAATCTCAGGGCATACAGAAGTGAGATATGCCAATTAGCGGGGTGGTGCCACAAAAACAACCTGGCACTCAATGTCAGTGACACAAAAGAGCTGATTGTAGACTTCAGGAAGGGTAAGACGAAGGAACACATTCCAGTCCTTATAGAGAAATCAGAAGAGGAGAGAGTGAGCAGTTTCAAGATCCTAGGTGTCAAGATCTCTGAAGACCGAACCTGATCCCAACATATCCATGCAGCTATAAAGAAGGCAAGACGGTGACTATACTTCATTAGGAGTTTGAAGAGATTTGGCATGTCAACAAATACCCTCAAAAACTTCTACATATGTACAGTGGAGAGCATTCTGAAAGGCTGCATCACTGTCTGGTATTGGGGTGGAGGGGTGGTGGCTACTGCACAGAACCGAAAGAAGCTGCAGAGTGTTGCAAATCTAGTCAGCTCCATCTTGGCCATCCAATTCCTAAATGGACATTGAATCTTTGGACACTATCTCACTTTTTTTAAATATACAGTATTTCTGTTTTTTTGTATTTTTAAAAATCTATTCAACATACAGATACTGTGATTGATTTGTTTATTTATTATTATATTTATTTTTCTCTTCTAGATTATGTATTGCATTGAATTGCTGCTGCTAAATTAACAAATTTCACGTCACATGCTGGTGATAATAAACCCGACTCAGATTCTTGAAATGCTGAGAAATTGAGTTGACGTTTCAGGTCAGAAGTTTGTCTCCAGCTGTGTTGAAGAGCTGTCTCCAGTAATATGACCTCCGCTTCCCTTTCTACTAATGTTTCCACTGAGGAGACTTCAGGTGAGAGGATAGGTGGGTGAATGGAAGAGGAGAAATGAAGTAAGAAGCTGGGAGGTGATAGGTGGAAAAGTTAAGGATGGAAGAAAAAGGAAGGTGATAGGAAAGGAGAGAGAACCATGGGGAAAAATGGAAGAGGTGGCACCAGAAGGTGATAGGGAGGTAAGGAGAAGAGAAGAAACTTAAGGGTAACCAGAATGGCAATAGAAGAGAGAAAGGGCATGGAGGAGAAATTATTGGAAGTCAAAGAAATCATTCATGCAATCAGGATGAAGGCTACTCAGACAGAATATGAAGTCTTGCTCTCCAACTTGAATGGCTTCATCATAACAGTAGAGGAAGTCATGGGCCAACATGTCAGAATGGGAATGAGGATTGGACTTAAAATGGTTGGCCATTGGAAAATCCTGATTGTTGCTTATGCAGCAAAAGTACATTTCATCTTCTGTTCTGCTCTGACTACAGTGATTCTCTGCACTTGTGCCTCATGCCATGGTATGTCATTGAACGAAATCTCTCCCTCTACAAATTATACATTTGTTCAGCTGCACAGAGGTACAATCCATCATTTCCTTTTTCACTCTGTAATCTATTTCTGAGAACAGAACTCCACACATTCACATTCTCCAATATAAAGGAACAACTACCATCCATATATTTGTACAGTTTGTTCCAGATGGATAGCTTTTCAATAAAAAAAAACAAAATTGCAGCAACACTCAAGTCACAGATTTTCAATTCTAGCATTTAACTTAAGTGGAAAAGAATTATGATGCAATTATTTTGAATGTATTTTATTTTCTCCACAGAATGGGTTTAGTTCCTTGACAATCTGTAGCAGTTTCATTGTTCTCAAACAGAGATATTATATGAAAGGAGCAGTCAGAATCCAAAACAGGTGTATTGTAGGTAACCCTAACCCCAAACAATTTTAACCCTAACATCACTGACTTACATGTTGTGAAATTTATTTTTTGTGGGAGCAGTACAATGCAAATACATAAAAATTATAAATGACAAAATAAAGAAATGGTGCAAAATGAAAGAATAATGAAGTTGTGTTCGTGGGTCATGAACCATTTAGAAATCTGATGGCAGAGGGGAAGAAGCTGTTGAATACTGTTGTGTCCCATTTAGAGTAACCAGGTGACACATGTATTGTCATGTGATTGATAACTCAGTGGAGGTGTGTCACTTTGAACCTAATGCATTTATATTACTACCAGTAAAAGCCAGGGAAAACTGGCTTGGACCCAGCACATATATGAAAGGCATGCTAGTGTTCTTACTCTATCAGCTAGTTAAGGAGGTTCGGCCAGTCACCAAACAACCTGACAAACTGCTACAGATGTTCAGTGCTCTTGGAAGTATCTGACAGATTGCATCCAACTCTGGGCTGGCTATTGAACGTGCAGGAATGCAAGAAGCTGCAGAGAGTACTGGACTCACCCCAATACATCACAGACACATCCCTTTCCACCATCTATGGAAGGAACTATGTCAAGAAAGCAACATCCAAAGATCCCTATCATCTGTGCCATGCTGTCTCCTCACAGCTACTAGTCGGCAGGAGGTAGAGAAATCTGAAGTCCCTCACCACAGTTTCAAGAATAGCTACTGTATTTCCTTTCAAGCATTTGGTTTTAAACCATCCAGCAAAACCTTAATCACTACCTCAGGAAAGCAACACTATGACAACCTAGTACTACAAAGGATATTTTTTGCTCTAATTGCATTCATTTTTAAAAACTAAAATTTGCATTTATGTTTTTTCCCCTTGTAATTGCTACTTATCTGATGCTCTGGGCCTGTGATGCTGTTGCAATTAGGTTTTTAATTACACCTGCTTATATATGTACTTGTACAGATGACGATAAAGACATAAGAAATTCTGCAGATGCTGGAAATCCAGAGTAACACACACAAATGCTGGAGTAACTCAGCAGGTCAGGCAGCATCTATGCAGAGAACTGAATGACAGTTTGGGGCGATACCATTGCCAGATTTCACATCATCTAAATCAGTAATAATCTGATTCTCGTTCTTTGATTCAGTGGTGTTAAACTCTAACGTAGGGCTTGCTTGTTAATTTAGCGTCATGATTCGTATGATTTATTTTTTAATCCTTCAATTCTCTCTTTCCACCCAGCAAACTGTTTCCATTACATGTGAAAGTGGAACAATACATTTGGCAGGAGTTTCAAAAGGTTAGTGAAGTGGACGGGAGATGAAGGATACCCATAGCTGTCCCAGGTCAGTAGGTCCCTGGAGGCATGACTGCCGGTGAATCAGCATGCCAGGAGTTCAAGCCTAGAGCTCACGGTCCCGTCACCAGCTAGTCCGGTGGTCAATACAATAGATCAAAGCTCGAAGGCTGATCAAAAACTTGGAAAGCAAAGCCTGACGGCTGAAGCAAGAAGCCCACAGGCCTGTCCTGGAGTTAGAGAACTATCCATGCATGTGAGTAGCTGGGAGTGTGGGTGAGATTAAAAAAAAAGACTTGTTTTGCTGTCTTTTAAGTTGTTTGCTGTGTTCCATTTTGTTACGTTCTGTACTGTTCTGCTGAGCATTGTGGGTACGATATGTTTGCACTGGAGTGTGTGGCACACCCTCTGTTCGCTATTAATGCAAATGATGCACTTTGCGGTATGTTTCGGTGTATGTATGACAAATAAATCTGAAACAGACTGAAGGGCAAACTCTAGGAATTGCAAAGCTAAACCTCAGACCCACTTACTTGTTTAAATTCCTTTTGAACATCGCTGTCATCCTGGTTTTCCCTGCCCCAGGTACTTACCACTCACTCACTGTGTAATAAACTTGTCCTGCCTATTTCCATTAATTATCTAATCTGGAGCATTGCAGACAGTTTTGTGCATCATATCTAAGAAGGGATGTGCTGACATTGGAAAGGGTCTAGAGGAGTTAAAAAAAATCCTGGAAATGAAAAGAGTTCAAGTATGAGGAAGGATCTCATTAAAAAGACCAAATATCAGAAGGTCTCAGATCAAGTGGACATGGAGAGACTGTTTTTGATAGTGAGAGCGGGTTCGGCCTCAGAGTAGGTGGTTATCCTTTTCCAAAAGGGACAAGAAGAACATACAAAATGCTGGAGGAGCTCAGCAGGCAAGTACCATCTATGGAAAAGAATACAATTGATGTTTCGAACCAAGACCACTCATCTGGGCTTGGCCCGAAACGTCAGCCTGACGCTGCCTGGCCTGCTGAGCTCATTTCTTGGATTTCCAGCATTTTGTGCGCACATCTGGATTTCCAGCATATGCAGATTTTCTGCAGTTAGACATAAGAGGAATTGCTTAAGCCTGAGTGGAGAATCTGTGGTATTCACTGCACAGGCAGCTGTACCAAAGAGGCCAATTCATTGGGTATATTTAAAGTGGAGGTTCATAGGTTCTTGATTAATCAGGGCATCGAAAGATATGGGTAGAAGGCAGGAGAATGGGGTTGACAGGAAAAATGAATAAGCCCTGATTGTATGTGGAGCAGACTCAATAGCCCTAATGGGGTTAATTCTCATGGTCTTCGACATTCCCCCTCTCATAATTGGTGGAAGATTGAATCTGGGGGAGATGATCAGCAAGTATGGAAAATAACACAGTAATCAGGTTAGATTGAATGGGTGGTTGATGTCCAGTGTATACTCAGAGTTTTGTACCTGTTTAGTACAACATCCCCATGACTGAATAACTGGCTTTGGGTTTCCTCATGTTTGTGATTGACTGGTTACTGATACTTGCACATAGCTTAAAAAAAAACTTGTGACTACATGTGAACTGTTCCTCTGTTTTATTGTTTAAGAATTGAGATCAAAATCTAATATCACTAGTAAGGGGATTGTGTTCAAGAGTCACAAGGTATTGTTGCAGCTCTACAAAACCCTGAACACTCAAAGTATTATGCCCAGTTCCTATCAGCTCATCAGAGAAAAATTGTGAAAGGTTTAGAGAGGGTGTAGAAGAGGGTTACCAGGATGCTGCCTTTTTTAGAGAACATGTCTTATGAGGAAAGTTTGAGCGACCTGGTGCTTTCTTCTTTGGAGTGAAGGAGGAGGAGGAGAGGGAATTTAAAGAGGTGTACCAGATGATAAGAGTTAAGGCTGATTTATACTTGTGCGTCAACTCGACGCCATAGGTATGGCATCGCCACGAACCCTACGCAGAGCCTACATGGATTCCTACGCCATAGCCTGACATGCACCTCTCCCAAAATGTAACTACGCGTCGCAGCAATGCAGATGGCAACAACTGTGATTGGTCCACTGGGTAGCATCGCATTTCCTCCTACGCTGCAATAGATTTCCACTAGCTGACTGAAGGGAAGGAAAGGAACTCTGGCTACAATGCTTTTTATAAAGCTTTGCAGACCTCCAAAATTATGGAGGACACATTTCACTTTTACGAAAAAAGATGTTCGTTTTAAACTTGTTTACCCCAAGAAAGACTACCATGACCATGAAGCCTTGCACAGGCAGGTGTGTGCGCATGCGCGATGTGCCCAAATTGCAGAGTGACGCAGACACACCAATGCACAGTATAAATGCTCACAATGTGCGTAGGCCACTTGCGTAGGTTACGGCATCAAGTTGATGCACAAGTATAAACCAGCCTTGATTGATAGGATGGACAGCTAGATAGACTTTTTCCCAGGGCAGAGGTTATTGACATGAGAAGGCATAATTTTTAACATGATTGGTGGAAAGCAGAGGGGGAGTATCAAAATTAAGTCCCCCCCCCCAGCAGTACGGTAATGGGTGCATACATTTGGGGAGGGTAGAAAAAGAAATCAGAGACATTTAAGAGATTCTTAGACAGGCAAACTATTGAAAGGTAAATAAAGGACTATGTGGGAGGGAAAGGTTAGATTGCTCTCCAGGGAACTTAAAAGGTCAGCATTACACCATGGGTCTAAAGCCATGCATTGTGCTGTAGTTTTCTATTTTCTATGCAATGACAACATTAGATTCCTTTAATATCATTGCTATACAACATGGTAACCACAGTTAGAGTGCCTATAAGAAGCTTTCACTGCCTTGGAAGTTTTCATGTTTTATTGTTTTACAACATTAAATCCATTGTGAATCAGTTTGGCTTTTTTTGACAGCAATAAACAGAAAAGACTTATTCATGTCCAAGTGAAAACAAATTTCTACAAATTGACCTAAAATTGATTTCAATTGTTAAACACAAAATAGTTTTTTTACATAATTACTCACCCCCCTCAAGGCAGTATTTAGTAGATGCAACTTTGGCAGCAATTATAGCCATGAGTCTATGCGGAAAGGTCTCTATCAGCTTTGCACATCTGGGCACCGCAATTTTTCCCCCATTCTTCTTTACAAGACTACTCAGCCTCTGTCAGGTTACATGGGGATTGTGAGTGAACAGCCCTTTTCAAGTCCAGCCTCAAATTATCAATTGGGCTGAGGTCTGGATTCTGACTTGAACATTCTAGGACATTAACTTTACTGTTTTTAAGCCATTCCTGTATAGCTTTGGTTTTATGCTTGGGGTCATTATCTTGCCAGAAAACAAATCTTCTCCCAAGTCACAGATCTCTTGCGGACTGCATCAGGTTTTCCTCCAGGATTTCCCTGTATTTTGCTGCGTATATTTAACCCGCTACCTTCACAAGGCTTCCAGGGCCTGCTGCAGTGAAGCATCCCCACAGCATGATGCAGCCACCACCATGCTTCACAATAGGTTTGGTATGTTTTTAATGATGTAGATTGTTTTGTTTACACCAAACATAGCATTTAGTCTGATGGCCAAAAAGCTTAATTTTGGTTTCATCAGACCATAGAACCTTCTTCCAGCTGACTTCAGTCTTCCCGATGCCTCCTGGCAAACTCCAGTTGAGATTTTGTGTGACTCTTCCCCCCCCCAACCAGTGGCTTTCTCTTTGCCACTCTCCCATAAAGCAATGACTGTTGAAGCACCCGGCTAACAGTTGTTTTATACGCAGTCTCTTCCATCTCAGCCACTGAAGATGTAATTGCTCCAGAGCTATCACAGGTCTCTTAGTACCCTCTCTCACAAGTCCCCTTCTTTCATGGTCACTCAGATTTTGAGGACAGCTTGCTCTAGGCAGATTTACAGTCATCAAATTTCTTCAATTTCTTGATGATTCACTTAACTGAACTCCAATGGATATTTAGTAACTTGGAAATTTTCTTATGATCATCTAACATATGTTTTTCAATAACCTTTTTTACAGAGTTGCTTGGAGCATTTCTTAGTCTTCATGGTGTAGTTTTTGCCAGAATACTGACTCACCAGCATTAGGGCCTTCCAGCTACAGGTGTATTTTTACTACAATCAATTGAAACACCTTGACTG
Organism: Mobula birostris; assembly: GCF_030028105.1. Lineage (NCBI taxonomy): Eukaryota > Metazoa > Chordata > Chondrichthyes > Myliobatiformes > Myliobatidae > Mobula > Mobula birostris. The sequence continues at coordinate 175,520,806 of NC_092371.1, forward strand.
CACGCAGGTGATCTCCATTTAACTAATTGTGACTTCTAAAACTAATCAGTTGTATGAGTGATGATTTAGTGTGTCATATTAAAGGGAGTGAATCAATTATTTTGTGTTTAATACTTGTAGTTAATTTAGATCACTTTATAAAGATCTATTTTTACTTCGACATGTCTTTTTCTGTCGATCAGTGTCAAAAAACCCAAATTAAATCCACTGATTCAATATTGTAAAACAATGAAAGATGAAAACTTACAAGAGGGAAGAATATTTTTATAGAGACTGTATACAGCATGTAGGAAAATTAATTTATTTATCACATGTACATCAATGAAATGTATCATTTTCATTAACAACCAACATACCCGGGTGTGCTTGGGGCAGCCCACAACTGTTAACATAGCATGCACAAAATTCTCAAAACAGCAAGCAACAAAACAAAACAGAACGCAGTCACGCAATAAAATAACAACAGCAAAAACAAGCCCTGTTCCACCCTCACACCCATGCACAAGCCCCATTACTTCTTTGGCAGTGTGCACAGATCAATGTTTAGCCACCTTTGGAATCACTGAAAAGGCAGCTCTGGGGCATGTGAGTTTAACTTTAAGCTCAAGAAGTACTCATGTTCAATTGTGAATCTGCACTGTTTGCTGAAGTTAAATAGAATGATAGTGGGAGATAATTAAACTGACCTTTGTGCCCTTGATTGCTCTCCACAGCCCTCATGACCTGCCATTTTATGAATGTGAGTGACAGCTGAGGCAAAATTGGATTCCTCTGTGATATTGTGCACCTGATGTGTGCACATACCCTATCCATGTAGTCGTTAAGTCCCCTGTGAGAAGTGGAAGGCAAAATTGAAGGACCAAATATTGGAAAACAAATGAAACCTTCTGAGAGGGATACATTGAAGTTTGTGAATTCTTTTTCACCTGAAACTTAAAGAGATTCTGCTGAACACTGTCTGCTGTTATCTAGCAGCTGATAACATTGGTACTGCAAAATTGTTTGCTGGTGGCAATAAAGACCACATCTTGTCACAGCAACAACCTTGCACTCATCATGGGATCGAGGTGGAAAGGATGAGCAGTTTCAAGTTCCTGGGTGTCAACATTTCTGAGGATCTGTACCGTGTTCAACATATTGATGTCATTACAAAGAAAGCATGACAGCAGCAATAGTAGAAGTTTGCAGAGATTTTGCATGTCTCCAAAAACTCTGGGAAATTTCTACAGATGTAAACTCAATCAGCTCCATCATTGACACTTGCCTCCCCAGCTTCAAGGATATATTCAAAAGGTAGTGCCTCGAGAGGCAGTACTTATCATTCAGGAAGCTCACCACCCATGATAATTCCTCTTCTCATTACTACTCTCAGAGAGCAGTGTTGCAAACCACTGTTTTTGTTATAATACTTCTTATAAGATTTGTACTTTTTAACAAATTTGTGTATTTTCACACTCACTGGCAGAAAGTGGTAAGGTAGCTAAACTAATGGATTAACACCTTTCTCATTTTTCATTGCCTAAATATTAGCACATTACCCACATAATTATTTTAATTATGCAGACTATTAACCAATTCATCCTGAACCAAGGAATTTTCCTTATCTTATTATTAAAGTACTAGATTTTTGAGAGATGCCCTCTTGGCTTCTTTATTTTCTGTCTTCACATCCATTCACCTCTTGGCATCGTTTCTTAGTTTGTTTTGCTGTTGCATGTTTGTTTGTGCTCTAAAATAAACTGGAATCTTGGAAGTAAGACTGCTTATCATCCCTGACTCCAGAAGAACCCTAAAGACCAGAAAATAAATAGAGATCCAACAGTTGGTACAGATGCCTGAAAATACACCTCAATACTTTAGAAACAGCTTCTTCTCTGCCATCAGATTTCTGAACAGTCTATGTACACTACCTTACTATTTTTCTATCTTTCTGCACTAGTTTAACCCTAGCCTAATCATAAGACAATTTGCAATGACCAATTAACTTACCAACCGGTATGTCATCAGACTATGGGAGGAAATCGGAGTCCCGTAGGAAACCCAGACAATCCATTTGGAGGACATACAGACGCCTTACAGATGACGAATTGAACTCCAAACTCTGATTCCCAACTTGTAACAGCATTGCACTGCTACACTGCTGTGGCACCCCAAATATTTCAGTAGTTCAAGCAACACACATAAAAGTTGCTGGTGAACACAGCAGGCCAGGCAGCATCTCTAGGAAGAGGTGCAGTTGACGTTTCAGGCCGAGACCTCTTCCTAGAGATGCTGCTTGGCCTGCTGCGTTCACCAGCAACTTTAATGTGTGTTGCTTGAATTTCCAGCATCTGCAGAATTCCTGTTGTTTGCGTATTTCAGTAGTTCTCTGTTTTTCCTGTCAACAGCATGTAACTTCTTAAAGGGACTCCAATAAACTGGCCAAATATGATTTTCCTTCCAGAAAATTATTGTTTTCAGTTTTAGCCACCCTGAAATGGGAAAAATGTGAGTAAGCTAGTAAGGGTGCAGATTTATGAGGATATTGCCAAGACTTGGGTTGTACGAGTTATGGGGAGAAACTGAGGAGTTTGGGACTGCTTACATTGGAGTGCAAGAGAATGACAGGTAATCTTATCGATTTGCATAATATCATATGGGGTATAGATAGAGTGAATGCACTAAGTCTTTCTCCCAGGGTTAGAGTATCAAGAACTGGAGGGCACAGGTTTAACTGGAGAGGGGAGAGATTCAACACTCGATTCATGAACAGCTTATTCTGCCCTGCCATCTGATTTTTGAATGGACATTGAACCATGAATACTACCTCACTACTTTTCTAATTTCTCTTTTTGCGCTACTTATTTAGTTATATATATACACATATACACACACACACTAACTGTAATTCACAGTTTTTATGCTTTATTATGTATTGCATTCTACTGGTGCTGCAAAGTTAACAAATTACCTGACATATGCCAGTGATATTAAACCGGATTCTGATTTAAATAGGAATTTTACCCAGATGGAGGTCAGTATATAGAATGAGCTGCCAGATGAAGTGGTTGAAGAAAGTATATTAACACCATTTAAAAGATTGTTGGACTGCTACATGGATAGGAAAATTTTAGAGGGTTATGGGCCCAACATAGTCATAAAGAAGGCAAGACAGCAGCTATACTTTATTAGGAGTTTGAGGAGATTTGGCATGTCAACAAATACACTCAAAAACTTCCACAGTTCTACTATGGAGAGCATTCTGACGGGCTGCATCACTGTCTGATACAGAGGGGCTACTGCACAGAACCAAAAGAAACTGCAGAAGGTTGTAAATCTAGTCAGTTCCATTTTGGGTACTAGCCTACAAAGTACCCAGGACATCTTTAGAGAGTGGTGTCTCAGAAAGGCAGCATCCATTATTAAGGATTTTCAGCACCCAGGGCATGCCCCTTTCTCACTGTTACCATCAGGAAGGAGATACAGAAGCTTGAAGGCATACACTCAGCGATTCAGGAACAGCTTCTTCCCCTCTGCCATCCCATTCCAAGATGGACATTGAATGATGGACACTACCTCACCTTTTTTTAAATATATAGTATTTTTGTTTTTGCATATTTTAAAAAATCTATTCAATATATGTAATGGATTTACTTGTTTATTTATTATTATGTTTTATTTTATTTATTATTATTTTATTCTCGCTCTCTGCTAGATTATGTATTGCATTAAACTGCTGCTGCTAAGTTAACAAATCTCATGTCACATGCTGGTGATAATAAACCTGATTCTGAATAAATGGGACCATCTTGGATGGGAATCTTGTTGGGCTGTATGCGTCATCACTTTCAGGTATACCGTGTATGTGTAACGCCTGTGTCTCTCTGTTCAACAACACTCCCCTGGGCTTTACCATTAACAATAAAATGAGTTGAGGGTGAACGAGTTCAGTGCATAAATAGAGTCACAGAGCACTACAGCACTGAAACAGGCCCTTCAGCCCATTGAGTCCTTGCTGGCCTGGTCCATAATATATGTTGTTATCTGCATAGTTCCTAGTTACATTTACTCCTCCTCAGCAAATGAAGTACCCTGTCACAGCTGGAGTCATAGAGCATGACAGCACATAAACCAGCTTCCTTCCCATTTCGTCCATGCCAGCCTGGTCTTCAGCCAAATCCCACATGCCTGCACTGCCCTCACTTTCTTATCCCAGTTTCTTCCTCCTTTCTTTTCAGTCCTGGTGAAGGGTCTTGGCCCGAAACTTCAGCTGCTTATTCCTCTCCATAGAGACTGCCTCATCAGCTGAATTTCTGTATGTGTTTCTTTGTAATTCCAGCATCTACGGAATCTCTTGTGATTAGAGGGTTCTTGGGTCATAGATACAGCACAAAAACAGGCATTTTGGCTCACCAAGTCTGCACTGACTATTGACTGCCTCCACACTGATCCTACATTAAACCCAGTTTTATTCTCATCCACTCCCACCGGATTCTACTACTTATTTTCACATCTGGAGCAATTTACAACACCAGTCACCAACTAACCAGCACATCTTTGCAATGTGAGAGGAAACGAGAGTGGTGAGAGCACAGATGTCCATGTGGTCACAGGGAGAACGCGCAGACTCCACACAGCCAAGTTATGCTTCAAGTCCAGCTGAGAATGACAAACTTCATTCGAACAGGAGGCAATAAAGATACGGTTTGTTTGTCACGTGCATCAAAACATACAGTGGAATGCATCACTTGTGTCCGAGGATGTCTTGTAGGAAACCCACACAGTCAGGGGATGATGGTAAAAACACCTTACAGATAATGGCAGGAGTTGAACCATGATCAGTGATGATTGGTGTGATAAAGTGATTGCTGGCAGCAGAAAGTGATTGCGCTAACCGCTATTCTTACAGTGTCACCCCAAATCAACTCAAAGTTGAGCAGTTATAAAGAATTCACAATTAATTCAGAGAAACTGTAAACTCTACTAAACTGTGAAACCTAGCAAACTACTAAGATAAACTACAGAAATTAGTTTGGAAGAAAACTTCTGGATGCTAATTCAAATATTCACTCTCTGTGGGCCTCCACGATTTTCTTGGGGTCTCTTGCAACGAAGGATTAGTTTCTTTAAAACTGCTGCTAATAACTGTGCAAGACAAAATCATCTCAGGACCATTAAAGGTAATTGACATTTTATCTTCTTTGAATAGATTTGTTTAGTATCTATAAATGTACCGGATTTGGGAATTTAACAAAGTGACTGGCAGCCAAGTATTATCCATTCAGGAAATCAAAACTATCTCCATTTTCTAATTGCTGCGGAGCAATGGTGCACTCAATGATCATCTAAGGTGTCCAGTGTGGGAACAGAATCATTTATTTATTTACTTGGAATAGGTCCTTTTGGCCCTTCAAGCCGTGCAGACCAGCAACCCCTAATTTAACCCGAACTTAATCATAGGACAACTTACATTGACCAATTAATCTACTTACTAGTAGGTCTTTGCATTGTTTGAGGAAACCTGAGCACCCGGAAAAAAACCCATGCATTCTATTGGGAGGACAGATAAACTCCTTACTTAGAGCACCTGAAATGAACTCCAGACTCTGAGCTGTAATAGAAACACAGTAACCATTATGTTACCGTGGCTCATGGGCGCTCACACAATTAAACCTGGAATTCACTCAACCTGGAGTGGAAACTCAAATCACAGAAAGAATTACTTTAATAATCACCACACTAGCTGCTGTGTAGATGCAATTTGTGTTCTTACATGTTATGGGTTATAGACTAGAAAAACAAAGTAGAACATAGCCAACAGCGAGACTGAAGCTTGGCTATGATCAACTTCTCTGATACTCAGTGGACATGAAGGATAATTACACTTTCTTCTTCAGGGGGCAATTGGATTGAAATGAGTGGTGCAAGGCCACATAGCAGACAATAAACTACAAAGAACAGTTTGCAAGAAGAAGATGCCTGCTGTTTGACGTATTTGAACTCTGCTAAAAAATAACAAACTGCAGAGAGGTTTCTGTTCTTTCAAATGAATAGATAGGGGCAACAAAATTGGAAACACCTCTTATAATTTCCAACACAACAAACACCCTCACACTACAGGTCCATATCCATAGATCCTTCAAAGTTGCAGCATAAGTTGAAAGGGTGGTTAAGGGTGTTGGTCTTCATTAGTTAGGAGACTCAGTTCAAAGGACACAAAGGAACACAGCAGCTTGGTTCGACCACATTTGGAGAACTGCTTCAGTTCTGGTCACTTCATTATGGGAAGCATGTGAAAACTTTACAGAGGGTGCTAAGGAGATTTACCACAATGTTGCCTGGATTAAAAAGCCTGTTTCGGGCTTTGCTCTTTGGAGAGGAGGATGAAGGTGAATTGATAGAGGTGTACAGGATGATAATAAGCAAAGATTAAGTGGATTAAGTATGGGGGTAGAAATTTTTTTTCTTTTTTTTTAAACAGAGTACTTGGTTTGTGGAATACACCGCCAGGAGTACTGGTAGAGGCAGATATATTGGGGACATCTAGGAACTCTTTGATAGGCACAAGGATAATAGATAAATGGAGAGCTGTGTAGGAGGGCAGGGTTAGGTTGATCTGAGAGTAATTTAAAGGATGGGCACAAACTTCCAAAGGGCTGAATTGTTCTGTGTTCAGCTTCAAGAAACCATCTGCCCAACATTAAAACAGTCTATGGACACCTTGAAACAAACAATTTGATAGTAGATTACCCTGGAAGGGGAAACCAAATTACCTGGTTTCAAGCTACAGTTTGTAATTTAATCTATAGGTCTAATTGTACAAAATACTTCTAAGGCTGCACTTAGAAATATTGTGCACAGTTCTGTTCACCACCCTGGAGGAAGGATCTGATTGCATTGGAGAGAGTGCAAAGAAGATTCACCAGGATGTTGCCTGGACTTCAAAGTTCAGAGTAAATTTATGATCAAGGTATGTATGTGTTATTATCTTCCGATTCAGGTTCAGATATATATAGCACATGGAAACACTCAGTGAAATGCATCATTTGCGTTAACAACCAACACATCCAAGGATGTGCTAAGGGCAGCCTTAGGGTTGCCACACATTCCGACTTCAACTGCGTATCTCACAACGTTCAGCAGAACAACATCAGCAACAACATCATTAAAACAAAAGACGAAAGCAGCAAAACAATCCCATTTTCCACCCTCTCATCCTCAATACACAAGGACCTCTAATTCCAGGACAGACGGTTTCCGGGCTTCCAGTCGTTGGCCCTAGACTCTCAGGCATGTGGTCTCCAACTCCCACTGTAGAAATCAAGAGACATTTCCCAGTTTAACCATTTGTGATGAGGGGGGTAACACAGAGATCTGTGTATGGACGCCAGTTTGGATCAACCACGTGACTGAAGACACCACATATCCTACTTCTCTCATGTAATAATAATAAACCAATGTAATTTGCCAATAAAATTATGATTTTTATTTTGGTATGTAGTGATCTTGCCAAATGGCGTCAGAAGCTCCATTTGGGGCATTGATCATGTGGATCATGTGGATAGCCAGAGGCTTTTTCCCAGGGCTGAAATGACTAACACGAGAGGGCATAGTTTTAAGGCGCTTGGAAGTAGGTACAGATGAGATGTCAGGGGTAAGTTTTTTACGCAGGGAGTGGTGAGTACGTAGAATGGCTGCTAGCGATGGTGGTGGAGGTGGATACAATAGGGTCTTTTAAGAGATTCCTGGATAGGTACATGGAGCTTAAAAAAATAGAGGGCTATGGGTAACCTGTGGTAATTTGTAAAGTAAGTACAGGCTTGGCACAGCTCTGTGGGCTGAAGGCCCTGTATTGTGCTGTAGGGTTTCTATGTTTCTATGTTTTCTAGAAGCTGTTGTGCTCTATAAATAGTTACACAATGACAAATTAGATTAACTGTAGAGCAGGTAAAAAGTTGGCACAACATTGTAGTCAAAGCGCCTGTATTGTTCAAAGTTCAGTATAAATTTCTTATCTAAGTATGTGTACCGAAACAACCCTGAAATTTATCTCCTGGCAGCAGGCACAAAAAAAACAACAGAATCCATGAAAAACCCTTCACCTGGCAAACATCCAATGTGTGAAAGAAGAACAAATCGTGCAAACAATTAAAAAAAGTAAACAAATAATATATAGAACATGAACCGTAGAGTCCCCAAAAGTGAGACCACAGCCACAGAAGCAAATCAGTGCTGAGGCAAGTGAAGTTTGTCCAGGAGCCAGATGGCTGCAGAACAACAACTGCTCGCAAACCTGCTGTAATGTTCTATGTCCTAGTGACCTAACAATGCTTCATAATGCTCACAATCATTCAGAAACCCACAAAACCCACATTTTGACCGCAAAAGCAGTGCGGCCACTTGTTTTAAAATTCTTGATTTTATTCTCTTAATTTACTGTAACCATGGTAAAGTCTTACTTTGATTACAGAGGATTATTTCAACCAGGCAATTTTAATTTTACTTTCATTAAATATGAGAATCATGGTGCCCAAATGAATAGCATGATGAATTTTAATTTTAAAAAGTAAATCTGTCATCAGTGATTAAAGATAGAAAAAAAACATGCATTGTTACAGTAGTTAGTGGAATTCATCAGCAGCAAATTCATTAGATACAGCATTCAGCTTGAGTTTGTTTGTGTTCAACATACACTTTCACTTGGGAAAAATAACATGCAAAGACTGAGGCAAAGACAGTGATGCCCATTGAAGCTCATTATTACATTCTCCTCATAACTCTTCCAGCTTGGCTTCAATTACTTTCTGAACTCTTCACATATCCTCTCATTTCCATAAGATATAGGAGCATTAGTCCACTCCACCTCATCAAGTCTCCTCCGCTATTCTATCATGGCTGAACTATTAATCCTCTCAATCCCATTCTTCAACCTTCTCCACATAATCTTCAATGCCCTGACCAATCAAGAACCCATCAATCTCCACTTTAAAAATACCCGATGAGTTGGCCTCCACAGAGATCTGTGGTTATGCATTCAACAAATTCAATCCTTTTTGGCTAAAGAAATCCCTCCTCATTTCTACTCTAAATGGACATCCCTTTATTCTGAGGCTATGCTCTCTAGTCCTAGACCATAGGAAACATCCTTTCCCCATCCATTCCATTTAAGCCTTTCAATATTCAATAGGTTTTAATGAGATCCCCTCATTCATCTGAACTCCAGCGAGTACAGCCCAAGAGACATCAATCCCTCCTCATACATTAACGCTTTCATTCTTAGAACCACTCTCATGAACCCCCTCTAGAACTTCTCCAATGCCAGGACATCTTCCTTCTAGATAAGGGATCCAAAACTATTTACAATACAAAAAACAAAGTATACTTCCCTCCTCCTCCAAAATAACTGGAACCGGACTTGGTTTATTTTTGTTGCATGTCACAAGATACAGTGAAAAGTTTGTCTTCCATACTTCTCATACAGACAGAAACATAGAAACATAGAAAACCTATAGCATAATACAGGCCCTTCGGCCCACAAAGTTGTGCCGAACATGTCCCTACCTTAGAAATTACTAGGGTTACCCATAGCCCTTTGTTTTTCTGAGCTCCATGTACCCATCCAAAAGTTTCTTGAAAGACCCTACCGTATCCACCTCCACCACTGTTGCTGGCAGCCCATTCCACACACTTACCACTCTCTAAGTAAAAACCTTACCCTGGCATCTCCTCTGTACCTATTCCAAAGAACCTTAAACCTGTGCCCTCTTCTGGCAGCCATTTCAGCTGGGAAAAAGCCTCTGACTATCCACACGATCAATGCCTCTCATCATTTTGTACACCTCTATCAGGTCACCTCTCATCCTCCATCGCTCCAAGGAGAAAAGGCCGAGTTCACTCAATCTGTTTTCATAAGGCATGCTCCCCAATCCAGGCAACATCCTTGTAAATCTCCTCTGCACCCTTTCTATGGTTTCCACATCTTTCCTGTAGTGAGGTGACCAGAACTGAGCACAGTACTCCAAGTGGGGTCTGACCAGGGTCCTATATAGCTGCAACATTACCTCTCGGCTTCAAAATTCAATTCCACGATTGATGAAGGCCAATACATCCTATGCCTTCTTAACCACAGAGTCAACCTGCACAGTTGCCTTGAGCGTCCTATGGACTCTGACCGCAAGATCCTTCTGAACCTCCACACTGCCAAGACTCTTACCATTAATGCTATATTCTGTCATCATATTTGACCTTCCAAAATGAACCACTTTACACTTATCTGTGTTGAACTCCATTTGCCACTTCTCAGCCCAGTTTTGCATCCTATCAATGTCCTGCTGTAACCTCTGACAGCTCTCCACACTATCTACAACACCTCAAACCTTTGTGTCATCAGCAAACTTACTAACGCATCCCTCCACTTCCTCATCCACATCATTTATAAAAATCACAAAGAGTAAGGGTCCGAGAACAGACCCCTGAGGCACACCACTGGTCACCGACCTCCATGCAGAATATGATCCGTCTACAACTACTCTTTTCCTTCTGTGGGCAAGCAAGTTCTGGATCCACAAAGCAATGTCCCCTAGGATCCCATGCCTCCTTACTTTCTCAATCAGCCTTGCATGGGATACCTTATCAAACGCTTTGCTGAAATCCATATACACTACATATACTGCTCTTCCTTCATCAATGTGTTTAGTCACATCCTCAAAAAATTCAATCAGGCTCGTAAGGCATGACCTGCCCTTGACAAAGCCATGCTGACTATTCCTAATCATATTATACATCTCCAAATGTTCATAAATCCTGCCCCTCAGGATCTTCTCCATCAACTTACCAACCACTGAGGTAAGACTCACTGGTCTATAATTTCCTGGGCTATCTCTACTCCCTTTCTTCAATAAGGGAACAACATCCGCAACCCTCCAGCCCTCCAGGATCTCTCCCGTCCCCATTGATGATGCAAAGATCATCGCCAGAGGCTCAGCAATCTTTTTCCTCACCACCCACAGTAGCCTAGGGTACATCTCATCCGGTCCCGGTGACTTATCCAACTTGATGCTTTCCAAAAGGTCCAGCACATCCTCTTTCTTAATATCTACATGCTCCAGCTTTTCAGTTCACTGCAAGTCATCCTTACAATCACCAAGATCCTTTTCCATAGTGAATACTGAAGTAAAGTATTCACTAAGTACCTCTGCTATTTCCTCCGGTTCCATACAAACTTCTCCACTGTCACACTTGACAGGTTCTATTCTTTCACGTGTTATCCTCTTGCTCTTCACATACTTGTCGAATGCCTTGGGGTTTTCCTTAATCCTGCCTGCCAAGGCCTTCTCATGGCCCCTTCTGGCTCTCCTAATTTCCTTCTTAAGCTCCTTCCTGTTGACCTTATAATCTTCTAGATCTCTAACATTACCTAGCTCTCTGAACATTTTGTAGCTTTTCTTTTCTTCTTGACTAGACTTATTACAACTTTTGTACACCATGGTTCCTGTACCCTACCATAACTTCCCTGTCTCATTGGAACGTACCTATGCAGAACTCCACACAAATATCCCCTGAACATTTGCCATATTTCTTCCATACCTTTCCCTGAGATCAAATCATTTCCCAAGGTAAAACAAAAAAATGGAGAAATAAGTTTAAAAGCTATGAGGAAAGTGCAGTTCAGGTAAACAATAAAGCACAAGATCATAACGAGGTAATTTGTGAAGCTGAGTCCATCTTATCATATAAGATAAGGGTGAGAAGACCTGGATTAACACCCATGTGACTAACTAATTTGGTAATCCATACATCTTGTATAGGTCTAGAGGGGGTTCATGAGAATGATTCTAAGAATGAAAACATTAATGTATGAGGAGCATTTGATATCCCTTGGCCTGTACTTGCTGGAGTTTAGAAGAATGAGGGGTGATGTATGGATTACTAGGTCACATGAGTGTAGTTGCTGGATTATACACACCTATAACCATGTCAATCTTCAGAAGTGCAGCAGAGACTATCCTTACAAGCTGCATCACTGCATGGCATGGAAGCTGCATTGCAATGGACAGGAAGGCTCTACAACAAGTGGTTGAAACTACCCAGTGCCACCCTACCTGCCATTAAGGACATATAAACAAAAAGGTGCCAGAAAAGGGCCAGTAACATCAAGAAGGATTCCCCTCCCTGCCCCCACTCTGCACATGGACTCTTTGTGGCACTCCCATTAGGGAGAAGGCTATATAGCATCCATGCCAGGACCACCAGACTCAAAATCAGTTACTTTCCCCAAGTCATAAGACTGATCATCACTTCCACTCACTAACCCACTTGTTATGCCCCAACCACCATTACTTTATTATTTCCTATCAAAGTCTCCTTATAAGCTATCTTATGTATTTATATTGTACTTTTTTCCCGTACTCTTTTCCATAGATGCTGCCTGGCCTGCTGAGTTCCTCCAGCATTTTGTGTGTGTTGATTGGATTTCCAGCATCTGCAGATTTTCTCTTGTTTGTATTGATATTTATTGTTTTTTTAAAATTTATTATTGTGTTCTCTATCTTATTGTGATTTTTTTTCTGCTTCATCAGATCAGGTTCAGGAGTAACAATTACTTTGTTCCTCTTTATACTTGTGAACTGGAAATGACATTAAACCATCATTAATCTTGAATCTTTGGAATGTGGGCAGCTGGAGGAAACCCATACAGTCATGGGGAGAACATTCTCACTCCTGATGGACGAGAGCAGATCTGAAGTCGGATAGCTGGCACTGTAACTGCGTTACACTAACTACAGTGCTCTGTACTGCCAATGATGTTAAATGAAAATCTGGAAAAGAGTGAAGAAGCAGCTGAATTTGCAAAGTTCTCTCAGTGATCTGTCTATTTTCTCAAACAGTTGCTGCCTGACGCACTCGGTTTATTAGTTTAATATTGTCACATAACTGAGATACAGTGAAAAACTTGTCTTGCATTCTGTTAATACAGATCAAATCATTACACTGTGCATCAAACTAGAATAAGGTAAAATAATAACAATGCAGAATAAAGCCACTGAAAACAAGTTCAATGCAAGTAAACAATAAAGTGCAAGATCATAATGAGGTAGATCATGAGGCCAAGAGTCCATCTTGATGTCAGTTCAGAAGTCCAATAACAGCAGGGTAGAAGCTGTTCTTGAGCCTGGTGGTACATGACTTCAAGCGTTTTTTAATGATGGGAAGAGGCTCAGAAAGAACGTCTGTGGTGGGTGAGGTCTTTGATTATGTTGGCTGCATTCCTGAGGCAGTGAGAAGTGTAGTCAGAGTCCACAGAGAGGAGGCTGGATTCTGTGATGTGCTGAGCTGTGTGCACAACTCTCTGCAGATTGCTGACATCTTCTGAGGTATGAATGGAATCTCTCTCAGCAAGACTTTCTGACTTTTCTGTCCCAACCTCTCTCTGTCTAAGGAGTTTGCATGTACTCCCGTGAACGGGTGGGTTTTCTGTGGATGTTCCAGTTTCCTCCCTCAGCACAAAGACGTAGGTTTAGGATTATTAAGTTGTGGGCATGCTCTGCTGGCGCCGGAAGTGTGTCGACACTTGCTGGCTGCCGCAGCACATCCTCAGACTGTATTGATTGTTGTGCAAATGATGCACTTCTTGGTATGTTTTAATGTACATGTGACAGATTAAGCCAATCTTTAATCTTAAAACATAAAATATAAAACAGGGAACAGTTCTGCACAGGAACAGGGCCTTTGGCCCAAATTTGTAAACAAATCGCCACTAAACTAACCTCTTCCATCTTCACAAAGTCCCCATCCTTCCATTTTTCTCACAGTCAAGTGTCTATATAAACATCTGTTAAAAATCCCTCATGCATCTGCCTCCACATTCACCCCAAGCAACCTATTCCAGGCACCCACCTCTTTCTGTTTAAAACATTTGCCTTTCACATATCTTTTGAAATTACCCCCTCTCACCTTAAAATCATGTCCTCAGGTGTTAGATATTTCAATCCTGGGAAAAATATACTCTGTCTGCTCTATCTATGCCTATCTTATCAACCTTTATTAGATCTCCCCGCAGCCTCTGCTGATCCACAAGAAATGACCTATGCTTGTCCAACACCTCATTATTGTCATAAGGAGGTATCTGGGAATGGACCCAAGTGCAAGACACAGACACTGAAGTACTAGGGACAGGACTGGGATACAGGCTGAGGGCTAGGACATGGACATGAAAACCGGTAACCGGGAACAGGACTGCTGGGACTCCGAGCCAGAGACTGGACAAGGACCCAGAACCTGGGTCTTGCCTCTGGCTCGGACCCCAGAACTAGGCAAGGACATGACTTGGTTCGCAGGCAGGATGAGGCTGGAGTCTTCAGGCTTGAGACTCAAGGTGAGGCTGGAGACCAGAGACTTGAGGCAAGGCTGGTGACCAAAGGTTTGAGGCAAGGCTTGGGACCAGAGACTTGAGGTGAGGCTTGGGACTTGAGGCGAGGCTTGAGACCCAGAGACTTGTGGCGAGGCTGGAGACCAGAGACTTGAGGTGAGGCTGGAGACCAGAGACTTGAGGCAAGGCTTGGGACCAGAGGCTTGAGACTAGAGACTTGAGGCGAGGCTTGAGACTAGAGGCTTGAGGCTTGGGGTCTTGAAGCTTAGCTTGGGGCGAGGCTCGGCTAGAGACTCAAGGCGAGGCTTGGCTAGGCACTTGAGGTCTTGAAGCTCCTCCTTGGCAGGGCATGGATCTCCACCCGATGGAGGCAAGGGACTGGAAGGGACAGAACCCACTGCAGGGTAATTGTAATCTGGCCTGGCTTACCCGACGGAGGCAAGGGACAGAAAGGGACATAGATACAGGGTGGCTCCAAGACAAGACTTCAGGCGAGATGAGGCGAGAGTTACCAGCAAAACAAGGCAAGGCTTCAGGCAATGCAAGGCCAGGCAAGAACTTCAGGTGAGGCAAGAGTTACTGGCAAGACAAGGTAAGGCTTCAGAAGGCAGGGGGAGGGATACAGGGAGTAAGGACAAGAACAATCCAGCAGCCACGCCCTGGTCTCTGGAGGTATTTATGCAGCCAGACCCAACGAGAATCAGCTGCCTCAATTAATGCTCAACAGGAACAGAAACAGGGTAGACAGGAAAACCTGGAGCAAGGGTTGATGGACCAGACCGTGAACCGGAATATGGACTTCACAGACTGGACCATGACAATTATAGCACATGCCCTCTAATCTAGGCAGTTTCCTAACAAACTTCTTCTGCACACTTTCCAAAGCCTCAACATCTTTCCTATAATGGGACAACCAGAACTAGATGCAGTATCCCAGTTGCGGCCTAACAAGAGTTTTATAAAGCTGCGGCCTAGATAGGTTTTTATAAAGCTACAACTTAACTTACCAGCTTTTGAATTGAATGCCTTAACTAATCCATGCATGCATGCCACATGCATTCTTAACCACACTATCAATCTGAGTAGGATTTCAGGGAGCTATAAACCTCCACCCAAATATTCCTCTGCTCAACACAGTTAAGGGTCTTTTCTTTAAAAACACAGACTGAACACCCTTATCCAAAAATCCAAACTCCTCGGAAATTCAATTTTCTTTTTTGAGCACTGACATGATGCCACAAATATAAAGTTGCACACGAGGCTAGAAAGGTTCTTAGGCAATGGACAGGTCTCTGCTCAACACAGACAGTGCTGAGAAGTGACCTCATACACCCTACATGGGGCTTTGTTGGTGCCAGTTTATTTTCAGAGGTCATGATAGTCAGACCTTCGTTCATTATTCAGTGTATACCATGTGTATTATGCTTATTCTCTGCTCTGTGCTGTGAAGATATTGTTGAAAAGATCAGAATTGCCTGCAATTACCCCCATGGGTAATAGTGAAAAGAACATGAGGAAGCATTTATGCTTATCTATATGACAGAAAGTCAAATTGTTGGAAAAACATGACAGTGGTGCAAGTGTGAGGCATCTGACAGAAGAGAAAGGTGTTTGAACAACCACCACCTATGACCTGGAGAAACAGAAGGACAAACTGTTCAAGTTCTCTGATAAAGTACTGAACAGAAGCAAATGAAAAATAGAAAAACACCATAGAAAGCAAAAAATCATGTTGAAAGAGTGGATACGTCAGCATCGGAGTGAACATATGCCACTTAACAGTACGCTGATCATGAAATAAGCGAAGATCTATCATGATGAACTGAAAATTAAAGGCAATTGTTTTGTTACGAAGGCACGCTGCTCTAAGCCCTTCAATTTCTTAGCTGCTTCATGATCAGCAGAGTTTTTTATCACCACAAACCTTTAAAAATTTAATGTTGTGCCTTTTCTTAAATTTCTTCAACCAGCCTGTTGAATATTCACAATTGCCTTCAATCACATCAGTTTATAAAATCAAAGAAAAATTGCTATGACAAAAATCCTTGTTAATGATGCGAACAACACTAGAAGAATCATTTTAAATAAGTCATCTAGCTCAGAGCCTCCTCATCCTGAGAGCATCTGCTTCCAGGTCCCTCAACCACTTCTGGTGTTCCTCCACACAACGATGTACCCTCTCCATCAGGTTTCTCAGACCTGATGCACTTGTAGTGTTTGGTGCTGCATTTATCTTCTTTTAGTTCGTGAAAATCATAACATTTGGTAATTACAAAACATGAACTCTAAATTTAATCTTCAGTTTTCATTACGTTTACTTGTAATTAAATTACATCTCGTTTTTATACCTTACATAGCACCTAGAATACAAGTAAAATATAAATAGTGTACTGTAACCTTTGAGTCAAAACATGGCATCGTAGGTAGAGGCTGAAAGCCTGCCTTTGTTTGTTGTTACTCAACAGCTGATTCAGGTATTCTGATGTTGCTATGCTGTTTTTTTTACCCTTCATTATCTTTTCATTAGTGATATATTACACATTAGTGATATGTAATATTTTTACTATTAAGTTGAAAAAGTATTCATTGCACATATGTACTTAAAGACTTCGTGGTAACACATAAATTCAGAGTCATGAATGATGGCAATACCAAAGAGCCACTGACTATCTAGCAGGGTGGCCAAGGTAGTGATGTTTTATCTTTCCAATGGTTCTTTATTGATTCATGCACAAAATTATTAAATATATTATGTAAAACTATATAGGGGGTATATGTAATGTAAATGGATCTTGTGTTTAGACTTGGTTTCCATTCCCAAAGCTGGCTGGTGGTGTAGTGGCATCAGCGCTGGACTGCGGAGCAGAGGTTCCGAAGTTCAAACCCAGCCGGCTCCCCGGCACGCTTTCCACCCGTGCGGAGTTATGAGCTGGTGATCTCTTTGAAAAAAAAACTCACCCGGCAGAAGGCAATGGCAAACCACTGCTGTAACTTGCCTCGTACGCGGATTCCAACTGCGTCAGAACGGCATGGAAGGAAGTCATCCGCTACCCGGAAAAATTCCGGATGCGACCTACATTATTATTCCATCCCCAAGCTATCTCATTATATAGATCATAAAATCTGGAGGACTGAAGAAGGGTCTCGGCCCAAAGCGTCACTTATTTATTTATTTCCATAGGTGCTGCCTGACTTGCTGAGTTCCTCTAGCATTTTGTGTGTGTTGCTGTGGATTTCCAGCATCTGCAGACTTTCTCATGTTTATCATAGATGTAGATATTCCAGAATCTGAAAACCAAACACATCTGGCCCTTAACAATTCAGATGAAGGGTGCTAAACTTGTAGTTCTTCTGCTAAGCAATATTCATTTGAAATTTCCAAGTTTCGGTCAGATCAAATGGAAGACAGTCAGGCTCATCTATTCTGCAAGTTGATGGCAAAAGACATTTGTTTAGATTCAGCATGTCATCTAAAACTCTGACAAAGTTCGATAAATGAACAGTGGATAGCATCCTGACTGGCTGCATCTCTGTATCTGGTACGGCAACATCAATGCCCAAGAATAGCAAAACCAACAAAACATGGTGGATACAGGTTACGCAGTTAATCATGGGAAAAGCTGCCACAAGAATGCAGAGTCCATCATCAAGAACCTCCACCATCCAGGCCAAGTTCTCATCGTGCTACAAACATTAGGAAGGAGGTACAGGAACCTTGGGTCCCACATCATCAAACTTAGAAATAATTATTACCATTCAAATATCAAGCTCCTGAATCAGCGTGCATAACCTCACTCACCAAAGCACTGAAATGTCATTCACCAGAAGCTAGGAACTCACGTTCAAGGACTCTGAACTCTTGCTCTCAATTTTATTTATTTATTTATTTATTATTACTTGTTTCTTTTTTGTATTTGCACAATTTGTCAGTCCTATGCGTAGGTTTTCATTGATTCTATTGTACTTTTGTGTTCTGTTGTGATTACCTGAAGAAAATAAATCACAGGTGACATGACAATAAATTCACTTTGGACTTTGAAAGCAACAAAATCTGTTTACTTTCTGTAAAACTATAAAGTAGGAATCATTATTCAAACAACTCAGTATAGTTATCAATATCACTACAGGTTCCGCCATAAAGTAAAACATTATTTCAACAGTAACTTGTTTTTTGTTTGTTCGGATGCCTAATGATAAATTCCCCTGGACACCTCTGATGCACCCAACCCAAAGAACTCCATTAGATCTTCCTTTTCATTGCATTCTACAATGTGGAGATATGAAGAAAAGCTGCATAAAACACTATTCGCTTTATTAAGTCTTGCCATATTTTTGCAAAAACATCTGAGTAGATTTCCTCTCACTTGGAAGAATATTTTTTTCAATGAAGTTTCTGCATAATAATTGCTTCATTACATCTTAAAGTTGTTATATAAAGAGAATGAAATCAACTTAAAGGCAGTGTGCTAAGCAATTCATCTTTGCTGCATGTCATGACCCAAGCAAAACAGTAATTGGATTTTCAGCAGTTAGAACCAGATACAACCATTGTCATGCATTGCATTCAAAATCAGTGGTTCAATACACTCACTTTGTTCCATTAGTCAAGCTGGAAATTCAGTCCTTGTTTTGATAATTCTCTGATTTTCTCCTCTGTTTGAGAATGCTAAATTAAACTGCTGTACAATTTCAAGAGCTGACAAGCTCTGTGAGCTACACCTCAAAGTTTAATGTTCAAAGTAAGTTTATTATCAAAGTACGTAGATGTCACCATACACTACCTTGAGATTTATTTTCTTGCAGGCAGTCACAGTAGGAGAAAAAATACAATAGAGTCAATGAAAAACTACACAAAAAGTGTGACAAGGAACTAACGTGCAAAAAAAACCAAATAATAATAATAAATGAATAAGCAAATAAATAATATTGAGAACATGAGTTATGGAGTCTTTGAAAGTGAGTCCATAGGTTGTGGAGACAATTCAGAGTTGTGGTGAGGAAAGTTATCCATGTTAGTTCAGGAGCCTGATGGTTGAAGGGTAATAAATGCTCATTTGCATGGTGGTGTGGGAATAAGGTTACCTTCTTCCCAGTGACAGCAGCGAAAAGAGAGCATGGCCTGGATGATGGGGGCTCTTGATGATTGATGATACTTTCTTGTGACAGTGCTTCTTATTAATCTACCCAATGTTGGGGAGGGCTTTACCTGCAATGGAAGGTGGTGTCGGAACCTCAGAACACGCACTACCAGGTTCAGGAGTAATTATTACCCCTCAGTCATCAGGCTCTTGAACAGAAGGGATAACTTCACTCACTCCAAAACTGAACTGATTACTTTCAAGGACTCTTAATCTCACATTCTCTGCAATTATTTCTAATTTATTATCATTATATTTCTTTGTATGTATTTATTTATTTATCAGTTGAGCATGGGGGAAGCCCTTCCAGCCATGCCACACCAGCAACCCCCAACAAACCTGATTGACTCTAACCTAATCTTGTGACAATTTACAATGACAAACTAACCTACCCAGTACCATCTTTGGACTGTGTGAAGAAACTGCAGCACCCAGGGAAAACCCACACATACCATGGGGATGATGTACAGGCTCTTTAAAGAATGGTGCCAGAATTGAAGTCAGAACTCTGGAACGCTGTGAGCTGTAATAGCATTACATTAACCACTATGATACAGCGGCTCCCATTTACTGTGAATGCCTACAAGAAAATGGATCCAAGGGTTGTCTATGGTGACAAATATGTACAGTACTTTGATAACAAATTTACTTTGAACTTCTTCTCTCAGAGGGTGGTACAAGTGTAGAATAAGCTTCCAGTGGATGTGGTGGATATGGACTCGATTGCAACATTTAAGAAGAGTACATGGATGGGAGGGATATGGAGGGCTATGACCGAGGTTTGGGTTGATGGGACTAGGCAATATAAATGCAAGAGACCAGATGGGCTAAAGAGTCTGTTTAGCCGCTGTAGTGCTTTATGACATATTTGGTGCTCTTCTTTATTTTGAAGGAAGAAAAATGCTTATTGAGTTTTCTGTAAACAAGTTAGCTTTACTCAGTCTGTAAGGGTAAACAGTTGTTGTAAGCACAGTCTCTCCTATCTCAGCCACTGAAGCTTGTAAATACTCCAGAGTTGTCTTAGGTCTCTTGGTACTCTCCCTGACTAATCTCCTTCTTGCACGGTCCCTCAGTCTTTAAGGACAGCTTGCACTTGGCAGATTTACAGCAGTGCCATATTCTTTCATTTCTTGATGATTGACTTAACTGTATTCCAAGGGATATTCAGTGACTGTGAAACTTTCTTGTATCCACCTCCTGACTAGTGCTTTTCAATAACCTTTTCATAGAGTTGCTTGGAGAATTCTTTTGCCTTCACGATGTAGTTTTTGCCAGGATACTGACTCACCAGAAGTTGGATCTTCCAGATACAGGTATATTTTCACTACAATCAACTGAAACATCTTGAATGCATCCAGGTCTCCAAAAACAGATCTCCATTTAACTAATTACGTGACTTCTAAAACCAATTGGCTGCAGTAGTGATGATTTGGATTAAGGGGGATGAATATTTATGTAATCAACTATTTTGTGTTTTATATTTGTAATTAATTTAGATCACGTTGTAGAGATCTGTCTTCAATTTGACGTGAAAGAATCATTTTCTGTTGATAAGTGTCAAAAAAATGAAAATTACATCCACTGGGATTCAGTGTTGTAAAACATAAAACATGAAAACTTCCATGGGGGGGCGTGTTGGGTGAATATTTTTTATAGGCACTGCAGCTTTTTACATGTGATGGTGTCCACACTCCAGTACACCACTTTGACAGGTGGGCTAAACAAGGTGAGGAGAGCCGATGGGAAAGAAATTGGAAGAATGGGCAAAAACATGGTAAATGGAGTACAGTGTTGGAAAATGTATGATAGTGAATTTTGGTAAATAGAACAAAAGTGCAGACTATTATCTAAATGGGGAGAAGGTTCAACCATCGTGTGTGTAGAGAAATTTAGGAGTCCTCAAGCAAGACTCCCTGATGGTTAATTTACAGGTTGTCTCTGTGGTAAAGAAGGCAACCCTTTAGAAAAGAGGAAAGGAGGATTTTTTTTTAGCGAGAGAGTAGTAAATGTGTGGAATGCTCTGCCACAGACTGTGGTGGAGGTCAAGTCCATCAGTATATTTAAGGTGGAAGTTGATAGTTTCCTGATTGGGTCAGGACACAAAGGATATGGCGAGAAAGCAGGTGTATGGGGTTGATTGGGATCTGGGATCAGCCGTGATGGAATGGCGGAGCAGACTCGATAGGCTGAGTGGGCTAATTCTGCTCCCATGTCTTATGTCCTTGTGTCTATCCTCGCACACGAAGTCAGCTCCGGCGGACTGGGCGGGTGAAATCAACAGTGAGAACCAATTGCCAGGAAGGGGGTACTGCAATGTTTTGTGAAGAGTGCAGGACCTGACAAGGCACGGAAGAAGTTATGGACATTTACTGCAACCAAGGAAGTCCCCAGTTGTGATGACTATTCGTACCACTGGGTCCAGACTTCTGAGGTCAAGAGAGTGGAACTGCCCCAATGCAATGGCTTTTACACTTTAAAAACTCTCCCACACCGGTGTCCTGTCACTGTTGGATACAGTGGACAACCACCACCATCACTATCTACTACACACTGTTGCTCCTGAGAAACCCCCATTCCTGGAAATCCCCTATTGTGCCCAGGGAGGCCATGTGCTCCTTTTCCAGGGATAGCCAGACATAGACATCACCCCGCAAGAGATGCAGTCAGTCAGCTTGGGCAGAGATTTTGGCTGCATATGGTCCGCGCCTATAAATGGCCAGATCGGCCAAGCCCAGGAGCAAGCTGTCTAGGAAATCCCTAAGCAGCCCTCAGTGGGTGAGTCTAGATGATGAGCGTAGGGCTGAAGTGTAACCAAAGCTTGAGGAGCAGTCCCTTCAGTCCTGTTTGCCTTTTGGTTCATGTACGGTTCTGAGTAAGCCTCAAGGAACAACCCTTCATCATCTCATCAGAAATTAACACACGATTTTTGATTTCTTCCAGAACTAGACACTTCTGACAAAAAGTCTTCATCTTTTCACATAATCTCTGTTGGCATTTATTTATTTATAATTATTTATTTGATACAGTACAGAACAGGCCCTTTCTCCCCTTCGAGCTGTGCCACCGAGCAACCCACTTATTTTAACCCTAGCCTAATTACAGGACAATTTACAATGACCAACTTAAACCACTAACTGCTATGTCTTTGGACTGTGGGAGAAAACCGGGGCACCAGTGGAACCCCATGTGGGAAGGAACTTTCAAATTTGCTTCCAGAGGACACTGGAATTGAACTCGAATTCTGAAGCCCCTAGCTGTAATAGCGTCATGCTAACTGCTGTGCCCCAGTTGAGGACCTTTTGTCAGAAATGCCTAGTTTTGGGAGAATCAAAAATTATCACCTCTGATGTTATGTTAGAAAAAAAAATTCCTGCACTCAAATTTCCCATACTTTTCCACAAAAGATCCAAGAGAGAAAAGTCTCTGTAGTAAAATGTTTGGAAAATTATTAACAATAATGTTTTATGGAACTTTCTTTGATATTGATGCCTTTCTGGACTGAATTCAGGGAAATATGGCCTGTATCTTTGTCCAGGATTGAAACATTGCATTCATGGCGAGATCAGCATAAGTCAAAGGAAATGTATGAGGCAGGTATCCTTTTACACAGAGAGTGTGGGGGGGGGGGTGAATAATTTTTATAGGCACTGCAGCTTTTTACATGTGATGAAGGCAAATATGACACAGGAATTTAAGAGGTTCTTAGACAGGCATGAATGTACAGAGAATGTAGAGATATGGACCTTATTTAAACAGAAGAAATTAGACTAATTTGGCATTTAATTGCTTGTTAAAATGGTTTGGCACAACACTGTGGGTGGACCAAAAGACCTGCACCTGTTCTGCACTGTTCTATGTTTTGTCTGTGGGCAGACACTTCAGTGTTAGTTATGAAAAATTGGCTCTCTTTATTAGTGGAAAATGGGAAGGATTAAACTTTAGCTGAAGGTAAATTAATGCCAAGACTCCTCAGTGCGTGATACAGTACTAAATTATTATATGGAAATTTGGATTCACCGCAGATGTGATAGGGCGCCATGGTAGCCTAGAGGTTATTGCAATGCTGTTACAGCTCAGGACATTGGAGATTGGAGTTCATTTCCGACGTCATCTGTTAAGAGTTTGTAAATCCTTGCTGCGTGCATGTGTGTTTCCTCAGGGTGCTCTGGTTTTCTCCCACAATCCAAGATGTATGATTAGTAGATTAATTGATCATTGTAAATTGTCCTGTGATTAGGCTAGGGTTACGTAAGTGGTTTGTTGCTCGTTGGGCTGGAAGAGCCTGTTACACGTGTATTGTTAAATAAATTTAATGAAGATGTGTAAAGAAATGGTGAAAAAGCAACAGGATTTGAAACAAGGTGATGAATTGAATTTTGAGTATTATATAGTCAAGATTATTTGCTATTGTATGTGACTGGTGGTTATCTCATCTTGGTTAGGACAATTTCAAAGTCAATCTTATGTCACTTGCACAAGTAGCTGCATGCACAGGTGCAATGGAAAGCTTACTTGCGGTAGTGTCACAGACATATTGTGAAGGTCATAAATGCATTTTCAAGAGAGTAATCATGAAATTGTGCAGCTTTACATTTCTATGTCAAATCTTGAAATGAATTAACAATTGAAAAATGATTTTGATAACCATACTGGATCTGATTCTGGTTTTAGAATGCTCAGGGTTATTCTGAACAGTTCAGTATTCAACTGCGACCATTGTCAAAATTGTCACATGCACAGGTACATATCTGCACAGGCATAATGAAAAACTTCCTTGCCGCTGCATCACAGGCATAGAGCTTCAGATAAGCAGCATTTATGAGAATGTTTGCAAATTCATAGCAGCACAACTGGACAGATAGATTTTTCCACTTGGCAATTAGTCCCAATTCATAGGAAGCCAAGATCTCTTGAGCTGCACCACTGCATGGTACAGAAGCTGCACCTCGGTGGAGACGATATCACTACGATGGGTATTCGAAACTGCCCAATGCACCACCAGCATCAGCCTACCTGTCATTAAGGACATATGTTCACAAGGTGTTGAAAAAAGGACAGTAATATTATAAAGGATTCCATCCACTCTGCTTATGGACTGTTTGCCAGGACCACCAGCAATGTTCCCTCTAACTATTTTTTACAGCTCAATCATACCAATCATTGTTCTGAGCAGGAAATTTTTACATGGCCTGAAAACTACATGGCACTTTAATAAAACATTATATAAAAGAAAATTTCAGCTGTGCAGTAACAAAGGGTATGTGCGATACAGCTTTTCAGTTAAGCCTGGAGAATTTCTGCCTGTCACCTTGTGTACAGACTCATGTGCCTAGCATCACTTTATGGACATGCAATCAATCTGTATATAAGCTGTCTTAAGAATTTATATTTATTGTGTATTTTTTATTGTTGAGTTCCTTATCTTTTTTTTTGCTACATCGGCTGGGAGTAAGAATTCTTTCATTCTCCTTTACACGTGTACTGGAAATGACACCTTCTTGAATTTTGTATCTCAACAATTGGATTTTACATCTTTTTGTTGATCAGGCCTGGAGATTTTTTTTATTCAGAAAATTAAACATTAGAGTGTAAAAGTAGCAGTGCCTGTTTCTATAGGATCTATTAGATTCTCTTAATGACAACAACTTTGCTTCAGGTCCTCTTTCCAAGCAGGTTTGCATAATTATTTCCAAAGGGAAGCCAGGGAGAGAAGGCAAAGAAAATGCCCGGAAAGTTTCTGAATGAGCTGCTGAGGCTGGTGTGTAATTAGACGGCAGTGGTGGATGGTTCATTATTCTTCGCTCTGGGATAACACCCTACTTGCATTCTGCACATTTTTCAAACAGCAAAGCTACAGCATGGAATCTGAATGATGAATTCCCAACAGAAAATCCAAACTTAACACAGAGATCTGGTTAGTCAGTTTCCAACCAGCCCTCAGAGCTTCTAAAATCAGATGAAACCTTTGCTTGTGTTACTACCTGGGAAAATGCTGCAAGTTATGGCTTTCTCTATTCGGACATAGACCACACCGCTGCAGGTACCAGGGATGACAAGATGATGAATAATAAAATTTGCCAGGTGTAAGATACATTATTAATTGTTGTCTCATCAGTTTCAGTTTTAATTTCAAGCATGAAGAGACCATTTGAAAAACATTAGCTGAAGAGCTCATTTTAACTGCTGTAATTAAAAAAGCAGTCTTTTTAAGTGCTGTAATTAAAAATGCAGCCATGGCCTCTGACAAGTTTATCTAACAAGCTACTTGGAGTGAAGGTGGGTAAACTTTTTGCTTCAAACAAAGTTTGAATGGATGGATTATACTCAGAGGCATGGGAGCACTGGAATTGACTCCTGGTTCACAGGGCACACCAACCTGTGGCCCATGGTTACAAACCTGTAACTGAACATCTCCAGTGTGTTTGTATGTCATGATGTGCAGGTCCACTATTGAGCACATTTACATGGAATGCTGCCACAAGGAAGCAGCATCCATTATCAGAGAACCGCACCCCTCCACCTCACCATCATCCCGACTCTGCTCTCTTCTCATTACCACCGTCAGACAGCAGGTACAGGAGCGTTAGGTCTCACACCACCAAGTTCAAGAACAGCTATTACCCTTCAGCCATCAGGCTTCAGAGCCAGTGTGAATAACTTCACTCACTTAAACTCTGAACTGATTCTACAATCTACTGACTCACTTCAAGAACTGTACAATTCATGGTCTCAGTATCTACTATTTCAATTTACATTTAATTACTGTACCCACTTCTCAGTCTTTCTCCCCTCAGTGCCCATACCTAGTGCCTGGAAGGCTATTTTCAGGGCAAAACAGTGGCCACAAGCTAAATTTGTTAAGATAATTTGCTCATCTTCTTAACCTTTGCCTTGCTACAGCCTTCACACTAACATTTCAAGTCAATGACCTGTTACCGGAACTGAAATCCAAGGCTGTGAATGACATCTCTTATTGCATACTCCATTTCTTGTTCCATATTCAGGACACTATTCCATAGGTACTACCTGAGCATTAAGTCATTGGGAAATACAGCCTGTTCCTACTGAACCTCAGCAAAGTCATACCATTTTTATTCATGTACCATAATGAACTGTATTTTTATTGTTTGTAACTGCATGTTTACTACTATTATAATTATATCTGGTATATGTGCCTTGTGCTGTGTATGACTGTTGGCTTGCACCTTGGTCACAGAAAAATGCTGTTTTGTTTGGCTGTATTCATGGGTATTCGTGTATAGTTGAATGACAATTTAACTTACAGTTCAAGTCAGAAGTTTACATATACCTTAGCCAAATATATTTAAACTCAGTTTTTCACAATTTCTGACATTTAATCCGAGAAAAAATTCCCTGTCTTAGGTTAGTTAGGATCAATACTTTATTTTAAGAATGTGAAATGTCACAGCAGAGAGAATGATTTATTTCAGTTTTTATTTATTTCATCACTTTCCCAGTGGGTCAGAAGTTTACATACACGTTGTTAGTATTTGGTAACATTGCCTTTAAGTTGCTTAACTTGGGTCAAACGTTTTGGGTAGCCTTCCACAAGCTTCTCACAGTAAGTTGCTGGAATTTTGTTCCATTCCTTCAGACAGAACTGGTGTAACTGAGTCAGGTTTGTAGGCCTCCTTGCTCGCACATGCTTTTTCAGTTCTGTCCACAAAATTTGTATCAGATTGAGGTCAGAAAATGATGTCAAGCCTGGTTCAGCATTGGGAGCAATTTCCAAACTCCTGAAGGTACCATGTTCATCTGTACAAACAATAGTACGCAAGTATAAACACCATGGGACCACGCAGCCGTCATACCGCTCAGGAAGGAGACGCATTCTGTCTCCTAGAGATGAACGGATGAACGTACTTTGGTGCGAAAAGTGCAAGTCAATCCCAGAACAACAGCAAAGGATCTTGTGAAGATGCTGGAGGAAACAGTTAGAGAAGTATCTATATCCACATCAAAACGAGTCCTTTATTGACATAACCTGAAAGGCTGCTCAGCAAGGAAGAAGTCACTACTCCAAAAACGCCATAAAAAAACCAGACTACAGTTTGCAAGTGCACATGCGGACAAAGATCTTACTTTTTGGAGAAATGTCTTCTGGTCCGATGAAACAAAAATTGATCTGTTTGGCTATAATGACCATTGCTATGTTTGGATGAAAAAGGATGAGGCTTGCAAGCTGAAGAACACCATCCCAACTAGGAAGCATGGGGGTGGCAGCATCATGTTGTGGGGGTGCTTTACTGCAGGAGGAACTGGTGTACTTCACAAAATAGATGGCATCATGAAAAAGGAAAATTATGTGGATATATTGAAGCAACATCTCAAGACATCAGCCAGGAAGTTAAAGCTCGGTCGCAAATGGGTCTTCCAAATGGACAATGACCCCAAGCATACCTCCACAGTTGTGGCAAAATTGCTTAAGGACAACAAACTCAAGGTATTGGAGTGACCATCACAAAGCCCTGACCTCAACTCGATAGAAAATTTGTGGGCAAAACTGAAAAAGCATGTGCGAGCAAGGAGGCCTACAAACCTGACTCAGTTACACCAGTTCTGTCTGGAGGAATGGAACAAAATTCCAGCAACTTACTGTGAGAAGGCTACCCAAAATGTTTGACCCAAGTTAAACAATTTAAAGGCAATGCTACCAAATACTAACAAAGTGTATGTAAACTTCTGATGCATGAGAAAGCGATGAAAGAAATAAAAAGCTGAAATAAATCATTCTCTCTACTATTATTCTGACATTTCACATTCTTAAAATAAAGTAGTGATCCTAACTGACCTAAGACAGGGAATTTTTTCTAGGATTAAATGTCAGGAATTGTGAAAAACTGAGTTTAAATATATTTGGCTCAGGTGTATGTAAACTTCTGACTTCAACTGTAACTCAGAAAGCATCCGATTTGGATGCATCACAACTGGTATGGATACTGCTCTGCTCATGACCACAAAAAATTGCAAAATTTTGAACACAGCTCAGTTCGTCAAGAAAACAAATCTCTCTTTCATGGACCCTGACTATACTTGAACTAGGAAGGCCCTTGCCTCCCCAATTACTCTCTCTTCCATGGAGTAGAAGGTTAAAAATAGCTTGAAATCATGTATCAAGGACTGGTATTAATGTAGGATTTCAATACAATAGATCAACAATTCCTTTCCCCTCCACAGCTTTGCTCAACCTGTTGAGTTCCTCCAAAAAGTTTTTTGTTGCTCCAGATTCCAGCACCTGCTGTCCCCTGTGTCTCCCCACAGCTCCAGCAATCTGGGTTCAATCCTAACCTGGCTGCCACCTTCATAGAGCTATCTCATTCTCCCTGTGCCAGTGTGGATTTCCTCTAAGGGAGTGCGCAGGCGTGTGACGTCGGACAGTGAAGCACGGAAGATTTAAAAGGAACAGAGCCTCAAACAGCAGGCAGTGTAGTTTGCGGGCTGCGGAGTGAGCCGGGAGCAGAGTGAAGGCTTAAGAGCTTCAGCTCAACGGGCTTAGGCGGAAATGGGCGAGGTGAGGAAGGTTTGGTATTTATTTTTTGTTGTTATTTGAGGACAGGGGCAGTATGAGTGTGAGGGCAGTTTGTTGTTCTCGGTGTCGGATGTGGGAGGCCCTGGAGTCTCCAAGCCTCCCGGACGTCCACATCTGCACCAGGTGCGCCGAGATGCAGCTCCTAAGGGACCGCGTTAGGGAACTGGAGCTGCAGCTCGATGACCTTCGTCTGGTCGGGGAGAGTGAGGAGTTGATAGAGAGGAGTTACAGGCAGGTGGTCACACCAGGGCCACAGGAGGCAGACAAGTGGGTCACAGTTAGGAGGGGGAAGGGGAAGAGTCAGGTAATAGAGAGTACCCCAGTGGCTATGCCCCTTGACAATAGGTACTCCTGTTTGGGTACTGTTGGGGGGGACAGCTTACCTGGGGGAAGCGACAGTGGCCGTGCCTCCGGCACAGAGTCCAGCCCTGTAGCTCAGAAGGGTAGGGAAAGGAAGAGGAGGGCAGTTGTAATAGGGGACTCGATAGTAAGGGGGTCAGATAGGCAATTCTGTGGACGCAGTCCAGAGACCTGGATGGTAGTTTGCCTCCCTGGTGCCATGGTCCGGGATATTTCTGATTGTGTCCAAGATATCGTGAAGTGGGAGGGTGAGGAGCCAGAGGTCGTGGTACATATAGGTACCAATGACATAGGTAGGAAAAGGGAAGGGGTCCTGAAAGGAGAATATAGTGAGTTAGGAAGGGAGTTGAGAAAAAGGAACCAAAGGTAGTAACCTCGGGATTACTGCCTGTGCCACACGACAGTGAGAGTAGAAATGCAATGAGGTGGAGGACAAATGCGTGGCTGAGGGATTGGAGCAGGGGGCAGCAATTCAAGTTTTTGGATCACTGGGACCTCTTTTGGTGCAGGTATGACCTGTTCAGAAAGGACGGGTTACACTTGAATCCTAGGGGAACCAATATCCTGGCGGGGAGATTTGCGAGGGCTACTAAGGTGACTTTAAACTAGAATGGTTGGGGGGGGGGGCGTGGGAATCAAATTAAGGACACTAGGAGAGAGGAGGTTAGTTCACAACAGAGGGATGGGAAAAAGTGCAGAGAGACAGAGGGGTGTAAAATGAGGGTAGAAGTAAAAAGTAGTAAAGTGAAAAGTAAAAGTGGCAGGCCGGCAAATCCAGGGCAAAAATCAAAAAAGGGCCACTTTTCAACATAATTGTATAAGGGCTAAGAGTGTTGTAAAAGCGAGCCTGAAGGCTTTGTGTGTTAATGCAAGGAGCATTCATAAAAAGGTGGATGAATTAAAAGTGCAGATTGTTATTAATGAATATGATATAGTTGAGATCACAGAGATGTGGCTCCAGGGTGACCAGGGATGGGCGCTCAACATTCAGGGATATTCAATATTCAGGAGGGATAGACATAAAAGAAAAGGAGATGGGGTAGCAATGCTGGTTAGAGAGGAGATTAACGCAATAGAAAGGAAGGACATTAGCAAACGCTGGTGGGAGTTGTGTACAGGCTACCTAACTGTAGTAGTGAGGTTGGGGATGGTATTAAAAAGGAAATTAGAAATGTGTGCAATAAAGGAACAGCAGTTATAATGGGTGACTTCAATCTACATATAGATTGGGTGAACCAAATTGGTAAGGGTGCTGTGGAAGAGGATTTCTTGGAATGCATGCGGGATGGTTTTTTGAACCAAAATGTCGAGGAACCAACTAGACAGCAGGCTATTCTAGACTGGGTATTGAGCAATGAGGAAGGGTTAATTAGCAATCTTGTCATGAGAGGCCCCTTGGATAAGAGTGACCATAATATGGTGGAATTCTTCATTAAGATGGAGAGCGACATAGTTAATTCAGAAACAAAGGTTCTGAACTTAAAGAGGGGTAACTTTGAAGGTATCAGCCGTGAATTAGCTAAGATAGACTGGCAAATGATACTTAAAGGATTGACGGTGGATATGCAATGACAAGCATTTAAAGATAGCATGGATGAACTACAACAATTGTTCATCCCAGTTTGGCAAAAGAATAAATCAAGGAAGGTAGTGCACCCGTGGCTGACAAAGGAAATTAGGGATAGTATCAATTCCAAAGAAGAAGCATACAAATTAGCCTGAAAAAGTGGCTCACCTGAGGACTGGGAGAAATTCAGAGTCCAGCAGAGGAGGACAAAGGGCTTAATTAGGAAGGGGAAAAAAGATTATGAGAGAAAACTGGCAGGGAACATAAAAACTGACTGTAAAAGTTTTTATTGATATGTGAAAAGAAAAAGATTGGTTAAGACAAATGTAGGTCCCCTACAGACAGAAACAGGCGAATTGATTATGGGGAGCAAGGACATGGCAGACCAATTGAATAACTACTTTGGTTCTGTCTTCACTAAGGAGGACATAGATAATCTTCCGGAAATAGTAGGGGACAGAGGGTCCAGTGAGATGGAGGAGCTGAGGGAAATACATGTTAGTAGGGAAGTGGTGTTAGTTAAGTTGAAGGGATTGAAGGCAGATAAATCCCCAGGGCCAGATGGTCTGCATCCCAGAGTGCTTCAGGAAGTAGCCCAAGAAATAGTGGATGCATTAGTGATAGTTTTTCAAAACTCTTTAGATTCTGGACTAGTTCCTGAGGATTGGAGGGTGGCTAATGTAACCCCACTTTTTAAAAAAGGAGGGAGAGAGAAACCAGGGAATTATAGACCGGTTAGCCTGACATCGATAGTGTGGAAAATGCTAGAGTCAATTATCAAAGATGTGATAACAGCACATTTGGAAAGCGTTGAATTCATCGGACAAAGTCAGCATGGATTTGTGAAAGGAAAATCATGTCTGACGAATTTCATAGAACTTTTTGAGGATGTAACCAGTAGAGTGCATAGGGGAGAACCAGTGGATGTGGTATATTTGGATTTTCAAAAGGCTTTTTACAAGGTCCCACACAGGAGATTAGTGTGCAGACTTAAAGCACACGGCATTGGTGTTAAGGTATTGATGTGGATAGAGAATTGGTTGGCAGACAGGAAACAAAGAGTGGGAATAAACGGGACCTTTTCAGAATGGCAGGCAGTGACTAGTGGGGTACCACAAGGCTCAGTGCTGGGACCCCAGTTGTTTACAATATATATTAATGACTTAGATGAGGGAATTAAATGCAGCATCTCCAAGTTTGCAGATGATACGAAGCTGGGCGGCAGTGTTAGCTGTGAGGAGGATGCAGGGTGACTTGGATAGGTTAGGTGAGTGGGCAAATTCATGGCAGATGCAATTTAATGTGGATAAATGTGAGGTTATCCACTTTGGTGGCAAAAACAGGAAAACAGATTTTTATCTGAATGGTGGCCAATCAGGAAAAGGGGAGGTGCGACGAGACCTGGGTGTCATTATACACCAGTCATTGAAAGTGGGCATGCAGGTACAGCAGGCAGTGAAAAAGGCGAATGGTATGCTGGCATTCATAGCAAGAGCATTCAAGTACAGGAGCAGGGAGGTACTACTGCAGTTGTACAAGGCCTTGGTGAGACCACACCTGGAGTACTGTGTGCAATTTTGGTCCCCTAATCTGAGGAAAGACATCTTTGCCATAGAGGGAGTACAAAGAAGGTTCACCAGATTGATTCCTGGGATGGCAGGACTTTCATATGATGAAAGACTGGATCGGCTAGGCTTATACTCGTTGGAATTTAGAAGATTGAGGGGGGATCTTATTGAAACGTATAAAATCCTAAAGGGATTGGACAGGCTAGATGCAGGAAGATTGTTCCCAATGTTGGGGAAGTCCAGAACGAGAGTTCACAGTTTGAGGATAAAGGTGAAGCCTTTTAGGACCGAGATTAGGAAAAACTTCTTCACACGGAGAGTGGTGAATCTGTGGAATTCTCTGCCACAGGAAACAGTTGAGGCCAGTTCGTTGGCTATATTTAAGAGGGAGTTAGATATGGCCCTTGTGGCTAAAGGGATCAGGGGGTATGGGGGGAAGGCTGGTACAGGGTTCTGAGTTGGATGATCAGCCATGATCATACTGAATGGCGGTGCAGGCTCGAAGGGCCGAATGGCCTACTCCTGCACCTATTTTCTATGTCTATGTGTATTCCGGCTTCCTCCTGCATCCCAGCCTCATATGTAAGAAAGGGGTAGAATTTGATGGGAGTTAATCGGAATATGGGGAGAATAAATAAGCATAAATGGATGTTTGACAGTCAGTACAGACTCTAGTGGGCCCAATGGGGTTTTCCTCTCTCCAGAGGTCCGTAAATTTCCCAGAGACAGACATGTCATAAAACAATAAAAATTCATTGATAAAACGGCACTTTGTCAAAATATTTTTCAAAATATTCTCTCATTTCTCAAAGATGCACTAGAGTGCTTTTTTCTACCAAATGTACGTATGTAATAAAACAAATCTTCAAAATTGGAAAAAAAAATCCTGCGTGCAATTGCATTCGTTTTTTGTAGACACACAACGTAAACCCAATGATTTGTGAGAATTCATATCCATCTCCTTTCAGTTTTGGATAATATGAAGAAACTCAAACCCCCATCAATGAGGAGACACTGTTCCTTTCCCTCAACCCCAGTTGAGTCACTGAAAGCACATGCACAGACTGCAAGGAGGAAATTGCATACTGCACATGCTCAGAGTGCACTCTGTGACTGGCTGCTCCCTCCACTGATGGGATTGGTTTATTATTGTCATCATGTTCCAACACCCAGTTAAGCATGTAAGATCTTGCATGCCGTTCACCAGATTATGACATAATCATGTACATCAAATGACAAAAGCATGTAGAGTATAGTGTTACCGTTAAGGAGAAAGTGCAGTGCAGGTACACAAATTGACCATAAGACCATAAGATGTAGGAGCAGAACTAGGCCATTCAGCATATCAAGTCTGCTCTGTGATTCTGTCAAGGTTGATTGATTTTCTCTCTCAATCCCAGTTTCCTGCCCTCTCAGTGTAATCTCTGAGAGCCTTTAATAATCAAGAACTGAAACACCAGCGAGCATAGGCCCAGAGCCATTGAACATTCCTCATTCATTAATCCTTTTTTTCTTGAAACGCTTTCCTTCCCGTGAACCTTTTCTGGACTCTTTCCAATTTCAGCACATCCTTTCTTAGGTAAGATGTCTAAAACTGCTTACAATACTATAACTCCAGCCTGGAACACCGCCAATTCGTAATATGGCATCACCACAGGACCAACAGATACAGACATCTTGAATCATCTTTGCACTTTCATGCATTGAATTAAACAGATAGCAAATGTAGGAAATTAAAATTGAAAATAATGGGAAAAATGAAGGAAATGAATAAACATCTGAAGCAACTGAACTGGATTGTCCTCAGTACCTGACATTATGCAATAACACACAAACTGCTGGAGGAACTCGACGGGTCAGGCAATACTTGGGGAGAGATAGTTGTTTTTTAACGTTTCAATTAAATTTATTATCATATATTACCTTGAGATTCATTTTCTTACAGGCATTCACAGTAGAACAAAGAAATCAGTGTGGAATCATTTCTGTGTTGAGGTGATTTGAAGTTATCCATGCAAGTTTGGGAGCTTGATGGTTAAAGAATGATAACCGTTCCTGAACCTGATGGTATGGGACCAAAGGCTCCTGTACCCCATTCCTAATGGCAGCAGCGAGAAGACAGCATGGCCTAGATGGTGCAGGTCCTTGATGATGGATGCTGCTTTCTCGGGGCAGTGATCCTTGTAGACGTGCTCAATGGTGGGACGGGCTTTGCCTGTGCCGGTCTTTTAGGTTCAGAGGGATGGTTAGGGGTCAGGTTCAGGTTTAGAGACAGGGATAAGAGGGTGTTAGAGGTCAAGGGAGGTTAACTAACTTAAAAAAGCCAACTTATATTCATGTTCTTCACTCCTTTGGGCATTTCTGATAGAGGGTTACTGGCCCAAAATACGGACTGTTTTTCCTTCCACAGTCACTGATTCAGATTCAGATTCAGATCAATTTTATTTATCACCAACACATCAAAGCATACAGTGAAATGGATCATTTGTGTTAACAAGCAAAACAACCCAGGGATGTTTTGGCTGCAGCCTGCAAGGGTTGCCACACATTCCAGCACCAAAGTAGCATGCCATCCCCACATTGTGTCGCTTGCTGAGATTTTCCAAAACTTTCCACATTTCTTTCAGATTTCCAGCTTATGCTATTATTGTTTTTATTGGCCTTTATCCTTGCCTGACCACCAAGCATCTGTGGGGATTCACTTCATAATGAACTGCAACAGAATTACATGCATATACTCCTCTTGTTGGTGATAGGGTGAGACCGGTTTTAGCTGTGAACAGTCATCTGTCAAACATGAACCTTTTTCTTTCTCTTCTAAATGTCCTTTACATTATTTTCCGTAGCACTGACATGTTTGAGAATGCTGCTGTCAGCTGAAAACCCAGAGGCTATGGAACTGATTATTTCCTTCTAATTAATGGCCTTTGCAACTTCTGACCAGCACTGGCATCGAATGTGAATCCTGTGGTGATGTGAAATAAATCAAATCTCTAAAATCCATAGAAAATAATTTTCCAAATCAATCACCCCTTCTTGTTCTCAAATCTCTGTGTGCTGGAAGGCCTGAGGATTATATTTTTACAAATTGGGTTTTATGATATAAGATAATAGATTTTGTCCCAATAAAGATATCACAGACCTGAGGTGATTTTGCTCTAGTTGTTGTAGAAGTTGAGATTGTAACCTTAGCAAATTCGAAGCTGTAAAGAGTAATGGAATCTCTGAGCATCTCCGGTCCAGGTCATCAAAGGTTATGGTGAGAAGGTAAGTGTATGGGGTTCAGTGGGATCAGGAATCAGCCATGATGGGGTGACGGAGCAGACTCAATGGACAGAATTGCCTAATTCTGCTCCAATGTCTTATAGCCTTATGGTCTTATGAAATCAGCCCAATACATCATGGGCGCAACCCTCCCCACCACCGGGAGGCAGTACCTCAAGACGGGAACATCAATCATCAAAGAGCCCCACCATCCAGGTCATGCCATCTTCTCGCAACTACTATCAGACAAGAGGTCCTGAATCCTGAGCTCCCACCCCACTAGGTGCAGAAAAAGCTTCTTCCCTTCAATCAGTTGGTCCTTGAACTAACTGGCACAAGCCTAACCACTACATGAGAGCAATACTGAGACCACTTTGATCACTTTGTGCCATAATGAACATTGTTTTATTTCCTAATTGTGTTACTTCTTGAAAAATTTGTCCATAATATATTGTTTAATTGAAGTTTTTCTTGAGAATGTTGTGTATATAATGGACTATAATGCTGTGTGCCTGTGATGAGCCTATAAGTTTTTCATTGCATTTGTGCAGATATGTATTTGTGCAAGTGATAATAGATTCAACTTTGACTGAGAATCAATGGCTTCATCACCACTGAATCCCCACTGACAATATTCTGGGCGTTACTGCTGACCAGAACCTAAACTGCAGTAGCCTGAGCCACAATGTGGCTCCAAGAACAGGTCAGAAGCTGGGATCCTGCAGTGAGTAACTCACCTCCTAACTCCCTAATGCCTATCTACCAAGACTCAAGTCAGGGGTGTGATGGAACACTTGTCACTTGTTGTTTAACCTGCTGTACCATTCTGTCACTAAATTTTCTTTTTAAAAAGAAAAACGTGGAGCTGATTGTAATTTCAGGATTACGACCTGATTAATATTCTATCCACCATGAGATCATGTAAAACCTACTGACACCAGCTGAGGAATTATTGAATAATGTTCATTTGCATAACGCTATGGAGACTAATTGTCTGAGGCAACCTTATCCAATGTCCACCAATCACAATCTAGAAGTCTGAAATCTTTGCACATCTTTTTCTTGGAAATGTTTGTTCAGAGACTTTCCACAAGTAAATTTCAAGCAGTATTCTCACAGAATAGATCAGAAGGAAAACTCATCTCACATCATTCTCGGCCAAAGCCAGTCAGCGATTGAAGCAAGTGGATTGCGTGCAAGCTTAGTGTGGGGGTTTCCCACCAGCCCCCTGCCAATGTCAAAGAAGTTGTTCTGCTATTCTCTGAGATGCTCTTTCCAAAAATATCATTCATTCATTTCATATCGCTGCAGGCAAAAATAAACACATCCCTCCTTCACACCACAGGTGAGGACAGTGAAAAGTGTTTCAGAACAACTCTCTGTGCACAACCACGTCACGTAACATCTCTCACTGCACGCTGGCCTTCATCAGTCAGGGCACTGAGTTTAGGAATTAGAACATTATGTTACAGTTGTACCAGATGTTGGTGAAGCCACTCCTGGAGCGCTGTATATTTTCAGGCCCCCTGCTATCGGGAAGACATCATTAAACTGGAAAGAGTGCAGAAAAAGATTTACAAGGATGTTGCCAAGATTTGATTTCAAAGTTTTAAGTAAATCTATTATCAAAATATGCAAGGTTCATATGGAGCATCTGTTTACATCCTCAATAAATGGTGCCTGTCTTGCTGAGTTACTACAGCATCTTGTGTGTGTGCTGCTCAATAAACTCAACTTGACTTGACTTGGCCATTGTTGTATTTGTTGCTTCTTCTCCTGGCTGTAATTTCTGTGATGAACAGTGGGGAAGAAGCCATGGCTGAGAAATACAAAGAGAAATCAAAATTATATGTCAGATAAAAGACTGTCTGGATGTCTCCAGATCGATAACTAGTGAGCTTCTGAACACAGCCTCAGGAAAGGAGAACTGGACAGTATATTTTCAACAATCAAAGTGTGGAAACCTGAAGACCACACTCAACATTTTAAGAGCAGCTTCTTCCTCTTTGCCATCACAATTCTGAACAGTCCATGAACACCACCTCATTCTCTGTCTTTTGCACTATTTATTGTTGTAACTTACAGTATGTTTTATGTCTTGAACTCTACCACTACCACAAGACAGTAAATTGCACAAGAGCTTCTGCAAATGTTGGAAGTTCAGAGTAATGACTCAAAATGCAGGAGGAACTCAGCAGGGGAACGTCTGCACATCTGCAATGAAAACTTTACTTGCAGCACCACCACAGGCACATTGCATCAGATAAGCAGCATTCACAAGACAAACATGAATTAAACATAAAATACAATCTTTATAAGAAGGCAATTAGAACATGAAGAAAACAGAATCTATTTTGTGGGCAATGGTCATTGTGCTGCTATACTGAGACAGTGATTAGGGCTTTGCTGGATGGTTCACAAACCAGACGGTTGAAAGAAAGCATTTTTTAAAGCTAAACTTGTGTGATTTGCTCAAGATTTCCAGCATCAGCAGAATTTCTTGTGTTTATTATGTTGAGTTTATTGTCATGTGCATGACTACGATGAGGTACAGATACAAGGAAAAGTTTTATTTCAGCAGCATCACAGGGACAGAGGTAAAGACAACGCGCAATATGAATTATACACATAAATGACTGGCAAATTTGCATTTTTGCATATAAACTAATAAAAACATTTGCAGCAATTACTCCTAACTGTAAGACTATTGAGGGCCATTGCATCAGAACAACATAGCCCTTGCCCCTTTTGAGATTTGACTCTGGTTATAAAACTGCATTTAGGTTTAGTGCAACAGATACAATGCAAGAGGAACTCGGCAGGGCATGCTGTCTCTGTGAAAGGAAATGGACTGTCGATGTTCAGGTCGAGACTGCATTCAGATGAAGGGTCTAAACCTGTAGTGTCCATGGTCCATTTCCCTCCAAAAATCTGCCTGACCTAGTGAGTTCCTGCCACCAATACAATACTTGGCAGTGTCTGGGAAAACGTATCATCTGTACAATAATTTATTTTTGTCCTTTTGGTTTTTATATTCACTTGCACCTGGCTGTGAGACTTCTTCAAGGTGGGAACAGCATAATGAAAAATATTGCCATTACGATTTATTCGGTGGCCTGTACCCGGCACATTTGTCAAGATTAATTATATCTGTATTCTGCTTTCTTTGATCATTCTCCTGCATTGTATTACCATTTAGGAATTCTGCAGAGAGTTAAAGTTCCCCATAGTGGAAAGCACTTTATTAGTGGCAATATCCTCTAATTTTTCTTTCCTATACCCATGCAAAGATTAAAAGCTCCTGGAAAGCTTGGGGCAGACAGGAGACATCAGCAGAGAGACTGCAAGCATGGACATACACTGTGTGAAGGCATTACGTTGAGGAACTCATGCAATATTAATCCATCTCTTACCAAAGACAAGCTCTGGAGAACATAAAGTTGCACAGCTTTCTTAACTTCTGCCAGTGGTCTTTTTTTTTAAATGGC
Source organism: Mobula birostris (assembly GCF_030028105.1). NCBI lineage: Eukaryota > Metazoa > Chordata > Chondrichthyes > Myliobatiformes > Myliobatidae > Mobula > Mobula birostris. Next base: position 175,560,088 of record NC_092371.1, read on the forward strand.
TTAAAACATGAGGTGATATATGCAAAAAAGTGATACCCAAGAGCAAAGCTGTATTGTGAGGTCTGCACAAGAATGCAACTTTTTAATAAGCTTATTAATTTAAAGTAGAAGTATATAGAGGTTAAAAATATTCGACAAGCTGTCCAGATAACCACCGTAAAACCCGCTGTGATTAATTTAAAATCATGCATTTCTGTAAAGGAAGCAGGGGATGTGTTGCTGCCGAACAGTGGAATATTTATTTATTTATTATTTGGAGATTCAGTGGTGAACAGGCCCAATGGCCCAGTGAGCCACACTGCACAGTAAACCATTTAAGTATCCCTAGTCTAATCAGAGAAAAATTTACAATGACCAATTATCCTACTAACCGGTACATCTTTGGCCTCAGGAGAAACCTGAGAACCTGGAAGAAACCCATGTGATGACAGGAAGAAAGTACAAACTTTCTTACAGAGGACACCATAATTGAACCCTGAAGTTCGATGCCCCGTGCTGTAACTGCTACCCTACCATGGTGCCCTAACTCGAAGGGGTAAACCTAGAAAATCTCAAATGTTTTTCTGAGGAAGAAAGAATTGTTGGCTTGTCAAAGTCAAATTTTATCGATATGTCGCCCTACACCACCTTGAGTTTCATTTTCTTGCAGGCACTTATAGGAACATACAGTATACAATAAAATTTATGAAATCTCTGCATCAACAAAGATTGGTAAGTAAACAACATGCAAAAGAAATAGAAAGATAGATAAGTAGATAGATAGACAGATAAATAAATAAATAAATAAACAAACAAACAAACAGGGCAGAGCTTAGGAGGATGATGGCGCCTAATGGCAACTTCTTTGCATGTATCTTCAGAAACAGCCCTCTTTCTATCTTTAATAATACCTCTATTTTTCCCTTTCAGCGTTCTTTTGAAGACCCTGACTTGGAGTTACATACTGATTTCAGTTCTTCGCAGAAATGTGACCCACTCTTGAGGTATCAGACTGGCTGCTATTCGATATGCCAAGGTCGTGGCCTATAAGACTAGAGCACCTTCAGGGTTCCAGGATTTTGTGGCTCTGGAGGTGAGCGGATTTGAGGTGGCTGCTGCCACAGAAAACCCTTGGGTCGTGGGAGATGGAAGATCGAAAGCAACAAGCTGGCTGCTGGCTGTGTGCCTGGAGACCTGGTTCTTCGGGGCCAGAGCTCAGAAGAAGCTATGCGACAGACTTTTAACACCATAAATGGGTGAGTTGTTTTGTTATGTCTCCCCTCTCACTGTGAAATGGGGACATCTCTTTTTCCCTGATTAGGGAGAGAGAGAGCCTGTGGTATGTTGAATACCGGGTGAAAAAATAGCCTTTGGGATACTGCAAGTCTGTGTCTTTATTGATACTTTGCTACACGCTTGAGTGCTCGGTGGGGGGTGGGGTGCCATTGTTTTTGTGCTGGTGGGCGAGGGTGTTGTCGTTCCTTTGCTGCTGCTGCTTACGCATGGGAGGGGTAGAGCTGGGAGGGGTGGGGGCTTTGGGGTTCTAACATTTCACTGTCATTATTTCTTTGGGGCACTCTTCTGTTTTCATGGATGTTTGCGAAGAAAAAGAATTTCAGGATGTATATTGTATACATTTCTCTGACATTAAATATGCCTACTGAAACCTATTGAAACAAACAAACAAGTAGGTATGTGAACAACAGGAATTCTGCAGATGCTGGAAATTCAAGCAACACACATCAAAGTTGCTGGTGAACGCAGCAGGCCAGGCAGCATCTCTAGGAAGAGGTACAGTCGACGTTTCAGGCCGAGACCCTTCGTCAGGACTAACTGAAGGAAGAGTTAGTAGGTATGTGGGTAGGGATATAGGTAGATTTTAAAAAAATTGATTATACTGAGAACATGAGTTTTAGAGTCTTTGAAAATGAGTCCATAGTTTGTGGAATCAGTTCAGACGTGTGGTGAGTGAAGTTATCCACAGAGGTTCAGGAGCCTGATTATTGTAGGGTAATAACTTCACTCACGTCAGCACTGAACTGATTCCACAATCTATGGATTTGCTCTTAACAACTCTACAACTCACATTCTCTATTGTGTTTCTTTCTATTGACTGTGAATGCCCACAAGGAAATGAATTTCAGGGTAGTATATGGTAATCTACAGTATATTACTTTGATTATAAATTTACTTTGAACTTTACTCTGCACTTCCTCTGTAATTTTTACACTTTATTGTGCATTGTTATTGTTTTGCCTGGTTCTATCTCAATGTAATGTGCAATGATGATCTATATGAATAGACTGCAAAACAAGTTGTTTTCTGTACCTCGGTACATGTGACAATAATAAAGCAATTCTAATTCTAATCCCACTTGGGGGAAAGTCTGCCCCTGCACACTGCACTTGATGGAACAGTTCCAGACTTCCTCAACTCCATTCCTTGGGAGAGAGAGTGGAGCAACACTGTGCAGTTTTTATAAGCTACACACAGAGCAAGGCAGGTTTATCATTCTAGACTGACAGATACCTTAGACATGTTCTCCCCACAGCATCAACCATGGCTGATGCGGATTCCACATGCAGACTCCTTTCCATGAGAATTTTGAGTGGGAAAAAGTATGTCTTCCCTAACATCCTTGCAACTTTGTGTGAGCATTAGTAAAAACACATTAGCATTTTAATCTCCATTCAGACAATTATATCCTAACTCACTGCACGAGAAAATGATACTTAATGTGGTGAAATAATCAAAAAATTTCACTATTGTTTGATTGCATTAATCAAAACAATGCAGATTAGAAAGTTACACTTGTGAATAAAAAAACACTTTTGGAAGTCTGCTGTGCAATTTATTATCTCTCATGCCTCAGATTAATGGTGTTGTTATTAGCCTATTATCCATATATTCTACAACCATCTGCACTTACGCATAGCTTAACATTGTCACAAAAGATGCCTTTGGGCTTTCTGTACAGTTGATCAGTAGGTACATCACACATATTTACCCCAATCCTGCCAAGACTACAAATCACCTCCCAATCTTAATTTATTCAGGATTCAAGATTCATGATTGTTTCATGAATTCTTCAATGCACGAGTTTAAAAAAGAAAATAATTGTTAGTCCTGATCCAATGCAGTATAAAATAAACACAATAAATATAAATATAAAATATAAAAGCAATCCCATAAAGCACAATACATAAATAACTGTTTTATATATATTTAGTGATTGCATGTACACAAAGTGACGTTATATGATGTGCATTCAGGGGTGGTAGGGTGGGTTAATGGGTGGAGGTGTTGTTCAGCCTGACGTCTTGGGGAAAGTAACTGTTTATGAGTAAGGTGCTCTTCTAGATGCTGCAAGCCACTTTGCTGATGCGAGGGGGACAAACAGGGTGGGTGGGATCCTACCTGATATCGCTGGCCGTTTTCTGGCACATTTCTAAATATGCACTCAGTGGCCTCTTTATTCGGTTTACCTGTCCACCTGCTCATTAATGCATTTATCTATTTAGCCAATCATGAGGTAGCAATTCATTACATAAAAGCCTGCAGATATGTGATCTAAGTGACTTTGACAATGGAATGATTGTTGGTGCCGGATGGTGTGGATTCAGTATTTCAGAAACTGCTGATCTCCTGGGGTTTTCACACGCAACAGTCTCGAGAGATTACAGAGAATGGTGCGAGAAACAAACAAAAAAGTTCCGGTGAGCAGCAGTCCTGTGGGCAAAAACGCTTTGTTAATAACAGAGGTCAGAGGAGAATGGCCAGGCCAGGTTCAAGCTGGTGACGGTAACTTAAGGAACCACACATTACAACAGTGATGTGCAGAAGAGCACTATTGAATGCACAATGTGTCGAACCTTGACATGGATGGGTTACAGCAGCAGAAGACCACATACATACATACATGCATTCACTCAGTGGCCACTTTATTAGGTACAGGAGGTACTTAACAGACTGGCTACTGAGTGCACTTGTTGTTGTTTATGAACATTTTCTTCAAAATCTATACTTTAACCAAGTTTTATTTTTATATAATTCATTGTTCTTTATAATTGTTGAATGTTGTTGTTTTTTGCTGCAATTCATGCCAACACACCAGAGCAAATTCCTAATACATAGAGATGTTCCTTGATCCTCGATCAGTCAGGGAACTAAGTTGGGATGTTACATAGCAGTTAATCATAAAGATAAAGATCAGCTTTATTTGTTACATGTATATTGAAACATACAGTGAAATGTGTTGTTTTGTGTCAACAATCAACACAGAAAGAGGATTGTGTTCGCAGCAGCCAGTAAGCGCAGCCGTGTTTCTGGTGCCAACATAGCATGCCCGCAACTCACTACCCCTAAAGCTGCATGTTAATAGAACATGGGAGGAAATGAGAGCACCTGAAGGAAACCCACCCAGCTACAGGCTTGTATCCATGCTGTAGGGCTCTATAACTCTATGAGAGTTAGATTTCCACCATCACACTGAAGAGACAATTTCTTTCTAGAAACCCAACAGGTACTTTAGATTAGATTAGATTATGAGGACACGCAGTCCTCTTTTATTGTCATTTAGTAATGCATGCATTAAAAAATGATATATTTTGTTCCTCCAGAATGATATCACAGAAACACAAAACAAACCAAGACTAAAAAAACTGACAAAAACCACATAATTATAACATATAGTTACAACAGTGCAAGCAATACCGTAATTTGATAGAAGAACAGACCATGAGCACGGTAAAAAGTCTCAAAGTCTCTCAAAGTCCCATCATCTCACGCAGAAGGCTGAAGGAAGGAAAAAACTCTTCCTGCCTTGAGCTTCCAGCGCCGCAAACTTGCCGATGCAGCATCCTGGAAGCACCTGACCACAGTCCCACTCCGAGTCCGTCCAAAAACTTCGAGCCTCCGACCAGCTCTCCGACACCTAGCACCGAGCACCATCTCTGCCTAGCGCTTCGACCCCGGCCCCGAAAAGAGGCAATAGGCAAAGCCGAGGATTTGGGGCCTTCCACTCCGGAGATTCTTGATCGCACAGTAGCAGCGGCAGCAAAGCAGGCATTTCAGAAGTTTCTCCAGATGTTCCTCCGTGCTTCTTCACGTCTGTCTCCATCAATTCCTCACCATCACGGAGTCTTAAGCACAGAAGCAGGCTCTTTAGTCTATCATGTCCATTATGGCTAGCAAACACCCATCTGTTCTGAATACACATACCAGAACTTGGACCATGGCATGTTAGAAGGAGAGAAAGGAGTTCAGCATTCTATGGTCTATGGCATCATCTTTCTCTTACAGAGGTAAATGGAAATGAGTTCTACAGACACAATATTTATTGATCATTCTATTATAGAAGCATAGAATCATAGAATACTACAGCACAGAAAATAAGTCCTTCAACCCACCTAGTCCTTGATGTTTGAATTATATTAAACTTGAACTTCAGTGATTTACAGCACTAGCAATCACTGATCAGTCTGATTCCTGCCAGTGTTGGTAAAATGTTTGTGCATTCTCCCTGTGACCACATGGGTTTCCTCTGGGTGCTCCCAAATATAAAGGAGATATATGAGTTAGGTTTTTCCACACAGAGAGCGACAGATGTACACAATCAGAAAAAGCTGAAGAAAATTGTAAACCCAGCCAGCTCCATCATGATCACTAGCCTCTCTGGCATCGAGCATATCTTCAAAATGCGATGCCTCCAAAAGACAGCATCCACCGCAAAGGACCCCCATCACCCAGGACATACCCTCGTCTCATTGCCACCATCAAGGAGGAGGTACTTGTGCCTAAAGATGCACACACAATATTTCTGGAACAGCTTCCTCTCTTCCAGCATCAGATTTCTGAATGGACAATGAGCCCATGTACACCACCTCATTATTATATTCTTCTTTTTCATTCTTTTTGCACGAGCTACTTAATTAAGTTTATATATGTTCCTTATTGTAATTAACATAGAAACATAAAAAAACCTCCAGCACAATACAGGCCCTTCGGCCCACAAAGCTGTGCCGAACATGTCCTTACCTTAGAAATTACCTAGGGTTACCCATAGCCCTTTATTTTTCTAAGCTCCATGAACCTATCCAGGAGTCTCTTAAAAGACCCTATCATATCCGCCTCCACCACTGTTGCCGGCAGACCATTCCACACACTCACCACTCTCTGTGTAAAAAACTTACCCGTGACATCTCCTCTGTTCCTACTTCCAAGCACCTTAAAACTGTGCCCTCTCGTGTTAGCCATTTCCTTTTATATTTATTTTATTATTATGTATTGCAATGTACTGATGCCTCAAAACAACAAGTTTCATGATATATGCCAGCAATATTAAACCTGATTCCGATTCTGATTCTGTCAGAGCAAAGTAGAAAAAGAAGCATTGAGAAACACAAAAAAAAAATCAAAAATATAGCTGTGGTCTTCTCATACCAAACTGGAGAGATCAGAAATTTCACTTATTATTTATTAATTTACTAGTGGTAATATTACTTTATGTGTTGTGTGCGTGTGTGAGTTATGTACTGTGTCGTGCAAACTCCCCCTTCTGAAAAGTAAGGAATTTGTATGTCCTTCCCATGACCGCACAAGTTTCCTCTTAGCATTCTGGTTTCCTCCCACATTTCAAAGACAGACAGGTTGGCAGGCTAATTGGTTACATAGGTGTAACTAGGTGACATGAGCTCGTTGTTCTGGAAGGGGCTGTTACTGTGCTGTATCTCTAGGTAAATGAATATACAACAAAAATAACAATTCTACAACCAAGTTCAACAGTAGCTTGAGATTTCACATCATTCTCCTGATCTTTATTTCCGTTACAGAGAATGAAAAACCAGTAATGGTGTAAAACATATTGCTGTTTCACAATCATCAATTTGTTGTTGCTCGGTTCAAAATTGAATACTAATCAGTTGGCTGTTCCAAAAATATTTACCACGTAGATATGATAGGTAATAAGATTTCCTGAATTAATGCCTACTTATGTTCCGAGGTCTGATTCAACTGGAATATTTCACATTATTGATTTGGTTCCTCATGGCTTAGCTTTCCCCAGAAAATTGATTTGGTACAGTAGGTTAGTCAAATGTTTCTTGCTTGCAAAGTATCAGAGCATTAAAAAACTGTCTCAGGACAGGCTGAGAATTCTCTAATACATTGTAATCACTTATCAAGGGCAACATCTGGCCAGAGTTGTCAAGATTCAGGATTGTTTAATGTCATTCCCTTTATACAATTATAAAGGAGAGTGAAATAATTGTTACTCTGGATCCAATGCAGCACAAAAACAAGCACAATAAGATAATGAAAACAATAATAATTAAAATACAATATATATAAATACATAAGATAGCCTCTTTACATAATTGATTGTATGTCCGTAAAGTGGCGCTAGGCACAGGAGAGTCCATACATGGGGTGACTAATAGAAAGGAAAAAGTAGCGGTGGTGGGGGTTGTGGAAAGGTGGGTTAGTTGGTGGAAGTGTTGATCAGCCTTACAGTTTTAAGGAAAATAAGTGTTTTCTGGTGATCCTTGTGTGGATGCTACGTAGCTTCTTCCCTGATGAGAGTGGGACAAACAGTCCACAAGCAGGGTGGGTGGGATCTTTTGTAATGTCATTGGTTCTTTTCCAGCACCTTTCTGCTTACATGGTATATCAATTTTTTTTGCTTTGCATAGTAATAGACCGTTGAAGAACTCTCTCAAAACAAACAGAGAATTCTCTAATAGATTATTATCGCTTAGCAAGGGTTAACATTTGGCCAGAGTTGTCGAGTAACAAATTGTGTTTCCATGGCAATAGAAACCTACATCATTCACTATGCTGTTTCTCTTTGGTGCTTGTTATCTCCAAAAGCTGAACACTTGCTTGGAAAAAAAATTGAGCCAACTTTAACTTCAACCAGTTACAATAAAATATACTGCAGGTTAAAATGGACTGTGATATAGAAACTGACCTACTGGAATTTGTCCATGAGTTCAAACTCTGCCTCACAGGTTCTTTTGAGTGTATGTCTGATGAGAAGTATTGTCTGTTATACCATATTGTACAAGGCTAATGTTTCTGTCATGAAGGTCAAAATAGAAAAAAAATTTCAAAAATTTTTAACATCACAGATGTATTGTGGCTGCTGAGAGATTTAGTTGATTTGAATTTCTGAGTGTTAACGTCTCGGATGACCTGTCCTGGTTCCTGCATAGAGATGCAATCACAAGAAGGCACACCAGCATATTTACTTTCTTAGGAATTTAAAAAGCTTCAGTTTATCACTGAACACTTGAACAAACTTCTGCAAACGTAGTTTGGGAAGTGTCCTGACTGGTTGCATTGTGGTCTTGCATGACAATTCAAATGCACGGAAACTGGACACATCCTTATAGAACACAGCAACATCCCTCTCTGCTATAATAGTCACTGCCTCAAGAAGTCAATACCCATCATGAAAGGGCCCCATCATCTGGGCCATGCCATCTTCTGGCAGCTACCAGGGGCAAGAGATACAGAAGCCTGAAGTCTCACACCATCTGGTTCAAGAAAGTGCTACTTTCTTTCAACCATTCTGTTCTTGAACCAACTTGTACAACCTGAATCACCACCTTAGTACAGCAACACAACAACCACTTCAACCACATTGCACTAGAGCAGACTGTTTTTATTTTGTTCTAACTGTGTTCCTTCCTTCTTATAAAAATTGTGTGTGATTTATGTTTAATGTATGATTTATTATTTATGTATTGCACTGTACTGCTGCTGCAAAATAACAAATTTCACAACACATGTAAATGATAATAAACCCTATTCTAATTCTGCAAATGTAGTTTGAAAAGTGTCCTGAATGGTTGCATTGTGGTCTTGCACAACAATTCAAGTGCTGCTGCAAGGCAGTTTTTTATTTCACTTGTTTATACCTGTACCAGTTCAATAAATGTGACTTTGACTGACATTAGTTGCAACTGATGACTAAATTGATCAGAATATCTCTGAGCATACAAAAATCAGATCCAATATGGTTATAAAATCATTTTCCAATCAGTGATTCATTTCAGGATTCTCAAAATGAAAAGCTCCACAATTTCAACACTGATTTCTTGAAAACTTATTTATGCACTTCACAATGAATTATCCACATTGCAAAATTAAAAGGGCATCTAATTGAGATTAATTGATATCTAGATTTCTACTTAGTATTGCATCTGAACTTGAGCAACACAAACAATGGCAGGGGTAAGGAATAGGGCAGGAATAAGGAGCCATAACCTTTGATATATTTTTTTCAAATTCAAAGTTCAAAAATTCAAACTTCAAAGTAAATTAATTATCAGTGTGTATATATATGTACAAATGTATGTGTCACCATATACTGTGCTGAGATTCATTTTCTTGCAGACGTTTAAAGAAAAATATAGAAATGAACTAGATTTTAAGAAAAAATATTAATAATGTAAACTGACAAGCAAACAATGTGCAAAAGAAGGCAAATTGTGCAAATAGTAAATAAAAAAGTCAATAAATAATACAGAGAATATGAGTTGCAGGGTCCTTGAAAGTGAGTTTATAGGTTGTGGAGTCAGTTCAGCATTGGTTCAGGAATCTGATTTTTTTTTTGTTTCACTGTGAATGCCTGTAAGAAAATCAATCTGATGATAGCATATGATGGTGTATATATTCTTTGATAATAAATTGACTTTGAATTTTGTACTTTGAAAGGGTGTCACTTTAGGGATGTTCTAACGATTAACAAAATACATTCGGAGATGAACCCAGACAAGGCAAAGCCTTGGTTGTTGTTTTTCTTGGGACCTGTAAGTCTTGTTTGCAGTTAGGTTTACAAGGGCTTAGGGGAGGAAAAAGGGAGTTTTCTTCCAAATAAAATCTTTATCATTTTGTAATCTAAAAACTCTCCTTCCTTGTTGTGTCCCTTTGTGAATAGCTCCTCCAACACTTCCTTCAGTTGACAGCTTGTTTCAGAAGTTAATTTAAAAACTGTGTGGCTCCTTGTGCATACTGGGATGTAAAGCTGAGTTATTTTTGCATCTGAAGACTGCAGCATTGTGTTTATGGTACATTTGCCTGACCTCTTAAATTATTAACTGCTAGCATTGCATTCATCTCCGATCACCTTATATGTATACCTTCTGGATTTAGACACTTTGACTCTCATACAAAAAAGTACACTGACTTACGTAATCCACCACCCACTCTCAGCCCTTGTACCATCTGCTTTACAATGGTCTGTTATCCCTCTGGTGTCAGCCAATAACTGCAGTTTTGGCAAAGGTGGCTCTTTTTGACCTTCATCACACAAAGATGATGAGATGCAAAGCAGTTCTCAGCATTTAAATGGCTGATGAATACTGAACTGATTCCACAACCTATGGACTCATGGCCACTAGCCTCCTCAGGACATCTTCAAAATGCTGCATCCATCATTAAGGACTCCCATGATCCAGGACATGCCTTCTTCTCATTGCTACCATCAAGGAGGAGGTACCGGAGTCTGAAGTCACTCACATAATTTTATAGGAACTGCTTCTTCCCCTCCACAATTGGATTTCTGAATGGACAATGAATCCATGAACATCCATCCTCAGTATTTTTTTGCTCTCTTTTTGCACTACTTATTGAATTAGATAGATATATTTCTTATTGTAATTTATAGTTGTTTTAAATTATGTATTGCACTATACTGCTGTTGCAAAACAACAAATTTCACAACTTGTGCCAGTGATATTAAACCTAATTCTGATACTGATTTCAAGGACTCTACAACTCATGTTCTCAATATCATTTGTTAATTATTATTTGCTTTCTTGTATTTGCAGTTGGTCACACTTTGTCTTCCTTTGCACATTGGTTGTTTGTCCGTCTTTGTTTGTGTGTAGTTTTTTTATTTTGTAGTTTTCTTTTTTCCACTGTGAATGCCTGCAAGAAAATGAATCTCACAGTTGTATATGGTGACATATACACACGTTAATAATAAATTTGTTTTAATTTTGAACTTTGAAATATTGTCACTCTGGGCATACTCTAACCATTAACAAAATGCATTGAGGGATGAGCTCAGACAAGGCAAAGCCTTGGCTGCTGTTTCTTTGGGGATCTGTAAGTCATGTTTGCACTCAAGTTTACAAGGGCTCGGGGGAGGAAATAGAGAGTTTTGTAACAAATAAAATCCTTATCATTGTGTAATCTAAAAACTTTCTTCCCTTATTGTGTCCCTCTGTGAATAGTTCCTCCAACATTTCCTTCGGTTGACAGCTTGTTTTAAAAGTTAATTTAAAAACTCCTTGTGGCATACTGAGATGTAAAGTTCAATCATTTTTACATGTGAAGACACAGTGTTGCTTTTATGGTACATTTGCCTGACTCCCTAAATTATTTGAGTAGACCAGAGAATAGAGAATGAAGACTGGAGGCTCAGATGTCTGTCCTGGGGTTGGAGGACTGTGTGCGGATGGGTGGTTGAAAGATAAAGGGCGAGCTTTGCTGTTGTTTTGTTGCTTGTTCCATTCTGTTTTGGTGTGTTCTGCGTTGTTCTGCTGAACATTGTGGGCATGTTATGTCAAAAACAGTTATTACCCTTTAACCATCAGGTGTCTGAACCACAATGGATAACTTCACTCACCACAACACTGAACTGATCGTTGAACACAACCAATGGACTCACTTTCAAGGACTCTACAACTCATGTTCTCATTATTTAAATACAAATAAGTACATACATTTTATATATTTTTTAAAAGGCATCCGTCAGTCTTGTGAGACCATGGATCTGCGCCTAGAAAGTCTTCACTCTCCAGGGCACAGGCCTGGGCAAGGTTGTATGGAAGACCAGCAGTTGCCCATGCTGCAAGTCTCCCCTCTCCACGACACCGATGTTGTCCAAGGGAAGGACATTAGGACCCATACAGCTTGGCACCAGTGTCGTCGCAGAGCAATGTGTGATTAAGTGCCTTGCTCAAGGACACAACACGTTCCCTCAGCTGGGGCTGGAACTCACGACCTTCAGGTTGCTAGTCCAATGCCTTAACCACTTGGCCACGTGCCCACACAATTTTATATATATAATCTATGTATTAATTTATTATATATGCATATATAGATATATGTGTGTGTGTGTTGAAATAAATATCTTTTTTTGCAATTCAAGCTGGTAAAACCCGCGGAAGGGGCATACCCAAGCAAACTCATTTGTCAGCTAGGAATGTTCAGATTGTTCTAGTAGTGTTTAGTACTGTGGCTTTCTGAAGATTTACATAGATATTACTGTGAAACTGTTGATGAAGTTTGTCCCTGTATCCTGTCATATCAGTCTCAGGCTTGGTTACTCAGTAATATACACACATTATGAATGTGTTTACTTCTAATGACCATTTCATGTGTGTTTCTCCTCTCTTAACTGCTTGAGTGGTCTCAGCTGTAAGTGGATGCTCCCCTGAGAAACACCCGCACCAGTCGCAGCCTGTGGGGTTGGTGGGCTACTTTGAATGCTGGCAGTAACTTTTCTGGGTTTTCCGGTGCCTGCCAACTATTCACCAGTGCACCACTCGCAGTTCGCTTACTGTCACGGCCAGTGCTAGCTCCAGGCATACCCTGGCGATCCCCAGGCAGCAGCCGTATCACATTATTCCACAGGAATTTCTCTATTTTGAAAGTGAAAGGGTATTGTTTTTTGTACTTACAGTCAGGTTTTAGTTACAGCTGCCCCTAATGTGGGGAACAGATGTTGACCAAAGCACCTCCCAATTTGTGTCTGGATGTTTTATTTATTATTATTATTGTGTTCACATTGTTTGTTTTCTTTTGCACATTGGTTGCTTATCAGTTTTTGTCTGTATTTTTACATCGATTTTATAATATTTCTTTTTCCAACTGTGAATGCTTGCGAGAAAGTGAATCTCAGTGTATTATTTGGTGATATATAGTTACTTTGAGCATTGGACTTTCATGCTGGGATATGTGACGACACTTGTGGTCTGCTCCCAATACATCTTGAGATTGTGTTGGTTGTTAGCACAGATGGCACATTTCATGGTATGTTTCAATGTACTCATGACAAATACATTAATCTGAATTGGAAAACATTTTCTTTCTGCAGGATTAGTGAAGGTTCAGCTGATAACAAAACCTGCATTTCCTCCACAAACAATGCCAGAAAATAACAGAAAGTTTTCTCCCAGTGGCCACACATTTTAATTCCACATCCCATTCCCATTCTGATATGTCTATCCACGGCCTCCTCTACTGTAAAGATGAAGCCACACTCAGGTTGGAGGAACAACACCTTATATTCCATCTGGGTAGCCTCCAACCTGATGGCATGAACATTGACTTCTCTAATTTCCACTAATGCCCCATCTCCCCTTGTACCCCATCCATTATTTATTTATATACACACATTCTTTCTCTCTCTCCTTTTTCTCCCTCTGTCCCTCTGACTATACCCCTGGCCATCCACTGGGTTTTTTCCCCCTCTCCCCCTTTTCCTTCTCCCTGGGCCTCCTGTCCCATGATCCTCTCATATCCCTTTTGCCAATCACCTGTCCAGCTCAGCCCTCCCCCTCCTGTCTTCTCCTATTATTTTGGATCTCCCCCTCCCCCTCCCACTTTCAAATCTCTTACTAGCTCTTCTTTCAGTTAGTCCTGACGAAGAGTCTTGACCCAAAACGTTGACTGTACCTCTTCCTAGAGATGCTGCCTGGCCTGCTGCGTTCACCAGCAACTTTGATGTGTGTTGCTTGAATTTCCAGCATCTGCAGAATTTCTCGTGTTTACATGAGAAAGTTTTCATAGTATTTTAGTATTTTCCATCCTTGCCTACCTTCATTTTATCAATCTCAAACAGAAGTGTAAAGTATATGATTTACATCAGGCTGAATCACCAGTAAATTGGTCAGAATAGTTCCCTTCAAAAAATATACTTCTGAATATATTTAACACAAAGCTCATTTGCCTGTTTAGTTTAATTTCTTCTCGAGAGGTATTTAGGCTGGCAGGACAGAAAAAAGTGATGATTCATTGTAAGACCACGTGGCGAGCCAGCAATGTTAGTTGCGTCACAATATAGTTAAACCACATAAAATAAATTAACTTTGACACTGCATCCAATTATTTGCATGTCATATTATGAGTTCTCAGTGGAATTCTGTGGAATAGCCATTGGTCACACAGCCAATAAACCACAGTTCACATTCAAAAGAACCTAGGTGTCTAAGCTGTTTAATGAGAACAGATATAGAACACAGAGGATGTAGCATAGAACAATACATCACGATACAGGCACTTTGGCCCACCATGCTGTGCCAGCCTTTTAACCTACTGCAAGATCAATCTAACCCTTCCCTCACACATAGCCCTCCATTTTTCTATCATCCACATGCCTATCTTTGAGACTCTTCTATGTGCCTAATGTATCTGCCTCTACCACCATCCCTGTAAGGGTGCTCCACGCACCCACCACTCTCTGTGCAAAAAGAACTTATCTCTGACATCCCCCCTATACTTTCTTCTAATTAGTTTAAACTAATGCACCCTTTTATTAGGAATTTCCACCCGGGGAAAAAAGTCTCTAGTTATCCACTAGATCGATACCTCTTCTCATCTTATGCACCTCCATCAAGTCAGCACTCATCCTCCTTCAATCCAAGAGAGAAAAGCCCTAGCTCACTCAACCGTTCCTCAGAGAAAGTACTGTAGAACAGTACAGCACAGCGCAGGCCCTTCAGCCCATGATATTGTGCCGACCTTTTAACTTACTCTAAGATCAGTCTAACCTTTTCCTCCTACATAGCCCTCCATTATTCTATCATCCATGTGCCCATCCAAGTGTCTCTTAAATCCCCTAAATGTACCTGCTTCTACCACAGCAGTCATCGCACTCCAAGCACCTGCTACTCTCTGTGCAAAAAACCTCTGACATCACCACGATACTTTCCTAAGCACATCCTGTTGTATTAGAAACTCAGCAGGCCAGGCAGCATCTATGGAAAAGAGTACAGTGGATTTTTGGAGCTCAGACTCCTCATCAGTCCTAACTCTGGTAAAAGAGTTAAAACATATTAGAAACATAGAAACATAGAAAATAGGTGCAGGAGTAGGCCATTCAGCCCTTCAAGCCTGCACCGCCATTCAGTACGATCATGGCTGATCATCCAACTCAGAACCCTGTACCTGCCCCCTCTCCATACCCCCGATCCCTTTAGCCACAAGGGCCATATCTAAGTCCCTCTGAAATATAGCCAATGAACTGGCCTCAACTGTTTCCTGTGACAGAGAATTCCACAGATTCACCACTCTCTGTGTGAAGAAAATTTTCCTCATCTCGGTCCTAAAAGGCTTCCCCTTTATCCTTAAACTGTGACCCCTCATTCTGGACTTCCCCAACATCGGGAACAATCTTCCTACATCTAGCCTGTCCAATCCCTTTAGAATTTTATACGTTTCAATAAGATCCCCCCTCAATCTTCTAAATTCCAGAGAGTATAAGCCTAGCTGATCCAGTCTTTCATCATATGAAAGTCCTGCCATCCCAGGAATCAATCTGGTGAACCTTCTTTATACTCCCTCTATGGCAAGAATGTCTTTCCTCAGATTAGGGGACCAAAACTGCACACAATGCTCTAGGTGTGGTTTCACCAAGGCCTTGTATAACTGCAGTAGTATCTCCTTGCTCCTGTACTTGAATCCTCTTGCTATGAATGCCAGCATACCATTAGCCTTTTTCACCGCCTGCTGTACCTGCATGCCCACTTTCAATGACTGGTGTACAATGACACCCAGGTCTCATTGCAACTCCCCTTTTCCTAATCGGCCACCATTCAGATAATAATCTGTTTTCCTGTTCTTGCCACCAAAGTGGGTAACCTCACATTTATCCACATTAAATTGCATCTGCCATGAATTTGCCCACTCACCTAACCTAACCAAGTCACCCTGCATCCTCCTCACAGCTAACACTGCCGCCCAGCTTCGTATCATCTGCAAACTTGGAGATGCTGCATTTAATTCCCTCGTCTAAGTCATTAATATATATTGTAAACAACTGGGGTCCCAGCACTGAGCCTTGCGGTACCCCACTCGTCACTGCCCGCTATTCTGGGGGTTCCGTTTATTCCCACTCTTTGCTTCCTGTCTGCCAACCAATTCTCTATCCACATCAATACCTTAACACCAATGCCGTGTGCTTTAAGTCTGCACACTAATCTCCTGTGTGGGACCTTGTCAAAAGCCTTTTGAAAATCCAAATATACCACATCCACTGGTTCTCCCCTATCCACACTATTAGCTACATCCTCAAAAAATTCTATGAGATTCGTCAGACATGATTTTCCTTTCACAAATCCATGCTGACTTCGTCTGATGATTTCACGGCTTTCTAAATGTGCTGTTATCACATCTTTGATAACTGACTCTAGCATTTTCCCCACTACCTATGTCAGGCTTACCGGTCTATAATTCCCCAGTTTCTCTCTCCCTCCTTTTTTAAAAAGTGGGGTTACATTAGCCACCCTCCAATCCTCAGGAACTAATCGAGAATCTAAAGAGTTTTGAAAAATTATCACTAATGCATCCACTATTTCTTGTGCTATTTCCTTAAGCACTCTGGGATGCAGACCATCTGGCCCGGGGAATTTATCTGCCTTCAATCTCTTCAATTTACCTAACACCACTTCCCTACTAACATGTATTTCCCTCAGTTCCTCCATCTCACTAGACCCTCAGCCCCCTACTATTTCTGGAAGATTTTTTATGTCCTCTTTAGTGAAGACAGAACCAAAGTAGTTATTCAATTGGTCTGTCATGTCCTTGTTTCCCATGGTCAATTCACCTGTTTCTGACTGTAAGGGAGCTACATTTTTCTTAACCAATCTTTTTCTTTTCACATATCTATAAAAGCTTTTACAGTCAGTTTTTATGTTCCCTGCCAGCTTTCTCTCATAATCTTTTTTCCCTTTCCTAATTAAGCCCTTTGTCCTCCTCTGCTGTACTCTGAATTTCTCTCTGTCCTCAGGTGTGTCGCTTTTTCTGGCTAATTTGTATGTTTCTTCTTTGGAATTGATATTATCCCTAATTTCCCTTGTCAGCCACGGGTGCACTACCTTCCCTGGTTTATTCTTTTGCCAAACTGGGATGAACAATTGTTGCAGTTCATCCATGCGATCTTTAAATGCTTGCCATTGCATATCCACCGTCAACCCTTTAAGTATCATTTGCCAGTCTATCTTAGCTAATTCATGTCTCATACCTTCAAAGTTACCCTTCTTTAAGTTCAGAACCTTTCTTACTGAATTAACTATGTCACTCTCCACCTTAATGAAGAATTCCACCGTATTATGGTCACTCTTACCCAAAGGGCCTCGCACGACAAGATTGCTAAGTAACCTTTCCTCATTGCTCAATACCCAGTCCAGAATAGCCTGCTCTCTAGTTGGTTCCTTGACACGTTGGTTCAGAAAACTACCCCACATACATTCCAAGAAATCCTCTTCCTCAGCACCCTTACCAATTTGATTCACCCAATCTATATGTAGATTCAAGTTGCCCATTATAACTGCTGTTCCTTTATTGCACACATTTCTGATTTCCTGTTTAATGCCATCCAACCTCACTACTACTGCTAGGTGGCCTGTACACAACTCCCACTAGCGTTTTCTGACCCTTAGTGTTATGCAGCTCTACCCATATCGATTCCACATCCTTCCGGCTAATGTCCTTCCTTTCAGTTGCGTTAATCTCCTCTCTAACCAGCAATGTTACCCCACCTCCTTTTCTTTCATGTCTATCCCTCCTGAATATTGAATATCCCTGAATGTTGAGCTCCCATCCTTGGTCACCCTGGAGCCATGTCTCTATGATCCCAACTATATCATATTCATTAATAACTATCTGCACATTCAATTCATCCACCTTGTTACGAATGCTCCTTGCATTGACACCCAAAGCCTTCAGCTTGCTTTTTACAACACTCTTAGCCCTTATACAATTATGTTGAAGAGTGTCCCTTTTTGATTTTTGCCCTGGATTTGCCAGCCTGCCACTTACCTTACTACTTTTTGCTTCTACCCTCATTTTACACCCCTCTGTCTCTCTGCACTTGTTCCCATCTCCCTGCCACATTAGTTTAAATCCTCCTGAACAACAGTAGCAAATGCTCCCCCTAGGACATTGGTTCCAGTCCAGCCCAGGTGCAGACCGTGCTGTTTGTACCTGTCCCACCTCCTCCTAGTGAGCAGCAGTGGAAAAATATCACTTAAAATAGATAGGTATAGATACAATTGCAATAAATAATGAACTACAAATATTATTTGAAGGAATCAACAGAAGGCATGTGAACAGAAAGATAAGATAAAACTATAGGACTTAGGATCAGAATTAGGCCATTTAGCCCATCCAGTCTACTCTGCTATTTCATCATGGTTGATTTATTATCTCTCTCAACCCATTCCCCTGTCTTCTTCCTGTAACCTTTTATGCCCTTTCTAATCAAGAACCTGGCAACCTCTGCTTTAAATATACCCACAGATACAGCATCTTCTGGCTCAAGAAATTCCTCTTCATCTCTGTTCTAAGTGCAATACCTGCACGTTTACTGTGGAGCTCAATAAACATGGAAATTGATAGCCTATGTGACTGAAATGACGGAATATAATTCAGTGATACTGGCTCAGGTCAGGCTAGATTATGAACATTATATTAACAATTTGTCAGTGATAAAAGAATGAGACATTTCACACTGCAGACAAAGACAGCATGAATAATTCCTTGCAGCAAAGGATTGTTAAGGAAGACACTTGCCTGAGCTTCTCAGCCTTAGATGTTAAAAACTAAATGGAGGAGAGAGGAAGAAAGGATGAAGCTATCACAAGGAAACTGGAAGACTAATATCCACAGAATTCAATGTGAATAAAGTTACAGTCATAATGTCTCTCTTAGCATAGTAACTCAAGTAGATTGCATTGAAGTTGTTTCAGAAATGGTTGAATGTTATGATATGGCAGAAGTCCATATGAGAAATGAGAAGAAATTGGCTATTCAACTCATGAACAATCAAACTGATCAGCACCTCCACCCAATAATCAATACCACCATCCCCCACTGTGACTTCATCGTTTCATGTCAGTTACCTGATGTATAGTTACTCCTGTACCTAGTATCACTTTATGTACATACTATCAGTGTATGTGTATAAGCTAATCTTATGTATTTATATTTATTGTGATTTTTAAAATTTTTATTGTGTTCCTTATGCTGCATCAGATCCAAAATAATAATAATTTCATTCTCCTTTACATTCATGTACTGAAGAATGACAATAAATAAGTTTGAATCTTGAGTTTGTTCCACCAATCAATCATAGCTCACAAAGGATTATGCAGATGCTGAAAATCTTGAGAGACATATAAAATCTTGTGGAACTCAGCTGCATCTGTGAAGGGAAATGAGAAGTTGACATTTCGGGCCAAGACCCTTAATCAGGACTGAACTGAAGGGAGCAGAATCCAAAATAAGAAAGTCAGTTTCCTCTCATGACGAAGGGTCTCAGACCAAAATGGCATCTGTTCATTTCCCCCCGGACCTATGAGTTCTATGACCATTTTGTGTGTCTTATTCAATCATGGCTGAATTTTTTATTTTATCATCCCAGTTCACCTACATTTTACCTGTAATATTTAACCCATGTAACAATAAAGAACCTATCAATCTCTGCCTTAAATCCACCCATCGACTTGCCTCAGTGGCAATGACTTCCAGAGATTCACCACCCTCTACCTCAAAAAATTTCTCCTCATCTCAGTTCTAAAGGTATGTCCATTTGTTCTGAAGCTGTACCTTCAGATCCTAGGTTCTCCTGTTCCTGGAAGCATCCAAAAGGTGATCATATCATTTTCCTTACTAAATGATTTCTGTACCTGTCACGTAGCTTCCGGTGGTGTTCATAGACTAGTCGCAGAAACGTCCTCTCCATGCCCACTCTATTCAGGCCTTTTCAATTGGTTTCAATGAGATCCTCTCTCATCCTTTTGAACTGCACCAAGTACAGGTCCAAAGACAACAAACACTCCTCATATATTAAGCCTTTCATTCCTAAGATCATTCTTGCGAACTTCCTCTGGACTGCCTCCAGGAGAAACACGTCTTTCTTTACATACAGGGCCCAAAACTGCTCACAATATTCCAAGTGCAATCTAACAAAAGCCTTATAAACACCCTCCCCCCCAACAGTACATCCATGTTTTTAAATCACTATCCATGGGTAGTGGAAGGAAGACATGGAGGCAACATATTCCTTTTAGATGGCTAAAATGGAATGAACTGCCAGTCACCCTTTTCTTATCAACAGACGTGTTGTCAACAATGTGCTAGTTTGACTTATTTTTGGAAGCATTTATTACAAATGTGGCTCTGAAGTTCATTCAATCAACCAAAGACTATATTTATTGGACATTATGTTGTTACAGTTTAATGAAAAAGAAAAATATGTTCCATTTTCTAGATCTGTGTACTGCTAATTGACATTTATAATCCCATTAAGGAACTCTGAATGCCTGACCAGACTGCCCTTTGGAGAGTTGAGTCTGAAGAATGACAAGATGCTGGAGGTATCTCACTGAGAGAAACAATGTTAAAGTGGATTTGTCCCCTCAAAAACAGTTAACAAAAACAGTTCAAAGTAAATATATTATTAAAAAACATTTATGTCACCATATACAATCCTGAGATTTATTTTCTTGCAGACATTCACAGCAGATACAAAGAAACACAATAGAATTAATGAAAGACTACTTACAAACAAAGACAGTCAAACATTCAATATGCTAAAAAAGATTAACGGTGCAATACAAAATAAATAAATAATATTGACAACATGAGTTGTAGAGTCCTTGAAAGTGAGTTCTGAAATTCAACAAATCCCGACTGCTGACACAGGAATACAGCAGGGTATTCAGTGTACTGAAGTTGATAAAGATTAGCTTTATTTGTCACATGTACATGAAAACATCGGAACACAGTGAATTGTGTCGTTTGCCTCAACAACCAACACAGTCTGAAGATGTACTGGGGGGCAGCTTGCAAGAGTTGCCACACCTCTGGTGCCAACATAGCTTGCTTACAATTTACTAACACTAACCCATATGTCTTTAGAATGTGGGAGGAAACTGGAGAAGCTGGAGGAAACTTATGTGGTCACAGGGAAGAACATACAAACTCCTTTAGACAGCAGTGGGAATTGAATCCCAATCTTACAGCTGGTGCTGTAAAGCATTGTTACTATCATACTGTGCTACCATATTGATACTTCAGTACTACTCTTGCCCTTCTGAACACAGAACATAGAAAGGCCCTTCAGCCCACAATGTTGTGCCAAACTAATTAAACTAATACTTAAATCCCTAACTAAACCAATCTCTTCTGCCCACACAATATCTATGTCCCTCCACTCTCTGCATATCCATGTGCTTATCTAAAAGCCTCTTACATGCCTCTATCGTATCTGCCTCTATTATCACCCCAGGCAGCACATTCCAGGTACCCACCACTCACTGTGTAAAAAAAAACTTGTGCCGCACACCTCCTTTGAACTTATAAAGACAAGAGGTTCTGCACAAGTTGGAAATCCAGATTAACACACACAAAATGGTGGAGGAACTCAGCTGGTCAGGCAGCGTCACTGGAGAGGAATAAAGAGCCAGCGTTTCACATCCTGATGGAGGATCTTAGCCCAAAATATCATTCCTTTATTCCTCTCTACAGATGCTGCCTGAGCTGCTGAGTTGCTCCTTTCAACTTACTCCCTCTTTTGAATGTGTGCTCTATGGTACTAAGGCTTTGACCCTGATAAAAATGATATTGGCTGTCTACTCTATCTATGCCTCTCATATTTGTATAACCTTCCATCAAAATTGGTGGTGCGCAAGTGGAACAGGTCAAAAGCGTTAAGTTCCTCAGGGTCAATATCACAAATGACCTGACTTGGTCCAACCAAGCAGAGTTCACTGCCAAGAAGGCCCACCAGTGCCTTTACTTCCTGAGAAAACTAAAGAAATTTGGCCTGTCCCCTAAAACCCTCACTAATTTTTATTGATGCACTATAGAAAGCATTCATCTAGGGTGCATCACAACCTGATATGGAAGTTGTCCTGTCCAAGACCGAAAGAAGCTGCAGAACATCATGAACACGGCGCAGTACATCACACAAACCAATCTTCCGTCCGTGGACCCACTTTACACCGCACGCTGTCGGAGTAGTGTTGCCAGGATAATCAAGGACACAACCCACCCAGCCAACAGACTTTATGTCCCTCTTCCCTCCGGGAGAAAGTTCAGGAGCTTGAAGACTCGTACGGCCAGATTTGGGAACAGTTTCTTTCCAATTGTGATAAGACTGCTGAACAGATTCTGACCCGGATCTGGGCTGTACCCTCCAAATATCCAGACCTGCCTCTCAGTTTTTTTGCACTACCTTACTTCCCATTTTTCTATTTCCTATTTATGATTTATGATTTAAATGTTTAATATTTACTACTTTTAACTATTTTTAATATGTTTAATATTTAATATTTGTAATCCAGGGAGTGTGAAGCGCAGAATCAAATATTGCTGTGATGATTGTATATTCTAGCACCAATTGTTTGGCGACAATAAAGTATAAAGTATAAAGTATAAAAAATCCCCCCAGCCTCCGTCATATGACAGAAAGCAACCCACCTTTGTCCTAATGATGGATCTTGTCTTGAAACTCCTTATTTTTCTCCTTAGATATTACCTGACCTGTTGAGTTCCTTCAGCATTTTGTGTGTGTTGCTCTGGAATTCCAGTTTCTTCAGAATCTCTTGTCTTTTTTCCAACTTTAACCAACCTTTTATCATAGCAAATGCTCTCTAATCCAGTCAGCACCCTGGTAAAACTCTTGTGCACCCTCTCCAAAGCCTCCACATCCTTCCTGTAATAGAACAACCAGAACTGACTGCAATACTCCAGATGTGACCAAACATGAATGTTATAAAGCTGCAACATAACATCCCATCTCCTGAATTCAATGCCTTGATTCATAAAGAGAAGAATGCTCTGCAACCTCCTTATTACCCTATCAAGCTGTGCAGCCACTTTCAGGGAGGTATGCACTTGAACCCCAAGATCTCATTAAACTTCAACACTGTTCAGGGTCTTGTTCTTTTACATTTGATGTTCTGCTTTTGGAATTCCATTGGCTCAGGAAAATCTTGAACAGTGGTTTAAGAAGGCAGGTCACCATGACCTCCTCAAGGGTTTGACAATTAAGTGCTAGTTCTGTTTGTTCAAAGATCAAAGTTCAAAATAAATTTATTATCAAAGTACATATATGTCACCATATACGACCCTGAGATTCACTTTCATATGGGCATTCACTGTTAATACCAAGAAGTAGAACAGAATCAGTGAAAAACTATACACAAGACAGACAAAGAACCAATGTGCAAAGGATAACGAACTGCACAAACGCAAAATGAAAAATATTAGTTATAATAAATAAATAAACGATACATATGAGAACGTGAGATGAAGAGTCCTTGAAAGTGAATCCACAGGTTGTGGGAAATGTTCAGTGTTGGAGTGAGTGAAAATGAGTGAGGTTATCCCCTATAGTTCAAGAGCCTAGTGGTTGAGGGGTAATAGGTGTTCCTGAACCCCAGGCTCCTGAGCCTCCTTCCTGATAGCTGCAGCATGAAGAGAGCACAGCCGGGATGGTAGATCTTCTGGATGATGAATGCTGCTTTCTTTGTAGATGAAGCCCACAAAAAAGACAAAATTCTCTGTAAGGAATGCCATACACCCACAATTATCATAATGCAGATTGGAACGATACCTAGCCGCATGAAAAGACAATAATATGTCTCCAGAAACTGACTCATCCTGCACCTGTATCTTTTTTTGTGATGGATATTCACTAAAGAGGCTCACAAGGTTTTCTTTCTATACTCCACTTTTTAGTACAGAAGGAGAAATTGTCTAGGGTTCAAGATGAGAAGAAAGAAACAGACATCCAACATAATTTGGAGTGGAGAGGGAGAGGAAGCTGACTGGTGTGAAGTGTAATGGCAAATGTAACAAACAGATACTGCCACTAAAGTGGAAACTGCACAAGGGAAGACAGAGGCTTTTTTACAGAAATGGGAGGGAAGGGTTAGATTGATCTTAAACACAAAATACTCTGCAGATACTGGGGTCAAAGCCACACTCACAACACGCTGGAGGAACTCAGCAGGTCGGGCAGCATCCATGGAAACGATCAGTCAACGTTTCGGGCCGGAGCCCTTCGTCAGGACTGAAGAGGGAAGGGGCAGAGGCCCTATAAGGAAGGTGGGGGGAGGGTGGGAAGGAGAAGGCTGGAAGGTTCCAGGTGAAAAACCTGTAAGGGGAAAGATAAAGGTGTGGGGGAGGGGAAGCAGAGAGGGGATAGGCAGGAAAGGTGAAGAAGGAATAGGGGAAAACACAATGGGTAGTAGAACACATAGTTTATGTAGTAACATAGCTTACATATATAGATTAATTGTATGTCCATAAAGTGTTGCAAGGCACAGAAGTGTCTGTACATAATGTGACTGACAGGAAATAATAAAGTAGTGGTGTTGTGTGCGGGGGCTGTATAGCGGAGTGGGATGGCTTAGTGGGTGAAAGTGTTGATCAGCCTTGCTGCTTAGGGGATGTAACTGTTTTTGAATCTGGTGGTACTGGTGCATCCTCCCCAATGGCAGTGGGGTAAACAGCCCATGAGCAGGATGGGTGGGATCCTTTATGATGTTACTGGTCACAACATAACTTTAAAAAAGTGGTTTTAATTTATTTTTGATAAATGCAGTTGACTATATATCATTCCATTTTCCACAAAGTTGTAGAATATTTTGTTACTGAATATTTGACTTTGTTTCAGGGAAGATGACGGGGTCTGGATACAAAGTTAATTAGCCAAGTCAATCAACGAAATCCCTCAGCCCTTATCCAGACTGATTTCAGTCTTCTTGTGAATATTTTAAATGGTTTTCAGGCTGACAGTGACCAATGTAAATGGTAATTAAATGTTTCAAGATTATTGATTTATTAATTAAAATTCCCATTTTCTTTCCTACAGGATTTAACTTTTAACCCATCAGTGCAATCGCACATGTGCCAAGTCACATATTGCCGAACTTGCTAACAGCTTTGCACTTATTTTGCAATTCTGTCCTGATCCCAGAGAGAGAAAAAAAGCTAAATCAAAGCTATACTGAACAAAATATAAATGTAATTCTACTCCTGCTTAATACTTAAAGTTCAAGTTTAAGTTTAATTATCATGCAACCATACATGAATGTAGCCAAATGGAACAGCACTTCTCCAGGGCCAAGGTGCAATACACATTACCAACAGCATAGAGCACGCAGCACATAGCAGATATGCTCATGATTGCAAAAGACATACAACTACTAAAAAAAACACTATAGCCCTAGCCTAAGTTCTTGAATGGCAAGGCCAGTAGAATGATAGTACATGTGTTGTTGTTCTGGTCCAGCTTGTTTCCCCTTCGAGCAAACACTGCATGACAGCACTGAGTGAACAGTGGAGGGGCTATCCCCTTAGTCTGCATTTTCTTTCTCATCTCCAATATCAAAGCATCAGAGACACAGCTTCAATTTTGACTTCAGCTGCTGTGTACTGCCTATGTGGAGTTTGCATGTTCGCCCTGTCACCATGTGAGTTTCCACCAGGAGTTCCATATCCAAAAAACATCAGCGTTGGTACGTTAATTAGCCATTGTAAAGTGCCCTTGCTCTGTAGATGGGTGGTAGATTCTCGGGGGTGGGGGGCAGGCGGGGTTGAGCAGTAGTGGAAATTGGTAAGGTTGGTGTCAGACCACTGTGACATTTTAATTCCACGTCCCATTCCCATTCTGATATGTCTATCCACGGCCTCCTCTACTGTAAAGGTGAAGCCACACTCAAGTTGGAGGAATAACACCTTATATTCCGTCTGGGTAGCCTCCAACCTGATGGCATGAACATTGACTTCTCAAACTTCCGCTAATGTCCCACCTCCCCCTCGTACCCCATCCATTGTTTGTTTATATGCACACATTCTTTCTCTCTTTCTCTTTTTTCTCCCTCTGTCCCTTTCACTATACCCCTTGCCCATCCTCTGGGCTTCCCCCCCCTCCCCCCTTTCTTTCTCCCTGGGCCTCCTGTCCCATGATCCTCTCATATCCCTTTTGCCAATCAACTGTCCAGCTCTTGGCTCCATCTCTCCCCCTCCTGTTTTTTCCTTTCATTTTGGATCTCCCCCTCCCCCTCCCACTTTCAAATCTCTTTCTAGCTCTTCTTTCAGTTAGTCCTGACGAAGGGTCTTGGCCCGAAACGTCGACTGTACCTCTTCCTAGAGATGCTGCCTGGCCTGCTGCGTTCACCAGCAACTTTAATGTGTGTTGGTTGAATAAATTTTTTGTTTCCCAATGACCTGACTGAGACCACTAACTATAGCACAGAATAGGGACTACATTTACAAATCACTGATTGGCATGGCTCATTTCCCCCTTTCATGAAGAATATTTAATTGATATCTTTAAGGCTTTCAAAATGAGATGAACTACGTAATGAATCCTTTGGTACTTTAATGATGCTACATTTCAATGTTAATGGCAGAAAACTTAATAAACAGATTCGCCACAAAGTAGTTGTTGACAGCATAGTCATTAAACATAGGCTCTGTTACACAGACTGTGCATCATGAAGGCATAAATGCATACCAAATAGCAGGAAAATGCACCCTTATTGACCTTTTAGCCTTATTCTCTATTTACCGAGATCATAGTCAACTTTTTGTATCTGAGCTTGAATTTACTCTATTGACCACTGGGATGCCATGGTAGTGTAATGGTTAGTGTGACACTATTACTGCTCAGGGTGCTCTGGAGTTCTGATTTCAATTCCAGTGCCATCTGAAGGAGTTTATACATTCTCCCCATGACCATGTGGGTGTTCTCCGGGTGCTCCAGTTCCCTCCCACAACCCAAAGACATAACCATCAGTAGGTTGGTTAATTGCTGATTGTAAATTGTCCTGTGATTAGGCTAGGGATACTTTGGTGGGCTGTTGGGCAATGTGGCTCGTTCAGCTGGAAAGACCTGTTCCTCTCAGTATCTCTAAACAAAATAAAATAAAAGTATGACTATTGTTGTTTACAACCATCAGGCTCCTGAACCAGCGTGGATAACTTCATTCATCATGACTCAAAACTAATTCTACAACACACAGACTAATTTTCAAGCACTCCCTACAGTTCATATTCTCAGTATTATTTTTTATTTGCATAATTTGTCTTCTTTTGCGTATTGATTGTTTGTCAGTCTATGTATAGATTTTTCTTAAAATACAAATTCTATTGTACTTACTTATTTTCTGAAATTGCCTGCAGGAAAATGAATCTCAGGGTAGTATATGCTAACATATATGTACTTTGATAATAAATTTTACTTTATACTTTGTAAGATCGACTGTTATAAGACAATTGAATGGTTTCTAGTACAATAAAATGGGCACTTGACTTCACAAAGTACTTCTCTATGACTTTGCACCTTCATGTCTACCTGCAGCACATATTCAGTGTAGCCGTAACACTTCATTCTGCATTCTGTACTGTTTTGCCTTGTTATAGAACAAAGTATATGGAACAGTACAGCACAGAGGTGGAGTTCTGGTCACAGAGCTAATGGGAGGATGAACAAAAAGCCTGAAAGCACATACCTCCAGGCTCAAGGCCAGCTTCTATCCCACTGTTATAATTCTATTAAATGGCTTCCTAGCACAATAATATGGTCTCTTGTCCTCATAATTCACCTCATTATTATTTTGCTGTTTATTGTCTACCTGCACTTTCTGTGGAATTGTAACACTTTGTTCTGTACCCTGTGATTGTGTTACCTTGTCCTACCTCAATGATCTGCGTAGCGATTTGATCTGTGTGAATAATATGTACGACAAGTGTTTCACTGTACCTCAGTATATGTGACAATAATAAACCAATTCCAATTCTAGTTCCAATTCCTTATTTCTATGATGAGCTGAAAGTTCATGCCCATGTTCTGTGTTTATTTAAGAAGAGTAATAATAGATGGCCCTTGCGCACCCAAAAAAGAACAAAGGACTGAAATATACCCGCTCTTGCTTCCTAAAGCTAACAGCTATTCTCTGCAGGGATGAGGGATAAATTGCTTTGTTATTGTCATATATAGTGAAATGCAATGGAATTCTTGTGTTTCCATGCTGTCTATACAGATCATTTCATTACAACAGTGCACTGTTGTAGTAGTAAAAAATAACAGAATGCAGAAAACGTGTTACAGTTACGGAGAAAGTGCAATTTGGATCTGATAATCTGCAGGATTTTTACCATATGCTCCTATTATATAGATTTACAGATAATGAACTTGTCATTGGGCAATAGTGAATATCCAGTCGGAGAAATAAAGATGGAGGAGTGAAGGTGGTGAAGTTGTTTGCCATAAATTTTGAGCATCTTTGTGGGAGACAGGAGAGGGAAGTGATGTAGCAGTTGGAGTGATGATAGACTGTGGACAAAGCCACTTTGTAGAAGAGTAGATGAGTAGACTTTTCATCGGGAATGTGGTACTGGAGCCTCATGACCCACATTCAATTATTTAAGAACACCTTCATCCTGTTGACCATCAGATTGATAGTTTATGGTCATCAGTGTTACATGGTTTCTACTACCCCCATCTCCTTCACACTCCTCTCCTCCAACCTCATTGAATCTACGATGCAATCGTCTCATTCATTCGATTGTGCGTTGCCTTCAGTGTCACATTCTACATTTAGTACTAAGTTATACTTTTGTGGTGATTTTATTTGTGCATTACTCACAAGACATAGGAGCAGGATTGGGCCATTCAGCCCATCGAGTCTCTCTGCCTTTTCATCATGGCTGATTTATTTTCCCTCTCAAACCTGTTCTCCTGCCTTCTTCCTGTAACTTTTGATGCCTATTAACCTCTGCTTTAAAAATACTCAATGTCTTGGTCTCCACAGCCTTCTGTGGCAATAAATTCTATTCTTTCAGGTTGATGCATTGAAAAGTTTTCCTCATTGACAAATATGGATTAGTAGCTCCTTTTGGCCACCAGAAAATCACAGAGGGATATTTGGGATCTTCAGTTTTCTTATTTCTACTTGTGCTATTCTTTCATTTTAGATTGAACTTACCAAAATGTATCATTGTAAAGCTGCCTCAAGAAGGCAACACCCATCACTAAAGGTCACCACCAGCTGGGCTATGCCAGCTGCTCACATCTACTATCAGGTGTAAGCCTGGGTTCTCACCCCAACAGTTTCAGGAACAGCTACTTCCCCTAAACCAACTATCCAATTTTATCCTTGACCATACTACGTAAACATACTTTCTACTGCAATAGATATGATTTTTTTTCTAATTAATCATGCTCTTTCTTGTAAAAATTGTGTACAATCTCTGTTTAGTTTATGATTTTCTTGAGACTGCTCTTTATCTGAGGCTATGTATCCGTGATGCTGCTGTAAGTAAGTTTTTCAATTCACTCCTTCATAGGTATGCTTGTGTTGGTGACAATAAACTCTACTTTGACTTGGGTGGGATCGGGCACAAAAACAGGGCAAATATTGAATGGAAATGGTTGCTTCTGAGACTGAAAGCACTCTGTTTGGTAGATACCTGAGAAATGCTATCCACATGCCTGCTTATAAAGAAAGCTTTCTCGCAACTTCCCCTCTCTGACAGTGTTCCCAGTTGCTACTTTTGTACTAACAAATGTTGATGACTACTGTGAGGTTAGGATCAGAGGTGGTCTTTAACTTTAAATCATTTGGTGATCCTACATTGGAGGATCTGTCCTGGGTCTAGCACATAAGTGATGTTACATTGCCTCTATTTTCTTGGAATTTTGCTCAGATTTGATATGCCATCTAAAACTTTCACAAACCTCTGTAGATACACGGGGGAGAATATCCTGACTAATAGCATCATAGCCTGGTACGAAAACACCAATGGCAAAGGAAGGAAAAGTCTACACAAAGTGGTAGATATTGCCCAGTCTATCACAGGCAAAACCCTCCCCACCTTTGAGCACATCGACAAGGAGTACTGCCACAAGAAAGCAACGTCCATGATGAAAGACCATGCTCTCTTCCGCACCATACAGACCATGCTCTCTTCCTGCTCCAGTCATCAGGCAGGAAGGACAGGAGCCTTAGGTCCCACATAACTATTTTCAGGAACCATTATTACCCTACAACCACCAATCAGGTTCCTCAACTAGTGTGGATAACTTCACTCAGTTCAACTCTGAACTGATCCCACAACCTACAGACTGATGTTCAAGAAAAACTCATGTTTTCAGTATTTTTTTTTTATTTGCACACAATTTGTCTTCTATTGCGTATTGGTTGTTTGTCAATCTTTATTTATAGTTTTTCATCAGTACTATTCTGTTTCTTTATTTTCCTGTAAATGCCTGCCTGAAAATGAATCTCAAGTTAGTACATAGTGACTTTTATGTACTTAGACAATAAATTTCATTTGACTTAGATTTTGGTACCATCTTTAATAGAAGTGGGACATTTCTGACTGGCAACACATGCAATAAGGAGTGATTGAATTTACTTATATGGAGTACTTACTGTTGACTGTGCAGTGGACACACTGGTGGGATCCACTCTGGAGTCACAAGGTGGCTTCCGAACATATGATCGGAAGTGTAGAGAGAAAACTCATTAGTCGAACTAACCTGTCCAAACAGACAGGTTAGGAGATAGATCAATGTGATCACCACAGAAATACAGATTATATTCCTGAGCCTATTTCAGAGAATAATACAGAAAAATAACATGTGCAACAGTAGCATAGCAGTTAGTGTGACACTATTACAATTTGGAATGTTCCGGAGTTTGGAGTTCAGTTCCAGTGCTGTCAATAAGGAGCTTGTACATTCTCCCTGTGAACTGCATGTATTGCCCCCCTGTGTTCCAGTTTCCTCCTACAATTCAAAAATAGATCAGTTAGTAGGTTAATTGGTCATTGTAAATTGTCCTGT
Source organism: Mobula birostris (assembly GCF_030028105.1). NCBI lineage: Eukaryota > Metazoa > Chordata > Chondrichthyes > Myliobatiformes > Myliobatidae > Mobula > Mobula birostris. The sequence goes on from NC_092371.1 coordinate 175,591,166, forward strand.
GATTAGGCAGCGGTTAAATAGGTGAGTTGCATGCTGATGTAGTTCATCAGGCCTGAAGGACCAGTTCCATGCGGTATCTCTAAATACAAAAATTAAAAAATTTTCTTTATGTACATATTATGTCTTGTTTTAGGATGGTCTGAGGAAAGCACTGTGTTGAACATCTGAGCTAAAATTACTGATGTAATATTGATGGGATTTTCAAAATCTGGTTCCATTGTCTTCACGAAGCAAAATTTCTCTGCAGATACTGCCTACCGTTCTCAATGTTACCAGCAGCTTGTAATCAAATTTTGCAATTGCTAAATATTAATTATAGTCATTCTTGATAATGGCACTTTCCACATTTCCTCTGTGAGACGTTGCAGTGCTGGGAAGTGAGACCTATCTGCTCCTTGCTTTCAATGAAGTAAACAAAACCAAAATTAATCTTAACACTTTCCCTGAACAAATCAATTGTCAAGCACATTATACACGGTTTCTGCTCAGGCAATTCAGTTCACTCATGTCAAACATACTGAAAATCAGTGCTTATAAACTCTTGTTTGAATTATTCATGCCAGCATTTGTTCTTAAGAAATATTACCAAATATTATTTTGTGAAGCACTCAAGGGTTAAACACTTGAAGGGTGCTTATCTTAATAAATTGTGTGTATTTCCAAAGATGAACATTTTAAACATTTTTATTATCATATTAAATGCCAAACACTACATAATTCAAACATTTTAACAGACTCAAATTAATAGAGTTGCTAGGGGCTGTGTGGGATGGCATTTAATATGGCTATCCTCAGCACCAACTAGTACCAACTGCCTCTGATACCAACATGCCAATTCTTAGTACTGGTGTTAGAATTGGTTTATTATTGTCACATATTAGGGAGCTTAAGGTAGTGGAACCTTTAGGAGACAGTGATCATCATAGGATATAATTCAGTTTAGGAGGAGGAAGCTCAAGTCAGATGCATCATTATTACAGTGGAGTAAAGGGAATTACAGAAAGCAAAAGGGAGGGTATATAATATAGAAAATATTAGTGTGAAGATAGAGGATTGGGAAGTTTTTAAAAACCAACAGGCAACTAAACAAGTCATAAGGAGAGAAAAGATAAACTACGAAGGTAAGCAAACCAATAGTATAAAAGAGGACATTAAAAGTTTTTTCAGATGTACTGCATAAACAGTAAAGGAGAGGCGAGAGTGAATATCACACTGCTGAAAAATGACAACATGGATTATTATTTTGCATCAGTCTTCACTGTGGAAGACACTAGCACTATGTCATAAATTCAAGAGTGTCTGCGGCAGAAGTGAGTGTTAGTTGCAATTACTGAGGAGAAGGTAACACTCAGAAAATGCTGGAGGAACTCAGCAGGTCGGGCAGCATCCGTGGAAAATATCAGTCGATGTTTCGGGTCAGAACCCTTCGTCAGGAATGACAAAGGGTTCCGGCCCGAAACGTCGACCGATCTTTTCCACGGATGCTGCCCAACCAGCTGAGTTCCTCCAGCATGTTCTGAGTGTTGCTTTGACCCCAGCATCTGCAGATTATTTTGTGTTTACTAAGGAGAAGGTGCTTGGGAAGCTGAAAGGCCTGAGAGTCACCTGGACCAGATTGACTATACTCCATCTGAAAGAGGTGAATGAAGAAATTGTCCGGGCATTAGTAATGATCTTTTAAGAATCACTGTGTTCTGGAATGGTGAAAGTGGACTGAGAATTTGAAAATGGAGGAATGTAGAAAAAAAGAAATTATATGCCAGTTTGTCTGAGTTCAGTAGTTGGAGTCCGTTATTAAGGATAAGGTTTCCGGGTACTTGGAAGCTCATGATAAAATAGGCCAAAGGCAGCATGGCTCCCTTAAGGGGATATCTTTCCTGCTAAATCTGTTGGAATTCTTTGAGGAAATAGCAGGCAGGAAAGACAAAGGAAAGTCAGTGGATATTGTTTACTTGAATTTTCAAAAGGTCTTTGACAGGGTTCTGCACGCGAGGCTGCTAAATAATTGATAAGAGCAATGGTACTACAGAAAAGATCTATAATGGATTGAAGATTTGCTGACTGGCAGGAGGCAAACAGTGGGTCTTCTTTGGTTGGCTGTCTTCTTTGGGCGTGTTCTGCTGGGATATGTGTTGGGAACTGCTTCTTTTCATGTTATATGTCAATGATTTGAATGATGGAATTGATGGATTTGCAGCCAAATTTGCAGATAATATGAAGGAAACTGGAGAAGCAGGTAGTGTTGAGGAAACAGAGAGTCTGCAGAAAGACTTAGATTGGGAGAATGGGCAAAGGTGTGGCATGTGGATATAGTGTCAGGAAGAGTATGGTCATGCACTTTGGTAGAAGAAATAAAGGTGTAGACTATTTTCTAAATGGGAAGAAAATTCAAAAATCAGAGATGCAAAGAGACTTGCGAGTCCTTGTGTAGGATTCCGTAAGGGTTTACTTGCAGATCGAGTCACTGGAATGAAAAGCAAATGCAAAGCTTATTTCCAAGAAGACTAGACTTACCAGAAAGTAAGGATATAATGCTAAAGCTTTATAAAGCTTTGGTCAGATCACTGTTGGAATATTGTAAGTAGTTTTGCACCCTTTATCTGAGAAAGGATGTGCCAGCACTGGAGAGGGTCCAGAGGAAGTTCACAAGAATTATTCCAGAAGTGAAAGGCTTAATGCAGGAGGAGTATTTCATAGCTCTGGGCCTGTACTCGCTGGAGTTCAGTAGAATGAGAGGGGATTTCATTGAAATCTATCGAATATTGAAAGGCCTACATAGGGTGGATGTGGAGAGGATGTTCCTCTTGTGGTTGAGTTTAGGGCAAGTGGACACAGCTTCAGAATAGGGAGACATCCATTTAGAATAGACATGACGCATTACTTTAGCCAGAGGCTCGTGAATACGTGGAATTCCTTGCCGCAGGTGGCTGTGGAGGCCAAATCTGGGAGCAGTTGATAAGAACGTGAGGAGAATGACCAAGAAGTCTCCTCCATCACTCACTTCCAGCTCAAGTTATCTAAGAATCGTAGCAGAGTAGAGGGTGAAAGTAAGCCCAGCCATTCTATGCTGACCATGGTGCCCACCCAGCTAACCCAGTGTTCGGCCAACATCCCTCTCAACCACTATATCTCTGTCAGCTCTTTCTATGTACTCACCTCTCTCTGTGTGAGAAGGTTGCTCCTTAGGTTCCTTTTAGACCTTTCCCCGGCCAGCCTGAGCCTTTCTCATAAGGTCACTAACATCAAAGGTGAGTGGGCAAAGATTAAATATGAAAGATTACTTTTATTTATTACATGTACATCAAAACGTTGAAGCATACATGGAAATGCTTTGTTTGCATCAATAATGAACATAGTCGAAGCATATACTGGGAGCAGCCTGCAAGCATTGCCACGCTTTGAGCAGCAACATAGCACATGCACAATTTAGTAACCCTAACCCACATGTCTTTGATTTGTGGAAGGAAACCGGAGCACCTTGAGGAAACCCATGCGGTGATGGGGAGAATATACAAACTCCTGACAGACAGCAGTGAGAACTGAGCCCCAGACTTCCAATCACTGGTGCTCTAAAATGTTGCACTAACTGCTACGTTACTGTGTCAACTTATTTGATCTGTGATGGCTGTCCGGTTGACTCCAACACTACTCTACTCAGCTTTACTAAGTGAAAAATTTGATATGCTTCTAAGCCTCAGAAACCTAATGAAGTATATATTTTCTTTCTTAGTAGCTTAGAAAATAACAGGCAAGTCAAGTAATGAGGTACAACACAAGAGCAGCAAAGGAGAAAGTAATTTCTAAATGTGAGTAGGATTATTACTGTATATATACATTTCATTACCCTTCCTTCAGTGGGACGAAGGGTGACTAAGAGTGAATCACCATCATCATTATATCCCTTGTCATATGATGTGGATGGTCATGATCTGCATTACCATGATTATTCTTGGCAAATTTTTCTGCAGAAATGGTTTGCCATTGCCATCTTCTGGGCAGTGTCTTAAGAAAATGGGTGACCCCAGCCATTATCAATACTCTTTTTTTACTTTTTTCTCTAAAAAAATCTAACCCACTACCAAGACTGAAGCTGATTAGTAAGGAAAAAAAGGGAAAAAATTATTAGTCATCATCTGTGCTTTAACAGCAAATCAAAGGTTTTGAAAATAATTCAGAGAAGGTCTCCATAATGTTTTAAAGTCTTGGCTAGATTCAGAGATTGAACATCGAATCTTCTCTAAATTTAAACGTGACATCACATCACGTAACCATTGAACGGGAATAGGAGGGGCTGCATCTTTCCATTTAAGCAAGAGCGTCCTTCCGGCCATAAGAGAAATAAAAGCCAAAATGTGCAAGTCAGATGGCTCCAAAATAATATCCCTTCCTCCAACAATACCAAATAAAGCGGTCAAAGGATTAGGCTTAAAGTTTACTTTGAAAAGTATTGAGAAAGCTTGAAACGCTTCTTTCCAATATTTTCCAAGACTCAGACATGTCCAAAACATATGAATGTCATGGTCCGGTCCGTGAAGTCTGTATTCCGGTTCACGGTCCGGTCCATCGACCCTTGCTCCAGGTTTTCCTGTCTACCCCACTTCTGTTCTTGTTGAGCTCTAATTGAGTCAGCTGATGCTCATTGGGGCTGGCTGCATAAATACCTTCAGAGAGCAGGGTGTGGCTGCTGGATTGTTCTTGTCCTTACTCCTTGTATCCCTTCCTCTGCCTTCTGTTTCCTTGCCTGAAGACCTGCCTTGTCTTGCCGGTAACTCTCGCCTCGCCTGAAGTTCTCATCTCGCCTTGCATTGCCTGAAGCCTTGCCTTGTCTTGCCGGTAACTCTCGCCTCGTCTCGCCTGCAGTCTTGTCCTGGAGCCAGCCTGTACCTAGCTCCCTTCCTGTCCCTTGCCTCCACCAAGGTAAGCCAGGCTGTCTTGCCATTACCTGTGGTTGGTTCTGTCCCTTGTCTCCACCAAGGTAAGCCAGGCTGTCTTGCCGTTACCTGCGGTTGGTTCTGTCCCTCCCTGTCCCTTGCCTTTGTCGGGTAAGCCAGGCCGTCTTGCCATTCCCTGCAGTTGGTTCTGTGCCTTCCTGTTCCAGGCCTCCGTCGGGTGGTGATCCGCGCCCTGCCCAGGTGAACCGCACCCTGCCCAGGAGGAGCCTGCCTAGCCTCAAGCCCGAAGACTCCAGCCTCCTGCCTAGCCTCAAGCCTGAAGACTCCAGCCTCCTGCCTAGCCTCAAGCCTGAAGACTCCAGCCTCCTGCCTAGCCTCAAGCCTGAAGACTCCAGCCTCCTGCCTAGCCTCAAGCCTGAAGACTCCAGCCTCCTGCCTAGTCTCAAGCCTGAAGACTCCAGCCTCCTGCCTAGCCACAAGCCTGAAGACTCCAGCCTCCTGCCTAGCCTCAAGCCTGAAGACTCCAGCCTCCTGCCTAGCCTCAAGCCTGAAGACTCCAGCCTCCTGCCTAGCCTCAAGCCTGAAGACTCCAGCCTCCTGCCTAGCCTCAAGCCTGAAGACTCCAGCCTCCTGCCTAGCCTCAAGCGTGGACTCCAGCCTCCTGCCTAGCCTCAAGCGTGGACTCCAGCCTCCTGCCTAGCCTCAAGCGTGAAGACTCCAGCCTCCTGCCTAGCCTCAAGCCTGAAGACTCCAGCCTCCTGCCTAGCCTCAAGCCTGAAGACTCCAGCCTCCTGCCAAGCCTCGTCTCTAGCCTCTAGCCTCTAGCCTCCTGCCTCCTGCCAAGCCTTGCCTCTAGCCTCTAGCCTCCTGCCTCCTGCCAAAGCTCGCCTCTAGCCTCTAGCCTCCTGCCTCCTGCCAAAGCTCGCCTCTAGCCTCCTGCCTCCTGCCAAAGCTCGCCTCTAGCCTCAAGCCTGTAGACTCCAGCCTCCTGCCTCCTGCCACCTGCCAAAGCTCGCCTCTAGCCTCAAGCCTGAAGACTCCAGCCTCCTGCCAAGTCTCGCCTCTAGCCTCAAGCCTGAAGACTCCAGCCTCATCCTGCCTGCCTGCCAAGCCTCGTCCTTGCCTAGTTCTGAGGTCCGAGGCAGAGGCAAGACCCAGGTACTGGGTCCTTGTCCAGTCTCTGGCTCAGGGTCCAAGCCCAGGCTCCTAGCTCTCTTGTTCAGTCCTGTTTCGGGTTCCCAGTTTTCATGTCCATGTCCTTGCCCTCAGCCTGTATCCTAGTCCTGTCCCTAGTACTTCAGTGTCTGTGCCTTGCACTTGGGTCCGTTCCCAGCCACCGCCTTATGACAATGAATGAGTGAAACTTCTCCATTATTATATTTATCACAATACGGAGATATATCTAAATAAAAATGAGACAACTTATCCTTGGTCATATGGGCCCTATGGACCACTTTAAATTGAAGGAGAGAGTGACGGGCACATAATGACGAAGTGTTAACCAATTAAAAAATTTGATTCCAAGTTTCCTCAGAAATTGAAGTCTGTAAATCTTGTTCCCAAAGATTTTTAATTTTGCCTAAAGGAACACTTCTCATTCCCAACAGCATATTATAAATATTAGATATAGATCCATTATAAAAAGGTTTCAAATTAAAAATTACATCTAATAGATTCTTACCAGGGCTTTTAGGAAATGTACTTATTTGAGACCGCAAAAAATCTCTTATTTGTAGGTATCGAAAGAAATTAGTTTTCTGTAAACTATATTTAGTTGACAAATGAGGAGACTTCCCTCTATAAACAAATACTCTTCAGAGATTCTCTGCCTGGCGTCAGTGGTTGCATAACCAGGACTTGTGATATACCTCTTATATGACCATTTCACCATCAGCTGCTCATATGACCATCCACCACCTACTCCAGTGGCTTCATGTGACCCTGACTGGGGGACTAAGCAGGTGCAACACCTTGCCCAAGGGTGACCTGGGGGCTAGTAGCAGGGAGGAGCACTTTACACATCCTTTGGTAGAGATGTGTCTCCACCCCGTCATCCAAGAGTGAATATTGAACATAAAATGCTTAAATATATGATTAATCAGATCACGCTTGGAGTATTATGATCAGTTTTGAGCTTGTTATCTAAGAAAGGAAGTGCAGGCATTGGAGAGGGTGCAGAAGAGTTTCCTGAAAATGATCCCAGGAATGAAAGGGTTAACATTTGGGGAGTGTTGATTGTTCTGGGCCTGTAGTTGCAGGAGTTGAGAAGAATAAGGGGGGATCTCAGTGAAACCTATTGAGTATTGAGAATCTTAATTAAAGTGAATGTGGAGAGGATATTTCCAACAGTGGGTGAGTTTAGGACCAGAGGTCACAGTCTCAGAATAGAAGGATTGTCCTTGAGAACAGAGTTGAGAGTGGTGAATCTGTGGAATTCATTGCCACAAATGCATGTGCAGGCTCAGTCACTGAGCATATTTAAATCAGGGCTGATAGGTTGCGAATTAGTAAGGGTGTCAAAGGTTATGGGGAGCAGGCAGAAGAATGGAGTTGAGAGAAATAATAAATCAGACATGATGGAATGGTGGGGCAGACTTGATACATAGAATAGCCTAATTTTACTCCCCTGTCTTCTGATTTATAACATAGGGAAAAGTACAATAGGTTGATGCACAAAAATGGAGGTTTATTCAACTTAAGCAAGAAATGTTTGTCATAGGGACCGAGAAAGTTGACAGTTGGTATCTGCTTAATGGTGTTCATACGTGTCACCTAAAACTTCAAAAATCTTCTGCAGATGTGCACAGAAGAGTATTCCAATTGGTTACATCAAAGCCTGCTATGGAAACATGAGCGCCAAGGAATGGAAAAGTATACAGAAAATAAGGATTAGGCACAGTCCATTGTAAGCAAAGTTCTCTCCAGCATTGAGCACATTTCCAAGGAGCTCTCCCATCATCAAGGACCCCCTTCATCCAGGTCATTGCCTCTTTTCACTGCCGCCATTGGGAAGGAGGTACAGGAGCCACGGGTCCCAAATCACAATGTTCAGGAACATTTATTATCCTTCGAGTATCAGGCTCCTGAACCACTGTGGATAACTTCACTCACCTCAAAGCAGAAGTGATTCCCCAACATATGGATTAATTTTCAAGGATCCACAACTCAGTTTTATTTATTTATTTATTTGTTTATTTATTATGCATGATTTGTCCTCTTTTCACATTATTTGTTTGTCAGTCTTTAGGTATAGTTTTGCATAAATTCATTATTTTCCTGTAAATCCCATTAGGACATATTCCAGAAGAGCTGTGATCACAGATTCAGCATTGTCAAGGACCCCTCCCACCCGTCCCACAATCTCTTTGACCGCCTTCTGTCAGGCAGAAGGTACCGCAGTGTAAGGAGAAGGACTGTTAGTCTGGGAAATAGCTTCTTCCCCTAGGCAGTGAGACATCTGAACATCCTGCTACCAGCCAGTACACATTATTTATGACAGTGCTAGCAGTATTATACAGTTGTATATTTAACTATATGTTGTGAATGCACTTATATGCACTAAGAGGCATGAGAATGGCAGAACCTTCAGCCTCTCTAGCCTGGTCTACTGTGGGTCTTCTTCCTGAGTACCACCTTCTTTCATTTTCTCTCATATATACAAATGTATCAGCCTTAACATTCTGATATACTGGTGCAATACTAGTCCCACCAGAACGTACTGGAGTAATTCTACACAGTCATCATAGACAGCAACTTCACAACAACCATTACTGTCTGGTTTGGTGCAGCGACCTTTCACAATACACAAACACCACAAAGAATTGTCAGGTCAGCAGAAAAGATCATTGGCTGCAGTCTACCGTCACTAAAGGGCTTGTATGTGTCGAGGACAAACAAGCGGGCAGAAAAAATTATTGCGACACTACCAACCCCACAAACATACTTTCCCTTCTGTAAAGTGCTATAGGTCTAGTAAAACAAAAACTTCAAAGGATATTAAAAGTTTCTTCCTCCAGGTAGTTAATATGGTTAACCATTCTTGTTACACCCACCTCACCCCACCCCCATCTGTCTATTACCCCCATCACTGCACTGCACTGCACTGTCAACACTTTGAACCACTTTTTTACAATGCTGCTTACATTGTAAGTACATGCTGGTATTTATATACTCAGACACATTCTATTCCATAATCCTACTTTAGCCTTTACTTTTAATATAACTTTTTATTCTTTATAATTGTTTAATGTTGTTTTTAGTTGCATGCTGCATCATGACCAGCACACCACATCAAAATCCTAATATACATGAAAATGTATATATACCATAAGACCATAAGACGTAGGAGCAGATTTAGCCAATTGGCCCATTAAGTCTGCTCCACCACTGCATCATGGTCGATTTATTATCCCTCTCAACCTCATTCTCCTGCTTTCTCTCTGTCACTTTAGATGCCTTTACTAATCAAGAACCTTTCAACCTCTGCTTTAAATATACCCATTGACTTGGCCTCCACAGCCATAATTCCACAGATTCACTACCTTCTGGCCGAATAAATTTCTCCTCATCTTTGTTCTAAAGGGACACCTTTCTATTCTGAGGCAGTTCCCTCTGGTCCTAGACTCCCCCACCATAGGGCACATCCTCTCCATGTCCACTCTATCTAGGCCTTTTAATGTCTGATAGGTTTCAATGAGATCTCCTCATTCTTCTAAAATCCAACGAGTACAACAGAGCCATTGAGCGCTCCTTACACATCCCCAGGATCATTCTCGTGAGCCTTCTATAGACCCTTCTCTCCAATCCCAGCACATCCTTTCTTGGATAATGGGCCTCCTCCCTGCAACCTTTTATGTCCTGACTAATCAAGCACTTATCAATCTCCACTTTAAACATACCCAATGTCTTGGCCTCCACAGCTGCCTGTGGCAATAACTTCCACAGATTCGCCATCCTTTGGCTACAGAAGTTCCTCATCATTTCTGTTCTAAATGGTGAATAACTTTAATCCTTGATCCTTAGTTAAAAATCTTGGTAGTGGTTAGTTAACATACAGAATGATAAAGTGCTGTAAATACCAAAAAAATTCATTTAAATTTGATATTTAGTATTCTACTTCAGTTGTAAGTATGCAATTTGTTCTTTGAAAACTGGCCAAGAGATCAGGTGCATAATTATTTGCCCTAAGTGTTTGCTCATACTGTGAGTTGTGCTGGGTGTAGAGTATTTCTGTTTTGTATAATGTGTGGATTATTTTATTCTACTTTGCTAAGATATTCAAGACTGCCATCTGGAAGGTCATACTTCATCAATGACACTGAAATGTGCAGATCTACTGACCTTTGTCATACCAGCACAGCTCAGTGGATTCTGCTCAATTGTTGTGAACCTCTGAACTGCCACAACCATTTCCAGACTTTTGGTCTCCCTGAAACTTTTTGGTATGCCAATACATCGAGCTGTCCATAGCACAACAGGTTCGATTTGCTAATGGCCTAATTTTGCTCTTGGTCCTATGTCTAGTGTGTTGGCGCGTGGCCAAGTGGTTAAGGTGTTTGTCCAGTGATCTGAAGGTCACTAGTTTGAGCCTTGGCTGAGGCAGCGTGTTGTGTCCTTGAGCAAGGCACTTAACCACACATTGCTCTGCGGTGACGATGGTGCCAAGATGTATGGGTCCTAATGCCCTTCCCTTGGTCAACATCGGTGGCGTGGAGAGGGGAGACTTGCAGCATGGGCAATTGCCGGTTTTCCATACAACCTTACCCAGTCCTGCGCCCTGGAAACCTTCCTAAGGCGCAAACACATGGTCTCACGAGACTAACGGATGCCTATCTATAATGTCTAAATGGATGCTGTTGATTGCATGAGTACAAGCCGAGGGGCACACAGTAAGCCACTGCAAACGCACAGTTGTGGAGAACCACAGTATGGGGTTCCGCTAATGGACAGGCAGGGGCTAAGTTCAATGAGGAACTCCTGCAGTTATTGTAGTAGTGTACTGCCCAAGGGGGCCACATCAGTAGCAACGTGCAGTTGGTTTTATTCAACACCACTTAATAGATTATCTATAATGAAAGAATGAAAAGGTATAGCACTGTCATCAGGAAGAAGGTACAGGAGGCTTAGGTCGCACACCACCAGATGCAGGAATAGTTATTACCATTCAATCATTAGACTCCCGCATCACAGTGGATAACTTCACTCACCTCAACTATGAACTGATTCCACAAACTATGCACTCACTTTCAAGGAGTCATCAACCTATGTTCTCAATATTGTTTATTACTTATTTATTATTATTTTTGTATTTGCATAATCAGTTGTATTTTGCACATTGGTTGTTTGTCCATCTTCGTGTGTTTACATTGATATGATTGTGTTTCTTTGTATCTAGTCTGAATGCCCACAAGAAATTTGAGTCTTGGTAGTATATGATAACATATAAGTACTTTGATTATACATTTAATTTGAACTTTAATGTTTGATCTGTTTGTTATTTTAAATACCTCTTTCTTTATTATGAATAAAGTTTATTCTGGATCCCAGATCCAAGATGGAACATGTCTGACAGGCCACGATGCACAAATCCTGAGAGAATGATTCGACAATGGATAGTCAGAATGGCTCAATGCTTCACTGGCACCGCTTCACTGGCACCACCCTACCTGTCATCAGCACTTGATCGAAAAGGATTTCACCCACCTTGCCTATGGATTGTTTGTCCCACTCCCATCAGGGAGGAGGCTACATAGCAGCCACATCAGGACCACCAGAATCAAAGATGGATCCTTTCCCCAAGCAGGACGGCTGATCAACAACCCATCCACTAACCCACCCCTTCATATCCCCCACCACCACTACTTTATCATATCCTGTCAGTCATCTTATGAGCAGATACTCCTGTGTCTGGTGTCACTTTATGGACATACAATCAATCTATGTATGTGTACTATCATATATATTTATATTTACTGGGCTTTTTTATCATTATCACATCTGCTCTGCCATTCCATCATAGCTGATTTACTATCCTTCTCAAGCACTTTCTCCTGCCTTCTCCGAATCACCTTTGCCAATCTGACTAATCAAGAACCTATCAATCTCCACCTTAAGTACATCAAATGACTTGGCCTCCATGCCGTCTGTGGCAATTAATTCCATAGGTTCACCATCCTCTCAGTAAAGAAGTTCCTTCTCATCTCTATTCTAAAGGGATATTTGAGGCTAATCTGAGGCTGTGCCCTCTGGTCTAGACTCTCCATTACAGGTGAACATTCTCTCCACATTTACTCTTATCTATGCCTTCCAATATTCAATAAGTTTCAGTAAGTTACCCCTTCATTCTTCTAAACTCCTACGAGTGCAGTCCCGGTGTCATCAAATACTCCTCATATATTTTCAATGTATGTTTACTATCTATTTCCAGACTCACTCTTGTTTGAAGCTCCTCCTGACGCTCTACAAAACCAGCACATCTTTTCTTAAGTAATGGGCTCAAAACTGCTCATAATACTCCAAGTACGGTCTGACCAATGGGTGACAAAACCTTAGCATTACATCATTACTGTGATATTCTAGTCCTCCTGAAATGAATTTACCTTCCTGAGCACCGACTCAACCAGATTATCATTATCTCATGTCCGTAATTGAGAGAGTTATGGAGATAAGCACTGACCTGCCTGGAGGCATTGCAACTCAGTATCCTGTACGAAAGTCATGCAGTGACAAACAGGACTGATAATGGCAGTAGACACTTCTTTTTGTCATCCAATGTATTTTTAGTGAGGACTTTCAAATGCTTTATCATTAACAGCTTATTGCAATAAGCCAGGGAAATGTTGAAAAAACAACTCATTAGTGCTGCATTTCTGTCAAAATAACCAGAGGGAGCTAAGAACTTTTTTTCAAATGCAGTCAGTTGATTGAATCCAGCAAGTACCGGGAAGAATGTTCAACTTTCAATGGGAAATTAGGCCAGATATTTGAAAGGAAACAGACATTACAACCTGTGGGGGAAGAAGTCGAAATTTTATGATGAATTGGATATTCAGATTCAGATTCATTTATTTATCATGTATACATTGAAACATACAGTGAAATGTATAATTTGTGTTAACAATGCCAAGTGTGATCCATTCTGTTATTTGTATTAAGTGCCCAAACAGACATATTGGATGAATGGCGCCCTTCTGCATGATGAAATGTCATCATGTGTAACACAAATGGTTCAAAAAAAATTCGGGGTTTCCATCTCTAAATTAAAAATCAGAAACTTTAATCTATTTTTAGTTTTCATTTCTGCCCTGCTTACATTAATTTCAGTTCAAAGGTATTTCGTCTAAGTTTACAAAAGTATACTTTTTCCAGATGTTATGATGATGAGGAATGTTATGATGAGGTTGTATAAGGCATCGGTGAGGCCGAATCTGGAGTATTGTGTTCAGTTTTGGTCACCAAATTACAGGAAGGATATAAATAAGGTTGAAAGAGTGCACAGAAGGTTTACAAGGATGTTGCCGGGACTTGAGAAATTCAGTTACAGAGAAAGGTTGAATAGGTTAGGACTTTATTCCCTGGAGCGTAGAAGAATGAGGGGAGATTTGATAGAGGTATATAAAATTATGATGGGTATAGATAGAGTGAATGCAAGCAGGCTTTTTCCACTGAGGCAAGGGGAGAAAAAAACCAGAGGACATGGTTTAAGGGTGAGGGGGGAAAAGTTTAAAGGGAACATTAGGGGGGCTTCTTCACACAGAGAGTGCTGGGAGTATGGAATGAGCTGCCAGACGAGGTGGTAAATGCGGGTTCTTTTTTAACATTTAAGAATAAATTGGACAGATACATGGATGGGAGGTGTATGGAGGGATATGGTCCGTGTGCTGGTCAGTGGGACTAGGCAGAAAATGGTTCGGCACAGCCAAGAAGGGCCAAAAGGCCTGTTTCTGTGCTGTAGTTTCTATGGTTCTATGGTTCTATGCATTAATTCAGGTACGTTGTCAGAATTGCTGGTGTGCAAACTGTGGGGCAGTTAGCATAATGCTATTACAGTGCCAGCAAACTGGGTTCCGTTTCGCCACTGTCTTTAAGGAATTTGTACATTCACACTGTGACAATGTGGGTTTCTTCTGTGTGCTCTGGTTTCCTCCCATATTCTAAAGACATACAGATTAGGGTTAGTCAGTTGTGCTAATGCAATGTTGGCACCAGAAGCATGCTGACACTTGTGGACTGTCCCCAGCACATCCTCGGACTGTGTTGGGCGTGAAAGCAAACAATGCATTTCACAGCATGTTTTAAAGTTTCAGTACACATGTGACAAATGAATCTAACCTTTCATGTCAGCTCAAGAGCTATAAACATTTGTTTGACTCCAGTCCCTTTTCACAGCTTTCCCACTGTATCCCTTCATGTCTTTCACCATTTCTCTATATATTAAAAGATTTGTTCCGAACTGCAGAGAATTCCACAGCTTACTGGGGTGAGATAGGTGACCTGGTTGACTGGTGCACAACAACAGTCTCTCACTCATTGCCAGAAGTACTAAAGAGTGGATGGTTGTCTTTGGGAATGGGGTCAACAATCAGCTCTTTATTGTTGCACCCGTCAGCAATGAGGGATCAGTGGTGGAGAGGGTCAGAGGCTTTAAATTCCATGGTGTTAACATATCCGATGATCTTTCTTGGCCTAGCACACAAATGGAAGGTGCACCAGTGTTTTTACTTTCTTAGGAAGTTAAGAAGGTTAAGCTTGTTGTTGAACACTCTAGCAAGCTTCTACAGATGTTCTGCTGAAAATATCCTGACCGTTTGCATCATGGTCTGATATGACAATTTGAGTGCGCAGGAACATAAGAAGCTGCAGAGAGTAAAGGACTCTGCCCAATGCATCATGGGCACATCCCTCCGCATCTCATTGCGGCCAAAAAGTTCTATTTTAACTTCATCAGTCCACAGGACTTGTTTCCAAAATGCATCAGGCATGTTTAGGTGTTCCTTTGAACCTTTTGAATAGAACATTTTGGCTACAATGAGCAAAGGTATGTTTGGAGAAAAAAGGGTGCAGAATTTCATGAAAAGAACACCTCTCCAACTGTTAAGCAAGGGGGTGGATCAATCATGCTTTGGGCTCGTGTTGCAGCCACTGGCAAGGGGAACATTTACTGGTAGAGGGAAGAATGAATTCAATTAAATACCAGCAAATTCTGGAAGCAAACATCACACTGTCTGTAAAACAGCCGAAGATGAAAAGAGAATGGCTTCTACAATAGGATAATGATCCTAAACACACCTCAAAATCCACAATGGACTACCTCAAGAGGCGCAAGCTGAAGGTTTTGCCATGGCCCTCACAGTCCACCGACCTAAACATCATCGAGAACCTGTGGATAGACCTCAAAAGAGCAGTGCATGCAAGACGGCCCAAGAATCTCACAGAACTAGAAGCCTTCTGCAAGGAAGAATAGGCGAAAATCCCCCAAACAAGAATTGAAAGACTCTTAGCTGGCTACAGAAAGTGTTTACAAGCTGTGATACTTGCCAAGGGGGGTGTTGCTAAGTACTGCCACGTAGGCTGCCCAAACCTTTGCTTGTATATAATGCATAGATTGATAATTTCATGGTTGAGGAGGGAGTTAAAGGTTATGGAGAGAACGTGGAAGAAAGGAATGAAAAAATCTGCCATGATGGAACAGCAGAGCAGACTTGATAGGTTAAATGCCTAATTCTGCTTGCTTGTCTTGTTGCCTTACTGTTATCAATGTCAACAATGTCAGTATCGAGATTGAAAAGATAGATAAACATCTACGATCAATACAAAACTGAACACAAAACTTCAAAATAACATTGATTTTCAAGTGTGTTGTCAATATTGCTATTTAAGAACACATATACAGGAAAGTAGAACATGATTTTTCCATTCAAAATACAGAAGTGAATCTACCAGTTATAGCAATGGAAAGAGTGAAGTAAAAATATATTTTTTTTGCAAGAAAGCAAGGAAAACTTCAAAAGAATAGAATGAATCCTACTAACATCAAGACATGATATGGTTTTGTAATTGACTGATTGGTTTGTCGATGTGTTAATTGGGGTCACAACGTTTTATACTGAGAAGCTGAAGAGACCAATTTTAGAACATGACAGCAGATATTCTGGTGGAGGGAACAGGAAGAGAGTCAAATATGTCGTTTATTGGCTCGGATGGTGAAGGACAAGTAGACTTCTGTACCCTTCATAAAACTGCATAGATATCTTTAAAACATAGAACATCGAAAAGTTCAAAGTCCAAAGTAAATTTATTATCAAAGTACATAGATATCACCATATAACTATCCAAAGTTTCATTCTCTTGTGAATGTTCACAGAAAATACAAAGAAAAATAAGAGAATCAATTAAAAACTGCACACATGAGAAACAACCAATATGCAAAAGACAACATACTGTAAATACAAAAAGATAAAAAACAAATAAAATAATAAGAATAATATTAATACAATAACCAATTAATATCCATAAAGAATCCTTGAAAGTGAGAACATAGAAGATAGAACATTACAGCACAGTACATGCCTGCAGTCCATGATGCTATGCTAACGACTTAAACAACTCTAAAATCAATCTAACACTTTTCTCCTACATAGCCCTCCATATTTTTATTATCCATGTGCCTATCTAAGAGTTTCTTAAAAGTCTCTAACCTTTACGGAGTAGAAAGATCAACAGGAGTTTTCCAAAGAATAGCTATTAATATTTGAGTAAAGAAGAAGATTAATTTCTTCGTACACACAGATACAATGTCAAAGTGGATCAAAATGAAACAGAATTGCGTTCGATACGAAAACAAAATATACTGTCAAAGAGCAAAACACAAAATGTTGGAGGAATTTAATGGGTCAGGCAGCAGCTGTGGAGATGAAGTTGATTCTTCATCTAGACAGGGGGGGGTCCCAAAATGTTGACTGTTTCCCTCTCCAGATGCTACCTGACAGATTGAGTTCCTCCAGTGCTTTGCGCATTACTCTAGATTCTAGCATCTGGAATCCTTTGTCCCACCATTGCATTGTCAAAAAGCTGAGATCCATTTACACTGCACTCCTGCATAACTTACTTTTTATCTGAAAACTTAATGAAAGAGAATGGAATTAAACATAAACACAATAGATTCTGCAGGTGCTGGAAATCCAAAATAATGCACAGAAAAAGCTGGAGGAATTCAGCAAGTCAGACAGCATCTATGAAAATGAATAAACAGTTAATTTTTCAGCCCAAGACCCTAGTTTCCTTTCATCATATTATTCTACTTTAAATGGTGCATTTTGGATAATCAGTGGTTAACCCTATGGGAGAAACAAGGAGGTTCAAGTTTAACAATGAGATATTAATGAGTTAACTCAATGCTAACTACAGAATGACACCAAATTCCATGAGAGATTGCACTACTCTTCACTTACTACTGTACAAATGAGTTAGAATGAGGCAGAGATCAGATCAAACAAGTCTCAAAGGATGAGTGAAAGTGAATCAAATGAGACAGATAAAGAGAGTTTGGAGAGATGACTCAAGTGTTCAGTACAAAGAAATATCCTGCAGAGGCGAAGAAGATCAGGTGTGCACATAAAACACTTCCTTCTTGCATGAGATATACACAAAAATATCAAAGAACCATGTGATCCTGAGTGTATTCCAGAGACTTCAAAATAACATGAGATTCGACTGAATTAAGGAGTGAAACTTTGCTCAAATCAAGAAATGGGCATTATGCCAACAACATAATTTTTTGAGAAGATCAAAGAGACTGAGACATGCTGCAAATAGTTCTAGTTTGTAAATAAGTAATGACAGATATGAATCACTCTTTCTTAAAGAGGAAGGGAGGGTAGTTAGAAATTTGAAGGTTCTACAGTTCTCTGTGCCTGGCTATGTTCTGTAAAGTATGTGCTACCATTTGTTTATCGTCATAAGACATAGGAGCAGAATTAGGCCATTTGGTACATAGAGACTGTTCTGCCATTCCATCATGGCTGATTTATTATCCCTCTTAATCCCTTTCTTCTGCCTTCACCCCACCGCCCTCCCACCCCCCACCGTAACCTTGGACCACCTTACTAATCAAGAAGCTATCAACCTTCACTTTAAATATGCCCAAAGACTTGGCATCCTCAGCCATCTATAGCAATAAATTCTACAGATCACCACGTTCTGGCTGAGAGAATTCCTCCTTACCTATTATCTAAAGGGACATCCTTTTATTATGAGCCTGTGCCCACTGGTCCTTGACTTCCCCACCAGAGGAAACACCCTCTCTGGTCTTTCAGTATTCATTAGGTTTCAATGAGATTGCCCCTTCATTCTTCTAAATTCCAGTGAGTACAGGTCCAGAACCACCAAAAGTTATTCATATGGTAACCCTTTTATTCCCTGGTTTATTCTTATGAACCTTCTTTAGATCCTCTCCAATGTCACCACATCCTTTCTTAGACAAGCCCAAAACTGCTCACAATACTTCAAAAAATGCTGGTGAACACAGCAGGCTAGGCAGCATCTATAGGAAGAGCATCGTCTGGGCTCCACCCCCCCACTTTCTTTCTCCCTAGGCCTCCCGTCCCATGATCCTCTCAACTGTCCAGCCCTTGGCTCCATCCTTCCCCCTCCTGTCTTCTCCTATCATTTCGGATCTCCCTCTCCCCCTCCCACTTTCAAATCTCTTACTAGCTCTTCTTTCAGTTAGTCCTGACGAAGGATCCCGGCCCGAAGCGTCAACTGTACCTCTTCCTATAGATGCTGCCTGGCCTGCTGCGTTCACCAGCATTTTTTGTGTGTGTTGCTTGAATTTCCAGCATCTGCAGATTTCCTTGTGTCCACAATACTTCAAGTCTGGTCTGACCAATGCCTCATGAAGCCTTAGAAATACATCCCTCATTTTATGTTCTAGACCTCTTAAAGTGAATGCTAAAATTGCATTTGCCTTCCTTAACACTGACTCAACCAGCAAGTTAATCTTTAGGGAGTCTTATACTAAAACTCAAGCCACTTCAGGTCTACAGCAGAAACAATCTAACTAGCTCGCCATTGTGAGACCACACCTGGAGTTGGTGAGACCACACCTGGAGTATTGTGTGCAGTTTTGGTCCCCTAATCTGAGGAAAGACATCTTTGCCATAGAGGGAGTACAAAGAAGGTTTACCAGATTGATTCCTGGGATGGTAGGACTTTCATATTAATAAAGACTGGATTGACTAGGCTTATACTCGTTGGAATATAGAAGATTGAGGGGGGATCTTATTGAAACGTATAAAATCCTAAAGGGATTGGACAGGCTAGATGCAGGAAGATTGTTCCCAATGTTGGGGAAGTCCAGAACGAGGGGGTCACAGTTTGAGGATTAAGGGGAAGCTATTTAGGACCGAGATTAGGAAAAACTTCTTCACACAGAGAGTGGTGAATATGTGGAATTCTCTGCCACAGGAAACAGTTGAGCCCAGTTCATTGGCTATATTTAAGAGGGAGTTAGATTTGGCCCTTGGGGCTAAAGGGATCAGGGGGTATGGAGGGAAGGCTGGTACAGGGTTCTGAGTTGGATGATCAGCCATGATCATACTGAATGGCGGTGCAGGCTCGAAGGGCCGAATGGCCTACTCCTGCACCTATTTTCTATGTTTCTATGTTTCTATGACAGCTATCTGGACAAAAACAATACCTATGTACCAGGGATGATTGATAAATTTGTGGCCTAAGGTAGAAGGAGATGTTATTTACTTCAAGCTTTCTGCATTTTCACTCAAAGAGTTGAATTGCACGTGCATGTAACGAAAGTTGTATAACTCATCTCCTTCTACCCTAGGCCACGAACTTATCAATCACCCCACGGTGGACCACCTGGAGGTCCAAGACGCTCTCATTACATGCACATGCAGTTCAACTCTTTGAGTTAAAATGCAGAAAGTTTGAAGTTAATAACTCATCTTCTTCTACTTTAGGCCACGAGCTTATCAATCACCCCTGCTGTGGACCACCTGGAGGTCCAAGGACGCTCTCGTTACATGCATGTACAATTCAACTCTCTGAGTGAAAATGCAGAAAGTTTGAAGTTCATAACTCATTTCCTTCTACCTTAGGCCACAAACTTATCAATCACCCCTGCTGTGGACCACTTCTACGAAGCAGGGATCTGTATGCTCCACGACCGCTGGACTAAGTGTGTACATGTAGGAAGGGACTATGTTGAAAAATAAATGTGCTAGGTTTTCTAAAATTGACTCCCTCTACTTTAGGCCACGAACTTATCAATTACCCCTAGTAATTCTGTTGTTTATAGTCATAGTCATAGTCATGCTTTATTAATCCCGGGGGAAATTGGTTTTCGTTACAGTTGCACCATAAATAATAAATAGTAATATGTAAATTATGCCAGTAAATTATGAAATAAGTCCAGGACCAGCCCATTGGCTCAGGATGTCTGACTTTCCAAGGGAGGAGTTGTAAAGTTTGATGGCCACAGGCAGGAATGACTTCCTATGACGCTCAGTGCTGCATCTCGGTGGAATGAGTCTCTGGCTGAATGTACTCCTGTGCCCACCCAGTACATTATGTAGTGGATGGGAGACATTGACCAAGATGGCATGCAACTTAGACAGCATCCTCTTTTCAGACACCACCGTCAGAGAGTCCAGTTCCAACCCAACAACATCACTGGCCTTACGAATGAGTTTGTTGATTCTGCTGGTGTCTGCCACCCTCATCCTGCTGCTCCAGCACACAACAGCAAACATGATAGCACTGGCCACCACAGACTTATCGATTACAACCTAGCATTCAACACCATCATCCTTTTACTACTAATTAACAAGTTTCAAAATCTGGGCCTCTATACCTCCCTCTGCAAATCAATTCTTGGCTTCCTCATTGGGAGACCAAAGTCAGTTAGGATTGGTGATTGGTGATAGGGCACCATGGTAGTGTAGTGGTTAGTGCAACATTATTATAGCTTGGGGCACCGAAGTTTTGAGTTCAAATCTGGCACCACCTGTAAGTAATTTGTACTTTCTCCCCACGACCACATGGATTTCCTGCAGGTCCTCCAGTTTCATCCCACAGTCAGAAGACATAACAATTAGTAGGTTCATTGACCACTGTAAATTGTCCTTTGATGAGGCTAAATTGGTAAGTTGCTGACCTGTATGGCTGATTGGGCTGCAAGGGTCTGTTCTCTGCTGTATCTATAAATAAATGAATAAATAAACCTCTTCCCTTCTAACAATCAACACAGGCGCACCTGAATGATTTGTCTCTGCTCTCTCTATACTCGTCATTGGGTGGGTAGGCACAGCTCGAATACTACCTTTTGATTTGCTGATGACACGATTGCTGTTGGCAGAATTTCAGATGGCAATGAAGCAGTGTACAGGAGTGAGAGAGAGGCCGCTGGAGTGGTGTCAGAACATCAGCCTTGCACTCACCACCAACAAGGGCAAGGAATTGGTTTTCTACTTTTGGAAGAGAACACTCATTGAGAGTCAAGGGTAATGGTAAGCATCTTCAACTTCCTGGGTATCAGCATCTTGGTGGATCTAACCTGGGCCTAACGTATTATGCAGCAATAACGAATATATGCTAGCAGCTATCCCTCATTGGAAGTTGGAGGAGATCTGGTACGTGACCAAAGACTCTAACTAATTTCTACACCATAGACAGCATTCATGACTGGTTGCAACACCATCTGGTATGGAGATGTGAAAGTACAGGAACACAAATAAAAAAAAAACTGAGGAGATAAGTTGCAGACATCTGAAAGTGAGTCTGTAGGTTGTGGAATCAGTTCAGAGTTGTGGTAGATGAAGTTAACCACACTGGTTCAGGAGCCTGATGGTTGAACAATAGTAATTGTTCCTGAATCTGGTGATGTGGGACTTAAGGCTCCCGTACCTCCTGCTTGACGGCAGCAGCAAAAGAGAGCATGGCCTGGATGGCAGGGGCTATTGATGATGGATGCTGCTTGGTGTGGATATGCGGACAACCAATCAATCATTTATTACATGTGCTTTGAGACATATAGTGAAATGTGTCATTTGAGTTAGTAACCAGCGCAAGCTAATGATGTGATGGAGGGGTGGGGCAACCTGCAAGTGCCACATGTTCCCTAGCTAACATAGCACGCCCACAATGTTAGGCAGCATCTACCCTTGAGTGGTGTATTAGAAAATATTGAATCCAAGGTACATTTAGCAGCAGCTGAAGTTTATCTTGGTAGTGCTTCACATCAATTAAGTGTTGGAAATTGGGCACACTGACATCAAGTCTGGAGAATCGAGTACAAGGTACCTTGCACTGCACAGCATCAGATTTTCCTCAGAGATCTGTTACCATAGCCACAGGTAACAAATATAGTTTATGCCTCTCAGAGAATAAAATGAAAATTAATGAAGCTGTCATCTTAAAAAAAAAATTCCAAAATAAACAGATAGGTTCAGCACTTATGAATGAATGGGGATATATCGCTTGAAACATGACTAGAAAGTATAGAATATAGAATGATAGTATCACAAAAATTAGGCTTAGCACATAGAACAGCACAGTATGATAACAGAACCTTCTGCCCACAGTGATGTGGCAAACTAAACATCACTATTGTATTTGCTTGGAGTATTGTGCTTGGTTCCATTTGCCTCATTATATGAAGAATGAGGAAGCTTTAGATGGTGTGCTGAGGAGATTTACAAAGATGCTGCCTGGATTAGAGAGTATGATCTTTGAGCAAAGGTTGAGTAAGCTACAGATTTTCCCTTTGAAGCAAATGAGGATGAGACATGACTTGATAGAGTTCTGCTGGTTAATAAGAGGCACAGATGGAGTGGATAACCAGAGGCTTTTTCTCAGGGTGGAAATGGCTGATACCCGGGGCGTAATTTTAAGATGGTAAGAGTAAAGTATAGGGGAGATGTCAAGAGACTTTTAGGTAGGCACATGGATGAAAGGAAAATGGAGAGCCGAGGTTTTCATTAGGGCAACATTTCTTACTGCGATAAAGGGACAGGCCAACTTATGAAGGATTTGAGTAAAGAGATGTGCCTTGAGAACTGAGATCAGGAGCATTTGATGGCTCTGAGCCTGTACTCACTAGTTTGTATAAGAATGAAGAAGGAATTTCATTGAGACCTATATAAGACATATTGAAATGCTGAGATTGAGTGGATGTAGAACAGAGACAAAGAGGAACTGCTTCAGCCAGAAGCTGTTGAATCAGTGGAATTTGTTACGATGGATTGCTGATGAGGCCAGGTCATTGAGTGTTCTTAAGGTAAAGTCTGATAGGTTCGTGCTTAGTTGGGAGATTAAGAGCTAGAGAAGGCTGAAAAATAGGGATTTTGAATAATTTGTGTTTAATTCATGATTTTTCTTGTGCTTATCCGATGCTGCATACTTGTGATACTGTTGGAAGTAAGTATTTCATTGCACCCATGCATACATGAAGTTAGAAAATGAGACCATAAGACATCAGAGCAGAATTAGGCCTTTTGGCCCATTGAGTCTGTTCCACCATTCCATTATGGTTGCTTTATTATCCTTCTTATTCCTATTCTCCTGCCTTTTCCCTGTAACTTTTGATCTCCTTACTAATCAAAAATCGATCAAGCTCATCATATTCAATGACTTGGCCTCCACGGCTCTCTTTGGTGATAAATCCCAAAATTCACCATTCTTTAGCTGAAGAAATTCCTGCTCATCTCTGTTTTAAATGAGTGTCCTTCTTTTCTGTACCCTCTGGTCCTAGGCACCCCTCTGTTGGAAACATCCTCTCCACATCTACCTAGGCCTTCAATATCTGATGATTTACTGTGAGATCCCCCCCCCCCCCCCCCACTGACTTGTGCAGATGACAATAAATTCATCTTTGACTTTGAGTTCAAACGTGGCGAGGCAGCAGTGTCGCAAACTCTCTACTTTGGATTGAAAAATATGAAATTACATTTTTTATGCCATTGATGCATTCAGACATTTGGAATCCCAAGGAGCTAAAGTTTGGTGGCAGTAAAGAGATCAAATGAGAATGAATTTCCATTCACTGTAGAGCATGCAAGATAAATTATTCTTCACTCAGCTGCTTCATTGTACATCCAGCATCAATCAGTGTTTGAAATCGGCAAATATTACCCTAGGATATCTTCACCGTTATTGGAATTTACAGTACCAGTGCAAGAACATATTCCTAGATTGTTATGTTAGATTGGAGTGACAATTTGAATTAAAGTATATCTGTAATCTCATGGATTGCAGCCTTTGTATAAAGAACATAAAGAGACAACAGGCAAATCAATAAAAAAAAACTGTTATTGATTTCACAGGAAATGATACTCTAGGTTCTTTGTGCATCTCTGGTATTTTCTCAGCAAGTATTCTATTTTATTATAAGAATTTTCACAGTGCTTATCCTGCATTCAAAGAGGAAATGGATATGTGCTACTATCAGGTAAAGGTGCAGAAGCCTGAAGTCCCATACCCGCAGATTCAAGAATAGCTGCTTCACTTCTTTCTTTTATAATCTTTTTATTGATTTTCAAATGTAAAGACATAACAACAGTATTAATACAGAGAGAATGAGATTACATTGTTAATAATTAACATCTGCAAATAAAAACTACAGATAATACAAGTATATTTGACCTCCCAAACTCTTAGTATGATTGAGCATGGTAGAGAAAAAAAGAAAAAAATATCAAAAAAGAACCCCAAAGTGAAAAACACTAAACTAAACTGAACCAATAAAAGAACTAATCTAAACAAAACAAATCAAGGCTAGGCTGATACGTTACATCGAATACATCATGAGTGTCATTAACTCCGCTCCTCCATCCATATATCCCAGGTTAATAAAAAGGATTCGGAAAAGGTCAGACTACATCATATGAAAATATTGAATAAATGGCCTCCAAGTTTCTTCGAACTTAACTGAAGGATCAAAAGTAGCACTTTTGATTTTTTCTAGATTCAAAGATGATATACACATCAAAGTTGCTGGTGAACGCAGCAGGCCAGGCAGCATCTCTAGGAAGAGGTACAGTCGACGTTTCAGGCTGAGACCCTTCGTCAGGACTAACTGAAGGAAGAGTTTGTAAGAGATTTGAAAGTGGGAGGGGGAGGGGGAGATCCAAAATGATAGGAGAAGACAGGAGGGGGAGGGATGGAGCCAAGAGCTGGACAGGTGATAGGCAAAAGGGATACGAGAGGATCATGGGACAGGAGGTCCGGGAAGAAAGACAAGGGGGGGGGACCCAGAGGATGGGCAAGAGGTATATTCAGAGGGACAGAAGGAGAAAAAGGAGAGTGAGAGAAAGAATGTGTGTATAAAAATAAGTAACAGATGGGGTACGAGGGGGAGGTGGGGCATTAGCAGAAGTTAGAGAAGTCAGTGTTCATGCCATCAGGTTGGAGGCTACCCAGACGGATACATAAGGTGTTGTTCCTCTAACCTGAGTGTGGTTTTTATCTTTACAGTAGAGGAGGCCATGGATAGACATGTCAGAATGGGAATGAGATGTGGAATTAAAATGTGTAGCCACTGGGAGATCCTGCTTTCTCTGGCGGACAGAGCTAAAGCAGAGAAAAGGGAGTGTTGCTTGAATTTCCAGCATCTGCAGAATTCTTCTTGTTTGCAAAGATGATATAGTTTGGGAAAACCATTGAAATGTAGTAGGGAGATTTTTCTCTTTCAAATTTAATAGAATGGATCTTCTGGTCATTAATGTAACAAATGCAATCATCTGAAGGTCTGAAGAGGATAGAGAACTATGTTCCACCATTGGTAAACCAAAGATTGCAGTAATAGGATGAGGTTGCGAATCAATATGCAAAGCTATTGAAATGATATCAAAAATATTTTTCCAATATTTTTTCCAAAGAGGGCAAGACTAAAACATATGAGTCGAAGAAGCTACTTCAGAATGACATCTGTCACAGACGGGATTTATATGAGAGTAAAAGCGAGCTAGTTTATCTTTAGACATGCGGGCCCTATGCACTACCTTAAATTGTATCAAAGTACGTTTGGCACATACCAAAGAAAAACTAACTAACTGAAAAATTTTCTCCCATTTCTCTATAGAAAATTGAAGTTGAAGTTCCCTTTCCCATTCATTCTTATTTTTATCGGATATGCCTGGTTGTATTTTCATAATTATGTCATAAATAATTGCTATTAAACCCTTCTGATAAGGATTTAAACCAAAATTTTTTTTCTGTGATATCAGTTGAGTGTGAAGTCGGAAAGGTAAGAAGCATAGTATTTAAAAAGTTTCTTATCTGCAAATATCTAAAAAAAATGTGATCTGGGCAAGTTATGCTACTTCACTTCAACCATTCAGTTCTTGAACAAACCAGCACAATCTTAATCACTACCTCAGTATAGTATACTATGACCACTTCAAACACTTTACACCAGAATGGACTTTTTTGTCCTAACTATAATCTTACTTGTAAAAATTTTGTATTATTTATGTTCAATATATGGTATGTTTTCCTTGTGAATGCTGCATCCATGCATCTGTTACCTCCCAGCCTCTGCCACTATTCCCACCCTCCTCTCCTCCATCTGCCTATCACCCCCTCACATGGATCCACCTATCATCTTCCAGTTCTGTCATTATTCCAGCTCTGGAACCTGGGCCTCAGCACTCAGATCTGCAGCTGGATCTTCAACTTCCTCACTGACAGGACCCAGGCTATAAAAATAGGGGACAAGCTCTCCTCTACAATCACTCTGAGCACCAATGCCCCACAAGGCTGTGTACTCAGACCCCTGCTGTACTCACTGTACACCCATGATTGTGTTGCCAAGTTTCCATCAAACTCAATATATAAGTTTGCTGATGACACAACAATTGTAGGCCGTATCTCGGGTAATGATGAGTTTGAGTACAGAGAGGAAATTAAGAACCTGCTGGCATGGTGTGAAGACAATAACCTATCCCTCAACGTCAGCAAGACGAAGGAATTGGTTGTTGACTTCAGAAGGAGTAGCGGACTGCACGACCCAATTTAAATTGGTGGTGTGCAATTGGAACAGGTCAAAAACTTCAAGTTCCTCGGGGTCAATATCACAAATGACCTGACTTGGTCCAACCAAGCAGAGTTCATTGCCAAGAAGGCCCACCAGCGCCTTTACTTCCTGAGAAAACTAAAAAAATTTGGCCTGTCCCCTAAAACCCTCACAAATTTTTATAGATGCACTGTAGATGCATTCTTCTAGGGTGCATCACAACCTGGTATGGAAGTTGTCCTGTCCAAGACCGAAAGAAGTTGTAGAAGATCGTGAACACGGTGCAGCACATCACACAAACCAATCTTCCGTCCTTGGACTCACTTTACACCGCATGCTGTTGGAGCAGTGTTGCCAGGATAATCAAGGAAACAACCCACCCAGCCAACACACTTTTCGTTCATCTTCCCTCTGGGGGAAGGCTCAGGAGCTTGAAGACCCGTATGGCCAGATTTGGGAACAGCTTCTTTCCAACTGTGATAAGACTGCTGAACGGATCCTGACGCAGATCTGGGCTGTACCCTCCAAATATCCGGACCTGCCTCTCGGTTTTTTTTTTGCACTACCTTGCTTTCCATTTTTCTATTTTCTATTTATGATTTATAATTTAAATTTTTAATATTTACTAATTTTACTATTTTTAATATTTAATATTTATAATCCAGGGAATGGGAAGCACAGAGTCAAATATCGCTGTGATGATTGTACGTTCTAGTATCAATTGTTTGGCGACAATAAAGTATAAAGTATAAAGTATTTCCAAACTCCCATCCGCCAACTGCTTGTCACCCTCCCCTCTCCTGGATCCACCCATCACCTCCCAGTCTTGCCTCGCCTCTACCCTCCCTCTTTATGTCTTTCTTTCCCCTCACCTCTTTAACTCTATCTGATGAAACACATTGACCCAAAATGTTCACTCTCCATATCCCTCTGTAAATGCCGCTCGACCTGCTGAGTTACTCTAACAGATTGAATATTGCTGCAAATACGAGTATGTGTGACCTCTAATAATTTAACCAACCTGACCAAGTAGCAACATGAATTTGGTCAAGAAAAATCTGTTTTCAGACAGGCTGCATGTAGAAGACTACTTCTGAGAGCAATTTTAACAGAACTGCCGGGGCAAAGAAAATTGAAAAAAAAATTCCAGTGAAATAACATGTTTGATCAAACCTCAATCAGACAAATAGTAACATTAAATTCTTCTCTGTTGCAGGACAGAATAGTTATACTTTGCAAGGTGGAATTTGAATGTTAAAGTAACCCTGTGGCGAAGGTCAGGACACAGCCACTGGAAATCATGATCCCTTTGTTTTATTCTCAGAATCAGAATTAGGTTTATTGTCATGGGCATAAGTGATGAAATTTGTTGTTTAATGACAGCTGTACAGTGCAATACTTTTTAAAAAATTGTTATAAGTTACAATAAGAAATATAGAAAAAAATAGGTAAGTGTGGAAAAAGAAAGAGAAAAGAGAGCAACAGTGTTCATGGTCCATTCAGAAATCTGATGGTGTAGTGGAGGGGGGGCGGGGGGAGGTTGTGGTGGGAGAAGAAGCTGTTCCTCAAATGTTGAGTTCCGGCTCCTGTACCACCTCCCTGATGGCAGTAATGAGGAAGGAGCATGTCCTGGATGGTGAGCATCCTTAATGATGGATGCTGTCTTCCGGAGGCATTGCCTTTTAAAGATGTCCTTGGGAGGGTTGGAAAGGTGTGCTCGTGATGGAGTTGGCCGGGACTACAATCCCCATTCTGGGTGTCCCAACGTGAAATGAAAGATTTATCCCAGATCACCATTTTTCATTAGCTAGCTCGGAGGGAACATGAATTGAGAACTGACTAATTAGGTGAATAGGCTTAACTGGTCTTTCACGGTGTGGTTGGAATATTTAAGATCATCACCAGGAAAGACAGAGTAAATATTAAATGTACTGTGGGAAGCATACTGTCTGGCTGCGTCAATTATCTTTTTTTGTTCTAATTGTGTATTCTTAAACAAATTGTGTATCATTTACGTTAAATTTGTGCTTTTTTCTTGTGCATACTGCTTATCTGATGCTACGTGCCTGTGATGTTACAGCAAAGAAGTTTTTCATTGCACCTGTGCACTCATGTACTTGTGAATGAGACAATGAACTTAGGATACCTTCCAACAAGAAAGAGAATTTCGAAGGGTAGGGCCCACCTATTGTTTAAAAAGCACTCAGGCTTGGACCTTCCTCTTTGGAGTGAAGAAGAATGAGAGGCGACACTAGAGTTGTACAAGATGAAAAGAAAAATAGACTGCCGGAGACTTTTTCTTTGCGCAGATATGGCTAAAATGAGAGGGTATAATTTTAAAGTGATTGGAGGAAAGTAGAGGATGGATGTCAGAGGTACACAGAAGTACATAGAATGCTCGGCTGGGGGTGGTGGTAGAGGCAGATATCTTAGGGATATTTAATAAACTCTGAAATAAGGCAGATGGATAAAAGAAAAATGGAGGGCTATGAGAGAGGGAAAGGTTAAGTTGATCTTTGACTAGGTTAAAATGTTGGCATAACACTATGGACCAAAGAGCTTGTACTGTGTTATAATGTTTTATATTCTATGCTCAATGTAATTAAAGATAACACATACATTTGAAGAAAGACAGGAATAGTAGTTAGACAATATACGTAAAATAAAAACAACAAAGAACTCTAAAATGAGTAAGGAATGAAAAGTGCAAGACAAAGAAAGCCGGAGGCATGAAATCCAAGAGTAACTATAAATACTTATATAAAGAACTGATTAATCAAAACAACTATTGGTCCAATCAAAAGTATGTCTGGCGAATTAGTGATAGCATTGCAGATGAGATAAACAGTTATTTTGAGTGAGCTTCAATTATATTCCCATAATAACATCCTGGGAGAATGTGTAACTTTGCCATTGGAAGTATGGGAGGAATGTAACAATTTTGATTATCAGGGGAATGGTCCCCATTTTTGGAGCTGTAGATTTTATTTATTTATTTGGAGATACAGTGAAAAACAAGCCCTTCCATTGAGCCACACCACCTTAGCCTAATCACAGCACAATTTACAAAGACCAATTAATTTACAACCACAATGTCTTTGGAATGTGGGAAGAAACTGGAGCACCTGGAGGAAACCCAAGCACTTCATGGAAAGGACTTACAAACTTCTTACTGATGGCATCAAAATTGAACTCCAAACTCCAAGACCCTGAGCTATAATAGCATCATGCTAACCACTACCTCAATCAGTTGAATAGTCCTTGGATGCATACCATTCTTAGCAGTGTGGAGGAACACAGGGATGTTGGAATTCACAGCCATAGATCTCTTAAAATTTACCACACAAATTGATCGGATTGTTAAGAAGGCAAATGGTGTGTTGCCCTTCATTAGTCAGGGGATTGAGTTCAAGAGCCATCAGGCGATGTTGCAACTCTGTAAAACTCTGGTCAGACCACACTTGGAGTATTATGTTCCGTTCTGGTTAGCTCATTATAGGAAGGATGTGGAAGTTTTAGAGAGGATGCAGAGGAGGTTTACCAGGATGCTGCCTGAATTAGAGAGCTTGTGATATGAGGATAGGTTGAGTGAGCTAGGACTTTTCTCTTTGGACAAAGGAGGAAGAGATGTGACTCGAAAGAGGTGTCCAAGATGGTGAAAGGCATAGATAGAGTGGACAGCCAGAGATGTTTTCCCAAGGCAGCAATGGCTATACAGGGGGAATAATTTTAAAGTGATTAGATGAAAGTATGGGGGAATAAATGTCATAGATAGTTTTCTTACACAGAGAGTGTTAAGTGTGTGGAACATGCTTCCAGTGGTGGTAGCAGAGGTAAATACATTATGAACATTTAGGAGACTGTTGGATAGATACATGGATGTTGGGAAAATGGAGGATGATATGGGAGGGAAAAGTTAAAAGGTTGGCGTAATATTGTGGGTGAATAGCCTGTACTGTTCTAGTTTCTATATTCCACCATCTTTATCTTAACTCTTCAACAAAATAGCTGGTGAGAAATTTGATATCATGTTTTTGGCTTTTGAAACTTTCCCTAAATGCAGGGTATGTTTCATTGGATTGGAAAATAGCTCACATAACTGCTTTATTCAAAAAGGATGTGAGCCAGAAACCAGGAAATTACAAGCCAATTAGTATGAGGGAAATTGTTAGCAGTTATTATTAGAGAGTTATAGAGAGTTCAAGGCAATCAAAGTAAACAGGGTTTGTTGCAAAGCAAAATAACATTTGATCAATTTGAAAATTTGTTGGAAGGCATAGTGAATGGTAAGAATATGTTTAGCTGAAGGGCTAGATTCTACCTTAATACTTTGAATAATGATTTGATTTATATAAACAGTATGCAGGATAAGCATTTCACTGTATCTTAGTACACTTGACAATAATAAACTAAACCTAACCAAATCGTGTCTGCACCTTATTATTTTCCCACACTACACTTTCTCTGTAACTGTAACATTTTATTCTGCATTGTTATTGCTTTACTTTGTACTACCTCAAAGTATTGTTGTAATGAAATAATCTGCATGGATGCCATGCAAAACAAAGTTTTTCACTGTATCTCAGTATATTTGACAATAATAATCCACTTTACTAAATTTGTTGTAGAAAATTATAAATCTTTATTTATTAAATCATCTTCCTCAGATTTAATCTGCATTCCAATATATCTGGATATGCAAATTGAATTGAATCTGGATAATAATTGTTTTGCGGTGTGAACTAAAGGCGTACAATGTTTGTGGTATGGTGAGTATAAGGTGATTCAAGGTGGCAGGGCCTGGGCCCCAAGAGTGAGGAACGAGCCAATGTCTGGCCATTGTTGGAGTGGACCTGGAGACTATTTGAAGTGGCAGAACTGAGTCGAGGCAAAGACGAGCTGGTGGGGTCTGGGCCCCGGAGCGAGAAACAAGCTGATGTTTGACTGATTTAATTTCTGGGCAAGATCGAGCACAGGCTGAATTGAGGCGATGGCGTCCAGGCCTGAGAGCATATCGAAGTGGCAGGCCCAGGTCCGCCAACAAGGAACGAGTCAAGGTTTGGCCAATTTAAGCGCCGGGCCGGAATGAAAAGGTTAGGGTGTTGGGGCCAGTGGTCAGCTCGCTGCTCAGTGAGGTATACTCATCTCTGCACTGAACTGAGGTTGTAACCTGCAACTAACAGGTTTCTGGGCCAACTGTGCCTGGCTTCGTGGCTGTGAACTCACTTTCACTCTGAATGTTATTTGCTTACTTTTTATTATGTATACCATTTTTTTCTTTTTTTTTGCACATTTGATGGTCTTTTTTAATGAGTTCTATAGGTTTCTTTATTTTGTGGCTGCCTGTTAGAAGACAAATCTGTATATAGTATACTGTATGTACTTCGATAATAAATATCTTGATCTTTAAAGTCAGCATGGGTTTCGTTGATTCCTATAACTGGATAAATAGTTTGAGAACACAAAAAGTAATGTTTAACCTCGTTGAAGTAGAATATTACATGATTTTGACTGAGAATTAATTTTAACTGAACATTAAGGCAACGTAGTTTTGCATAGATAATAATGGGTTTATATCAGTGTTATATGTACCCCTGTTACATGGTCCAATTTTACAAATCAAATGGACATCAGTAATAATCAGCAACATTCATTTCACCACGTTTCTCAAGAATGATAAAAGGTTATTGTTTTGGTCTTCAAGTATTCCCTTCATTGTAGATTTAGTTCCCAGCAAGGTAGATGAACGTGCATTTTCCATTCCAAAGCAATGAACCTAGAGGATGTGAAGGATGTTGTGACTTGCCTAGTCTAACAAAATGGCAACTTGTCAAAAAAGAGGCACATTGCTTTGATGAATATTTGCTGCATAGAAGGATCAAATGAGGTAAATCCCAAGGAGAAATGAAAGATCTGAGCTCTCCGGTATTTGTCAAATAATATAGTCAGTGATGTGTCTGGAATTACCCATCACAGACACACTGAGTGTCAGTGAGCAGCTGAAATCTATCTCCCAGAAACAGCCTTTGCAACACAAACAACTACTTGGTTCTTTATGAGAATGAGGGACTTGTAAGTTTAAATCTTCAATTGGCATTCCAGTAGGGCTGGATCTTTTTAATATAGATCTTGTGTACCAACTCAGTGGGTATGGCCTGAGATGTCTGTATTTTATTTGAGGAGCTGAGGGAAGATTGAAAGTTTTTCTTTGCCACAACTTTTCCATCTTTGGTAGGTTTGCTTTGCACTAACTTCTCATGAAGTAAAGCACGTGCAAGGCTAGTTGGACTACAAAGTCCTGTATTCATATCTTTATCATGGCATTCAGAGTCACCTGAAGTCTGCTTTCCTGAAGTCTGTTCAGACAGATGGCTGGCAAATACCCAATAGAGAACGAAATGAGAAAGAGAACAAAGTTCAAAGTTCCAAGTAAATTTATTATCAAAGTACATATATGTCACCACATACAACCATGAGATCCAATTTTTGCAGGCATTCATTGTATATGCAAAGAAACACAATGAAAGATTGCACCCAACAGGACAACAACTAATGTGCAAAAGATAACAAACTGTGTAAATACAAAAAGAAAGAAAAAAAGAATAACAAGTAATTAAGTAATATATATCAAGAACATGACATGAAGGGTCCTTGAAAGTGAGTCCATAGGCTGAAGGAACAGTTCTGTGTTGAGGTGAGTGAAGTTCAAAGTAAGTTCATCATCAAAGTTTATACCTCTGGTCCTGACTGATCATCTGACTCAGGAACCTGATGGTTGATGGGTAATAACTATTCCTGAACCTGGTGGTGTGGGTCCTGGTCCTGAGGCTCCTGTACCTCCTTCCTGATGGCAGCGGCAAAAAATGAGCATGGCCTGGATGGAGGGGGTCCTTGATGATGGATTCTGCTTTCCTGCGACAGCATTCCATGTTGATGTGCTCAATGATGGGGAGGGTTTTATCTATGATGGACTGGGCTGCATCCACAACTGTACACATTATTACCACATGACCATAAGACATAGGAGCACAACTAGGCCATTCACAAGTTCAGAATGTTCTACCATTCAATTGTGGCTGACTTATTTTCCCTTTCAACCCTATTCCCATGCCTTCTCCCCATAAACCTATCTGGCCTTACTAATCATGAATCTATCAACCTCTGCTTTGATTATACCCAATGACGTGCTCTCCACAGCTCTAAACAAAGAGCAAAATCTAAGTAACAATAAATTGCCAGGGAAAGTCAACAGGTCAAGTAACATCTATGGAGGGAAGTGGACAGTTTAGGGTTGAGATCCATCACCTGGATTAAAAGTTAGAAGGGAGGTGATATAAAGAGATGAGGGGAAGTGGTGGAGCAACAGGTGGTACCCAATAGATGAGAGGGAAGGTGAAGGAGAAGGGGACAGTGGGGTTAGCAACAGATACTGGGAGATGATGGGTGGATACAGCTGAGGGAAGTGACAGACAGATGGAAGAGGGGAGAGTGGGAATAGCAACAGAATCTGGGAATTGATGGGTGGAGGTGACAGAAGGCTGCAGATGGTGGGATCTGACAGGAGAGGAAGGTGAAGCATGGAACCAAGTAAGGGAAGTGGGGAGGGCAGATGGGAACAGTGGAGGGAGGGAACCCTTCAACTACTTCCCTTCAATTATTCAATTCTTGAACTAACTGGCAAAACCAGAATCAATAGTTCAGCAAAGCTATGACCACACTAATCACTGCTAAAATTTACTTGCTTTTTGTTCTAATTGTTTCCATACCATTTTGTGATGCTGCCAGTCAATACACTCTCAAATACCTATCTATAGAAGTTTGTCAGAGTTTTGGATGTCATTCCAAACCTTCACAAACTTCTAAGGAGATAGAGGTGCAACTGTGCTATCTTCATAATTGCACTTACAGGTTCTCAGGACAGGTTCTCTGAAATGATAACACTAAGGACTTTAAAGTTACTGACCCCCTCTGCTTCTGATCCACTGATGATGACTCCTGATGACACTGATGACGGACCCCCAGTTTCATCCTCCTGTAGTCAATAATCAGCTTCTTGCTCTTGCTGATATTGAGTGAGAGTTTGTTGTTGTGCTGCCATCTAGCCAGATTTTCAATCTACCTCATATGTGCTGATTCATTACCACTTTGATTTGGCCAGTGAGAGGGAGGGGCGTCATCAGCAAACTTAAATATGGCATTGCAGCTGTTCATAAGTGTAAAGCAATTAGAGCAGGGCACCAAGTATACAGCCTTGTGGTGCACCTGTGCTGATGGAGACAGTGGAGGAGATGTTGACGCCAATCCAAACTGATTGGGGCCTGCAAGTGAGGACCTTGAGGATCCAGTCGCATAAGGAGGAACTGAGGCCAAGGTCTTGAAGCTTATTGTTCAGCTTTGAAAGGGTGATGGTATTGAATGCTGAACTATAGTAAATAAAGAGCATCCTGATACATCTTTGAAGTAGAAGAAAACTAATCTCAGGATAGTATATGGTGACATATATGTTCTTGGATGATAAATTTACTTTTTGTGAATACTGATTATCTGATTCCTTGTGCCTGTGACACTGCAGCAAGTAAGTTTTTCACTGCACCTGAGCAGACATGTACTTAAGCAGATGGCAATCAACACATCTTTGAATTTTGAGTTGATTTACCAGTAACTGTTCCCATCTGTAAAGCAGGCCATATTCTCATTTTGATAGAGAGCTTGTACAGATCGGGCTGCATTAGATGTTCCTCATATTATACCTAGGCACACAGGCATGCTGACACCCACAGCCACAATCATCCGACATTATTCACCCTGCATCTTCAGTGACCGCAGCCAATTGACTCAGCTCTGTTTCTCCTGTGGCTCTACTAATTCCCACAAATTACTTGAAATTTTGTTTAAATTGGTTCCAATTTATACTGATAAATCATAGTGTACTGGCAAGACACCAATAAGCCTCTACATAAGTCTACTCTACTCAGAAAGAAAGCAGAGATTTCACTCTCAGGTGAGCTGAATGCCTTCAATGCTCACCTTGACCATCAAAACATTGAGGTACCTTTGTGAACTCCCACAACCCCTGATGACCCCATGGCTTCAGACGCTGAAGCCAACGTAAGAGCTTCCTTCAGGAGTATGAACTCACGGAAAGCATTCGGCTCAAACAGGGATCCTGGCTGAATACTGATGACCTGTGCTATTCAGCTGCCTGGAGTGTTCACTGATATCTTTAACATGGCAGTTTGAGGTACCCACCTACTTTAAGCAGGTTTCAATTATACCGGTGCCTAAAAATAATGTGCACTCACTTTCAATGACTTTTCATCTCATGTTGTCAATATTTGTTGCTTGCTTGTTTGTTTATTTATTTATTTATTTATTTAATTGTTTCATTAATTTACTGTGAACACCTGCAAGAAAATGAATCTCATAGTTGTATGCAGGTACATATATGTACTTTGATAATAAATTTACGTTGAAGTTTGAGAAGATATATGAGGATGTTGTCAGGAATCAAGAGGCTGAGGTATGGGGAGCGGTTAAGCAGACTTGAACATTTTCCCCTGGAGATAAGGGAACGAAGGGGATAATCTTGGAGAGGTATATACGAAATAAGGTGGATGCACACAGTTTTTTCCCAGGGTCAAGGAATCAACAATGTGATTAAAGTGATTAGATTCATTTATCACACGCACATCGAAACACAGGGAAATATGTCAATTGTGTCCATACGACCATAAGACATAGGAGCAGAATTAGGCTATACAGCTCATCAAGTCTGCTCCACCATTTCATCATGACTGATTATGGATCCCACTCAACCCCATTCACTTGACTTCTCGCCATATCCTTTGATGACCTGACCGAACAGGAAACTATCCGCCTTAAATATATCAACAGTCCACTGCAACCTGTGGCAGAGTGTTCCACATGTTTATTACTC
Organism: Mobula birostris; assembly: GCF_030028105.1. NCBI lineage: Eukaryota > Metazoa > Chordata > Chondrichthyes > Myliobatiformes > Myliobatidae > Mobula > Mobula birostris. Next base: position 175,628,022 of record NC_092371.1, read on the forward strand.
TCTGGCTAAAAATTTCCTCCTTAACTTTGTTCTAAAAGGTTTCCTCTCAATTTTGGTGCTGTGCCCTCTAGTTCTGGATACCTCCACCAGAGGAAACATCCTTTCCACATCCACCCTATCTAGTCCCTTCAACATTTGGTTAGCTTCAATGAGATCCTTATGCATTCTTCTAAGTTCCAGTGAGAAGGCTCAAAGCTGCCAAATGCTACTCATATGTTAACCCACTCATTCACGGAAAGCATCCTTGTGAACCTCCTCTGGCCTCTCTCTAATGATAACACATCCTATCTGAGATATGGGGCTCAAACCTGTTGACATGTCTTATAAAGGCTCATCATTATCTCTTTGCTCATATATTCTATTCCCCTTGAAATAAATGCCAACACTGTATCCTATCAAATTGAATCAGTGAGGATTGTTCTGGAGCAGCCTACAAATGTCGCCATGCTTCCGACGCCAACATAGCATGAACACAACTTACTAATTACTAACCCGAACAGTACATCTTCGGAATATGGGAGGAAACCAGAGTACCTGGAGGAAACCAACTCATTCACAGGGAGAACGTACAAACTTCTTACAGTCAGCAGTGGGAATCAAAGCTTGATGTGAGTGCTGTAGAGTGAATGTGCTAACTGGTATGCTACTATTCTGCCCTGAGAGGTGGGTGCTTTGGGTAAGCTGCAGAGTTTAACATTTGTTAAACTTTTAACTTTTAACTGATGCAATGACTTCACTGTTTACTCCTCATGGAGTCAAGTTCTCTCCTGCATGACACTCCTGACTATAAACTATGAACTATAGTTGTCAATCACATTATCTTCAGTCATGAAACATACAACATTGAACAGCACAAACCCTTCAGCTCATGATGTTGCACCAACCTTTTAACCTTCTCTTACATCAATATAGCCATTCCCTCCTTCATTGTCCTCCATTTTGTATCATCCATGTGCCTATCCAAGAAGCTCTTAAAAGGTCCCAAATGTATCTGCCTCTACCACACCCTAATGGTGTGTTCCACAGACCTACCAATCTCTGAGTAAAGAACTTACCTCTGACACCTCCCCTATAATTACTTCCAATCACCTTGAAATTATGCCCCCTCATGTTAACTTTTCCTATCCTGGAAAAAAGCCTCTGGCTGTCCGCTATGTCTATTCTCTCTCTGTCTACAAAACTGTACACCTCTGTCAAGTCATTTATCACCCTCCTTTGTTTCAACTCAACCTCTACTTTGTTTACTTCAACCCTGGTGTTTCTGTCTTCACTTTTGCAATGCTCAAGCACAGTTTAAAGTGGGGACTGTTTGCAACTGATAAAGCCTTCCCCTTGATGCCAAAAATGACAAAAATGGTAATGTATGCAGCTTTATCAGATATACACAGTGAGTATTATCTTCATGTGAGAAAAGGCCATGGCAGAGAAAGACAAAATGGAAACACAATTATAACACAATCATTTCCCACTGCTCAGCAAGAAGAAAATGACTAATGCATTATTTCCCAGGTAGCTTCCAAAATGATGGCTTGACATCAAAGAAATCTTAGAGTCATAGAACACTACAGCCCATCTAGTTTGTACCAAACCATTAACCCATCTTGTCCTAAAGACCTGCTCCCAGATCAGAGCCCTCCATACCCTTCCCATCCAAACATTTACCCAAATATCTCTTAAATGCCGAAATGGAACCTACAATTACCAGTTGTGCTAGTAACTCATTCTACACTCTCACCATATCTACCGAATGAAGATGTTCCCCCTCATGCTCCCCTGTGAAGATCCCTGTTGCACCTGGTGACCCTGTGATCTCTGTCTTGGAGGTCAATCTCAGGCTATCTTTAAAGAGGCCCCAACTGAGTACCTGGTAAGACCCTGAAAACTTGTACCAACCAACCAGCGGGAGTATTGAAAGACATTTTCAACTCTCACTGCTACGGGCAAAAGTCCCTATTTGTTTCAAAAAGACAACAATTACACCAGCGCCCAGGAAGAATAATGTGAGCTGTCTTAATGACTATCGCTCAGTAGCACTTACACCTACAGTGATGAAATGCTTTGAGAAGTTGGTCATGACTAGACTGAACTCCTCCCTTAGTAAGGACCTGGACCCATTACAACTTACCTATTGCCACAATAGGCAGACACAATCTCAATGGCTTTTCACGTGGTCTTAGACCACCTGGACAATACAAACAGCCATGTCAGGATGCTGCTTATTGACTACAGCTCAGCATCTAATACCATTGTTCCCACAGTCCTGATTAGACTCTATGCCTAATGATACTGATTGAATTCTTATTGGATGCAACAAAACATATTGATAAAGATAGAGCAGTGGATGTAGTGTATATGCATTTCAGTAAGGCATATGATAAGGTTCTCCATGCAAGGCTCATTCAGAAAGTAAGAAGGCATGGGATCCAAGGAGACCTTGCTTTGTGGACCCAGAACTGGCTTGTCAACAGAAAGGAAAGGGTGGTTGTGAATGGTTAATATTCTGCATCGAGGTCGGTGACCAGTGCTGTTCTGCAGGGATTTGCTCTGGGATCCCTCCTTTTTGTGGTTTTTTATAAATGACCTGGATGAAGAAGCTCAAGGATGGGTGGGCAAATTTGCTGATGACACAAAGGTTGAGGGTGTTGTGGATAGTCTGGAGGGTTGTCAGAAGTTTCAGTGGGACATCGATAAGATGCAGAACTGGGCTGAGAAGTGCCAGATGGAGTTCAATCCAGATGAGTGTGAAATGGTTCATTTTGGTAGGTCAAATTTGAAAACAATATAATATTAATGGTAAGACTCTTGGCAGGGTGGAGGATCAGTGAGATATTAGGGTCCATGTCCATAGGATACTCAAAGCTGCTGCGCCCGTTGACAGTGTTGATGGGAAGATGTATGGTGTGATGGACTTCACAGAAACATAGAAACATAGAAAACCCACAGCACGATACAGGACCTTCGGCCCAAAAAGCTGTGCCGAACATGTACTTCATCTAGAACTCCCTAAGCTTACCTATAGCCCTCTATTTTTCTAAGCTCCATGTACCTATCCAGGAGTCTCTTAAAAGACCATATCGTTTCCGCCTCCACCACTGCTGCTGGCAGCCCATTCCACGCACTCACCACTCCCTGCGTAAAAATCTTACCCCTGACATCTCCTCTGTATCTACCTCCAAGCACTTTAAAACTGTGCCCTTTCGTGCTAGCCATTTCAGCCCCGGGAAAAAGCCTCTGACTATCCACACGATCAATGCCTCCCATCATTTTATACACCTCTATCAGGTCACCTTTCATCCTCCGTCACTCCAAGGAGAAAAGACCGAGTTCACTCAACCTATTCTCATAAGGCATGCTCCCCAATTTGGGAAACATCCTTGTAAATCTCCTCGGTACCCTTTCTATGGTTTCCACATCCTTCTTGGAGTGAGGCGACCGGAATTGAGCACAGTACTCCAAGTGGGGTCCAACCATGGTCCTATATAGCTGCAACATTACCTCTCGGCTCTTAAACTTAATCCCACAGTTGATGAAGGCCAATGTACCGTATGCCTTCTTAACCACACAGTCAGCTTGGGCAGCATCTTTGAGTGTCCTATGGACTCAAACCCCAAGACTCCTCTGATCCTCCACACTGCCAAGAGTCTTGGCATTAATGCTATATTCTGCCATCATATATTACCTACCAAAATGAATCACCTCATACTTATCTGGGTTGAACTCCATCTGTCACTTCTCGGCCCAGATTTGCATCCTATCAATGTCCCGCTGTAACCTCTGACAGCTCTTCACACTATCTACAACACCCCCAACCTTTGTGTCATCAGCAAATTTGCTAATGAATCCCTCCACTTCCTCATCCAGGTCATTTATAAAAATCACAAAGAGCAGGGGTCCCAGAACAGATCCCTGAGGCACACCACTGGTCACCAACATCCATGCACAATATGACCTGTGTACAACCACTCTTTGCCTTCTGTGGGCAAGCCAGTTCTGGATCCACAAAGCAATGTCCCCTTCGATCCTATGCCTCCTTACTTTCTCAATAAGCCTTGCATGGAGTACCTTATCAAATGCCTTACTGAAATCCATATACACTACATCTCTGGCTCTACCTTCATCAATGAGTTTAGTTACGTCCTCAGAAAATTCAATAAGACTTGTAAGGCACGGTTTGCCTTTGACAAAGCCAAGCTGACTATTCCTAATCATATTATGCCTCTCCAAATATTCCTAAATCCTGCCTCTAGGGATCTTCTCCATCAACCACTGAAGTAAGACTCACAGGTCTATTATTCCCTAGGCTATTTCTACTCCCTGTTTTGAATAAGGGAACAACATCTACAAACCTCCAATCTTTCGGAATCCCTCTCATCCCCATTGCTGATGCAAAGATTATCGCCAGAGGCTCAGCAATCTCCTCCCTCACCTCCCACAGTAGACTGGGGTACATCCTGTCCAGTCCCAGTGACTTATCCAACTTGATCCTTTCCAACAGCTCCAGTACATCCTTTTCCTTAATACATACATGCTCAAGCTTTTCAGTCCATTGCAAGTCATCGCTACAATCGCTAAGATCCTTTTCCGTAGTGAATACTGAAGCAAAGGATTAACTAAATACCTCTGCTATCTCCTCCAGTTCCATACACACTTTTCTACTGTCACACTTGATTGGTCCTATTCTCCCCACGTCTTATCTTCTTGCTCTTCACATACTTGTAGAGTGCCTTGGGGTTTTCCTTAATCCTGTTTGCCAAGGCCTTCTCCTGGCCCTTTCTGGCTCTCCTAATTTCTTTCTTAAGCTTTTTCCCTTTATCCTTATAATCTTCTAGATCTCTATCATTACCTAGTTTTTTGAATCTTTCGTAAGCTCTTCTTTTTTTCTCGACTAGATTTACAATAGCATTTGTAAACGACGGTTCCTGTACCCTACCATCCTTTCCCTGTCTCATTGGAATGTACCTATGCAGAACTCCACGCAAATATCAGCTGAACGTTTGCCACATTTCTTCCATATATTTCCTTGAGAACATTGGTTTCCAATTTATGCTTCCAAGTTCCTGCCTGATAGCCTCATATTTTACCTTACTCCAATTAAACGTTTCCCTAACTTGTCTATTCCTATCCCTTTTAATAAAGGAGGGAGAGAGAAAACAGGCAATTATAGACCAGCTAGTCTGACATCAGTGGTGGGGAAGATGCTGGAGTCAATTATAAAAGATGAAATAGCAGCATATTTGTATAGCAATAGCAGGATAGGTCCGAGTTAGCATGGATTTACAAAGGGGAAATCATGCTTGACTAATCTTCTGAAATTTCTTGAGGATGTAACTATGAAAATTGACATTGGAAAGCCAGTGGATGTAATGTATCTGGACTTTCAGAAAGCCTTTGATAAGGTCCTACATAGGAGGTTAGTGGGCAAAATTAGAGCACATGGTATTGAGGGCAGAGTACTGACATGGATAGAAAATTGGTTGGCAGACAGGAAACAAAGAGTGGGGATTAATGGGTCCTTTTCAGAATGGCAGGCAGTGACTAGTGGGTTACCACAAGGCTCGGTGCTGGGACCGCTGCTATTTACAATATACATTAATGATTTAGATGAAGGGATTAAAAGTAACATTAGCAAATTTGCAGATGACACAAAGCTGGATGACAGTGTGAAATATGAGGAGGATGCTCTGAGAATGCAGGGTGACTTGGACAGGTTGGTTGAGTGGCCAGGTGCAGTTTAATGTGGATATATGTGAGGTTATCCACTTTGGTGGCAAGAACAGGAAGGCAGATTACTATCTGAATGGTGTCAAGTTAGGAAAAGGGGAAGTACAACAAGATCTGGGTGTCCTTGTTCATCAGTCACTGAAAGTAAGCATATAGGTACAGCAGGCAGTGAAGAAATCTAATGGCATGTTGGCCTTCACAGCAAAGGAAGTTGAGTATAGGAGCAAAGAAGTCCTTCTGCAGTTGTACAAGGCCCTGGTGAGACCCCACCTGGAATTTTGTGTGCAGTTTTGGTCTCCAAATTTGAGGAAGGACATTCTTGCTACGGAGGGAGTGCAGCCTAGGTTCACTGGGTTAATTCCAGGGATGGCGAGAATGTCATATGATCAAAGACTGGAGTGACTGGGCTTGTATACACTGGAATTTAAAAGGATGAGAGGGGATCTGATTGAAACATATAGATTATTAAGGGATTGGACACGCAAGAGGCAAGAAACATGTTCCCGATGTTGGGGGAAGTCCAGAACCAGAAGCCACAGTTTAAGAATAAGGAGTAGACCATTTAGAACGGAGTTGATATAAAACTTTTTCACACAAAGGGTTGTGGATCTATGGAATGCTCTGCCTCAGAAGGCAGTGGAGACCAATTCTCTGGATTCTTTCAAGAAAGCGTTAGATGGAACTCTTAAAAATAGCAGAGTCAAGGGATATGGGGAGAAGGCAGGAACAGGGTACTGATTGTGGATGATCAGCCATGATCCCATTGAATGGTGGTGCTGGCTTGAAGGGCCGAATGGCCTACTCCTGCACTTATTGTCTATTGTCTATCCCTCTCCATTCATCAACCATAGGATTGGGTTCAAGAGCCAAGAAGTAGTGTTAAAGCTATATGAAGACCTTAGTTATATCCCACTTGGAAAACTGTGTTCATTTCTGGTCTTCTCACTGCAGGAAGAATGTGGATACTATACAGAGTGCAGAGGAGATTTTACAGTGATGTTGCCTGAACTGGAGAGCAGGCCTTATGAGAATAGATTGAGTGAACTTGGTCTTTTCTCCTTGGAGCAACAGAGGATGGAGGTGTATATGACGAGGAGAGGCATTGATCATGTGGATAGCCAGAGGCTTTTTCCCTGGGCTGAAATGGCTAAGACAAGGGAGCATTAGTTTAAGGAGCTTGGAAGTAGGTACAAGGGGTACAAGGGGTCAGAAGTAAGTTTTTCACACAGAGAGTGGTGGGTGCATGGAATTCGTTGGCAGTGATGGTGGTAGAGGTAGATATCATAGGGTCTTTTAAGAGACTCTTAGGTAGGTACATGGAGCTTAGAAAAATAGAGGGCAATGTGGTAGGGGCAATCTGGGCAATTTCTAGAGTAAGTTACATGGTTGGCACAACGTTGTGGGCTGAAGAGCCTGTAGTGTGCTTTAGATTTCTATGTTTTGTGTTCTATGAGATCTTTCATCAGGACTGGAAAAAAAAAGATGAGGAGTCAGGTTAGAAGGTAGGCGGAAGGGAGGAAGAAACACAAGGTGATCGATGAAACCGGGGTGTGGGGGGGGAGGGGTAAAGTGGTGAAGTAAAGAGCTGGGAAGTTGATTAGTGAAAGAGATACAGGGCTGGAGAAGGGGGAGTCTGACAGAAGAGGACAGAAGGTCATGGAAGAAATAAAAGGGGGAAGAGCACCAGAGGGAGGTGATGGGAAGTTAAGGAGATACGGTGAGAGAGAGAAAAAGGGATGGGGAATGGTGAATGGGATTGGGCGGTATTGATGGAAGTTTGAGAAGTCAATGTTCATGTCATCAGGTTGGAGGCTATCCAGACGGAATCTAAGGTGTTGCTCCTCCAACCTGAGTGTGGCCTCATCATAACAGTGGAGGAGCCCATGGACTGACATGTCAGAATGGGAATTGCGAAATGGATTTAAAATGGGTGGCCACTGGGAGATCCCGTTTCTTCTGGCAGACAGAGGGTAGGGGCTCGGAGAAGCGGTCTCCCAATCTACATCGGGTTTCACTGATAATATAGGAGGCCGCACCGAGAGCACCAAACACAGTAAATGGCTCCAACATACTCACAGGTGAAGTGTCGCCTCACCTGGAAGGACTGTTTGGGAGCCTGAATAGTAGTGAGGGAGGAGGTGTAGGGGAAGGTGAAAGGTGTAGGACTTGTTCCGCTTATATAGTTATGTGCCAAGAGGGAAATGAATAGGGAGGGATGGATGGATAGGGGAGTCATGTAGGGAGTGATCCTTACGGAAAGCAGAAAGTGGGGGGGGGGGGAACGGAAAGATATGCTTGGTGGTGGGATCCCATTGGAGATGACGGATGTTATGGAAAATTATGAACCAATCACCTGCCAGCTCTTGTTCCACCCCTTCCCTCCATCTCATCTCCCTTCTTTCTGTCCAGTCTGGATAAAGGGTCTCGAGCTGAAATGTAGACTGTCTATTTCCCTCCGCAGACTCTGTTTGACCCGTTGAGTTTCTCTGGTATTTTGTATGTGCTACTAATGTTACATAATTTTGGATTCCTGAAAGTTATGAAATAAAGCAATACTGTGTTTGGAGTGGCATAATGCACAGATTTCTCACCTTCAGCTATTTGAGTTTCAGTGCCCAGGCATACTGCAGTCAAAGACAAACTGATCCTTAACAAAACTTGCTGGCAATTACTGCCCGCAGTACCTATATCTCAAAATGAACCATTACATTTTTGGACATATCTTGTGCATGATGACAGCAGCAAAACCTGTAATTAACAACAACAGTCTTGTAGTTATCCAAACCAGCTATCAACAAGAATGAAGCTAATCTTCTGTGAAAATCCTGTTTGTTGTCCAAAATGTTATCAATTTCAGTGAAGCACTTCCTCGATGATTGAGCATTCAAAATGGTATGAGTGAAGAAATTACTTTCCAATTGTTCCATCACGCCGCCTCACTAAAGCAGCCATTATAAAGAAAGACCTCACCCATCCTGGACAATCTCTCTTTTCCCTTCTCCCATCAGGCCGAAGATACAAAACCCTGAAAGAACATGTCACCAGGCTCAACGACAGCTCCTATCCTACTGTTATCATACTCTTGAATGGATCTCTTGTATGCTAAAATGGGCTCTTGATGTGACAGTCTACCTTGTTGTGATCTTACACTTTATCACTTCTTCAGTTGTCCATCGAAATCCGATGACGATGTCCACTCCTTCAATGGTAGATCTTTATGACTATACACTCCTATCCTGGACCCATAAGCTCTGTTGCAGGTGGGACATGTATACGTGGTAGTGGTGGCAACCATGGCTACATTTCTCCTGGCTGTCACTTACATACAGTAACACTTTCTCCTATGCTTTGACATTTCATTCTGCATTGTTAGTGTTTTACCTTGTTCTACCTCAGTGCACTGTGTAATGATTTGCTCTATATAAAAAACAAGTTCTTTACATAGAGAATGGTAGGTGCATGGAACTCACCACCTGGGGTGTTGGTAAAGGCAGATGCATTAGGACATTTAAGAAACTCTTAGAAAGGCACATGAATGATAGAAAAGTGGAGGGCTATCTGGGAGGGAAGGGTAATATTGTTCTTAGAGAGTAGGCTAAAATTCATTGTCAAAAGGGCCTGTACTGTGCAGCAAAGTCCTACATCTAACTATGTTCAGTATGCAAAACAAGCTTTTAACTGTATCTTGGTACAAGTGACAATAACAAATCAATTTCAATACCAGAAATAATGTGTCCTTATTCTAGATTCTCAATCCAAGTGAAGTCACTTCTACCCTGTCAGTTCTTGTCAGACAGGTATTCATAATATAATATTTGTTTGTTTGTTTATTATTTATCTATTTATTTGCTTGTTTATTTATTTATTCGGAGGTACAGTGTGGAACTGATCCTTCCATTCCAATGAGCTGCATCATTAAGCAACTCACCTATTAAACCCTAGCTTAATCACAGGACAATTTGGAATGACCTTATAATCTACTAACAGGTATGTCTTTGAAATGTGGTCGGAAATGGGCGCGCCTGGAGGAAACTATCACAGTTCATAGGGAGAACATATAATCTCCTCACAGAGGATAGCAGAATTGAACACCAAACTCTGGAACACTCCGAGCTGTCATAGTGCACATCAGCTGCTGTGCTACTGTGGCGCCCACTCAAGAATTACAACTCCCTCTTCTCAATCCTGTTAACTAAATCTATTTTATGCTCAAGTAATGATGCAGCCCCATCCCCTCATCTGCAGAAGTAATCGAACTGATCAAAACTCTTCAACTGCACACATTCCTCCTGAGTTAAAGATGAGAAAACACAAAAGTACTTTGATTTGGTCTATCTGAAGTTCTATGGCAAGAATTCCTTTGACCTTACACCTTTTCAGATTGACTATCCCTTTTCTGAAATGTTTGGTGCTGGAAGTGTTTTGGATTTCAGAAGTTTTGAATTTTGGACTATATAATGAGATAGCTTGGGTCAGCATCATTACTTACTCTGAACTTATGTGCAGACTTTGTCTTACACTTGTTCATCACACAAACAGTATGTACTTAACATTAAAAACTATTACATGCCACTAAATAATGAAAAGATAATGTGTGCAGGGTAACAAAAGCTGTTGAACAACAACAACAAAGGCAGGCTTTTAGTCTCCACCTACAATGCCATGCTTTGATTAAAAGGTTACAGTACACTATATTTGTATTTTACTTATAAAGATTTTATTTATGTAAAGTATAAAAACAATCAGCATTGTTGACTAGTTCTGGAGTTAGATTTTCATCAGCGATGACATGGGCAAACTCTTCACTGAACTTCTCTGCTGTTTCCTGATCAGCAGACATTTAAGAAATTTAATGTCTTGCCTTTTCTTAAATTTCAACAACCAACTTTTTGAATATTCACAATTACTTGCAATTTTCAGTTCATTGTGATTGATCTTTGCTTAATTCATCATTGCAATACCATTAAGCACCGTATATTCACTCTGACGCTGATGTATCTACTTTTCCAATACACAATCAAGATATTCATTTTTCTCTTTATGCAGTGGTTTTCTATTTTTCATTAACTTCTGTTCATTAGATATGTGAGGTCACCTCACAGAACTGTCTGTGGTGCACAGAGACCTATGTATCACCCGGAAAGCTTCCCAGTGCCTTGCGCAATTTTTCAGTTGTGATGTCATGTCAGCATTCAAAAAAATTTTGGTTTTCTGAGGTTTTCATATTTTGTATTTTCAGATAAGGGGTGCTAAGCCTGTACTTGTCTTTTTTCTTATTTCCTAGATCCTTATATAAACTTGAAGACACATGAGACCTCAGACACTACAAAAAAACAAGATGCAGGAGGAAATTAGCAGATCAGGCAACACCTGTGGAGGGAAATTGACAGTCAACATTTCAGATCAACATCTTTCATCAATCTAGATGAAGATTTTGATTTGAAACATAGGCTTCCCACTAACTTGCACAGTACTGTTATTCTACAGTTGATAGGTTTAAGCAGAATAACAGTTCAGGAAGGACTATACAAGTGCTCTGTGCCCGATATGAGATGTTGCCTGACCTATGAAATTCCTTTAGCATCTTGTTTGTTGCTGCATGTTGTTGCTGTGTTTTGTGCACAGATATTCACCAGTCCTCTTTGATCAAGAAAGCACAACAGTGTCTCCACTTCCTGAGGAGATAGAGGTACGTGAGGCTCCAACCCCCCCCCCCCCACCACCCACCGTTTTAACCAATTTTTGCAGGAGCACCACTGAGAGTGACCTAACTAACTGTATCATCGTCTGATACAGGAACTACAAAGCATCTGAATGCAATACCCTATAAAGGACTGTGAGGATTGGTGGGAGGTTTATCAGGGTCTCTTGACTACCCATCTGAGATATTTATCAGGAGTGCTGCATATGCAGGGACCTTAGCATTGTCAAGTTCCTCCTATCTGTCCCAAAATCAATTTGATTCCCTACTACCAGGCAGGAGATACAAGGACTGTTAGGATGGTAAACAGCTTCTTTCCCCAGAAGATCAGATTACTGAACTCCCTGCCACCACCCAGGCCTCAATACGTTTGAAGTCCCATACTGTATATTTTTTAACTAGTTACGTAATTGCATCTTATTACTTGTTAATTTATTTGTGTTAACATTGCTTTGAGCTGTGTGTGAGTTATCTGTTTTGTTTTATACACCTTGGTCCGGAGGAACATTGTTTCATTTGTAAGTACACAGGTATATGGTTGAACAATGATAAACTTGAACCTGAACCTTGTAAGTTCAATGCAGACAATGAATTGTTACTCTGTTGTATTTTCACTTTTCTTATGAATTCTCAACATGAAAGTTGAATTGGCACCAGAAATGTTGTGATCAATTTTGGACCCCATATCTCAGAAAGGATGCTCTGGCATTGGAGAGGTTACTGAGGAGGTTCATGAAAATGATCCCAGTAAAGAAAGGGTTAATGTATGAGTAGTGTTTGATGGCTCTGGGCCTGTACTCCTTTAGAGTTTAGAAGAATTGAAGGCAACCTCTTAGAAACCTATCGAATATTGAAAGGCCTAGATATAGTAATTATGTAGAGTATGTTTCCTATAGTGGGAGAGTCCACGGCCAGAAGGCAGTGCCTTAGAAACAAAGAACTGCTTAAAACAGAGATGAGGAGGCATTTATTTAGCCAGAGGGTGGTGAATTTGTGGAATTCATTGCCTCAGACATCTGTGAAGTCATTGGGTATATTTAAATGGACGTTGACGGGTTCTTCATTAGTAACGGCGTCAAAGGTTACCAGGAGAAGGCAGGAGAATGGGGTTGAGAAGGATAATAAATCTGCTATGTCTGAATGGTGGAGCAGACTCAACAGGCCAAATGATCTAATTCTCTTCCCATGTATTATGGTCTTATGGAGGAAACTGACATGTCAGACAGAATCTTTGGAGGGAAATTAATAGTCAATATTTCAGGCTAAGTCCCTTCATCAGGACTTGAAAGGAAGGGGGCAGATGCCAGAATAACAAGGTGGGGGGGAGGAGGAGTACAAGCTGGTAGGTAACAGGTGAGTGCAGATGAAGGAAATGAAGTAAGAAGCTGGGAGGTGATAGGTAGAAGAGGTGAAGGGCTGAAGAAGAAGGAATCTGAGAGGAGAGGACAATAGACCATGGAATAAAGAGAGAGCCAGTTTAAATTGGCGAGAGGAAGCAATGGGAAAAAGCTGGCTATGCAGCAGAATTGTTGCCTTCATCAGTCAGACAAATTCATTAAATAGTTTTTTTCATTAAGTGCAGGTTTGATCAAACACAAGATAGCTTCATAGAAGCAATGAGTTAAAAATAATTTGATCCTTTTTTTTATGCATTTCCTGTCTGAAAATTTCTCTGTGTTTGAAACAGTGGTTGATAGGCTCTTAATTAATAAAGGTGTCCAAGTTTTTCAGGAGAAGACAAGAGAGAAGAGTTTAAAGGGAAAATAAATCAGCTATGCTGAAATGGCGGAGCAGACGTGAAGGACAAAATAGCCTACTCTGCTTCTATATCTTATGGTATTATGGTCTAAGATCTTTTAGTCATACATTATTAACAAGCAGGGAGGATTTCAAGTGAAACTTTCTGCCCATTGAGTTATCCTCTCTGATCTTTTTCCATGTCCAACAGTAAACTGAAACATCAAAAGTTTTGGTGAATACGGTAATAAAATTTATTTCAATGGTATTCCCTGAGTAATATCTTCAAAAATTTATTTTCCATAAAGAGGTCAGCCATAATGACACTCAGTGGCCATTTTATTAGTACCTCCTGTACTTAGTAAAGTGGCCAGTGAATGTATGCTTGTGTTCTTCTGCTGCTGTAGTCCATCCATTTCAAGGTTTGACATTTTGTGCATTCAAAGATGTTCTTTAGCATACCACTGTATTAATGCATGATTATTTGAGTTAATGTCACTTTCCTGTTAGCTTGATCCAGTTACGCCATTCTCGTCTGACCCCTCTTGTTATCAAGGTGTTTTCACTCGCAGAACTACGATTCACTGGCTGCTTCTCCTTCACACTATTCTCTGTAATGTCTACAGCAGGGGTTCCCAACCTTTTTTATGCCATGGAGCCTTACCATTAATCAAGGGGTTCCTGGCCCCCAGGTTGGGAACCCCTGTTAGAGATCAGTGGTTTCTCAGATACTCAAACCTCCCGATCTGGCACCAAAAATCATTCTACACTCAAAGTCACTTAGATCACATTTCTTCCCTATTCTGATGTTTGGTCTGAACAATAATTGCACCTCTTGACCACATCATCTGAGTTTAAGCATTGAGTTGATATCTGCATTAAAAAGCAGGTGTGCAGCTATACCTAATAAAGTGGCCACTGAGTGTACTTTTTTTTATTATTAATTGCCATTGACAATGACATGCATTAGCATTCAATTGGATTATTGTACTGAGGTACAGTGAAAAGCTTTGGTCTGCATGCCATTGATACAGATCATTTCACCCCATCAGTGCATCGAGGTAGTTCAAGGGTAGTTCAATAGAAGAATACAAAATAAAATGTTGCATTTACAGAGAAGGTGCAGGGCAGGTAAACAATAAGGTGAAAGAGTCATGAAAAGGAGGATTATGAGGTCCAGAGTCCATCTTAATGCATTCAATTGTCTTACAATAGTGAGAAAGAAACTGCCTTTAAGCATGGTGGTACATGCCTTCAGGATTTTGTATCTTCTACCCATTGGGAGAGGGAAGAAAAGAGCAGGTCTAGGATGGAAAGTGTTTTTGATATAGAATTTGATATGAGATTTGGAATTTTCCTTCACTTCCCTATCGTTATTGTCCAGTTGGACATATAATCTTTTCACATCAACTTCACTAGAGTAATTGTTATTGGAACCACAGGCACATATCACGTAATTACATTTCTACGTTGGTTTTCTGCTTCCCAGCAAACCCACCACAGATGAGTGTTTACAGTGTCTCAGATTTTCCTCTTCTCTTCAGTTGTAACAGGGAGAGAAGTTCTTAAGATTTGGATGACAGAGCCGGGTTCCCCAATCAGCAGCTGATTTCTTTTCATGGCAACCTTTCTAGTTTTTTTTTACAGAGACACATTTTTTCCTGAGATGCAAACACTCTCTAAATTAATTTTTTTCCCTATCTCAATAATAGGAAGCTCAAGTCTTGAATGCAAATATTTAATAAAATTTAATGCTGGCAATAAAAATTCAACATTATAATTCTTTAAAATGTAAAATGATGGTCTACTATTAATACAACTTCAAATTACATTTATAATGTCTGTCTAATTCTAAAGAAGGTTATTATGTGAAAGAACTTCATTTCCTCAAAGAGAAGTTAAATGATGTATCTCTCTATTACACATCATGCTAATACCTTTACAGTCCTATTTTCCATTCAGATTTTTGCATTTTATTTCAACAATCATTTCAGAAACTGATTCATAACTTCATCATATTCAACTCTTAAGATTTTCTGTATTAAGAACTATTGAAATATGAAGGTGATTTGCCTGATAGAACTCTCCACATCCTCTCCAAACCCACCCTGTCTAGACCTTACATTAATTGTTAGGTTTCAATGAGAACCAGCTCTTCACCTTCACATATAGCTTAGCTACTAAGCCCAGTGGAACTGTTTCTACTAACAGAATGGGCAAAAGCGGGTTACTGGTGCCTTAAAACCAGTCACTTCAGGCAGATGGACTCGTCAGCCGTGGCAGCTCATCTAGGGGAAGGAAAACCCTGATCTCAAGTGTCCACTGTCTTGTGGCTATACTCACTCATGGGAAAGGGTTCGAGTGTAAACCCTGTTGAAACGGAACTGAGGCAGTCCTACTTTGAGTTCAACGATGACTGGCAACTTCTTTGATGCTGCTAGTACCAAACTGTATTGGTCTCTGCCTTTCCTTTGGGCTCATCAGTTGAGTGGTGAGGGGGAGCTTGCAACATGGCCAACAGTTTTCTCTCCATATCATACTGCCCAGGCTTGCATATTTAGACAGCTAAGATGCATTTATGGTCGATCCTGACCAATGGAAGCCTCATTTTAATGAGATCTCCCCTCATTTTTTCTAAACTCCAGCAAGTACAGGCCCAAACGCTCCTCAGGTGTTAACCCATCATTCCACATCCTTTTTTGGATAAGGGGCTCAAAACTGCTCACAATCTTTCAAGCGTGGTCTGTTCATTGCCTTATGGAGAAAAAAGATAATGAATTTGCCCAGCATTAATCTTACCTTGCTTCCTCTGTTAAACCATAAGACCATAAGACATAGAAGGCTACTCTGCTCATCAAGTCCACTCTGCCATTCCATCATGACTGATTTATTATCACCCCCTATCCTCATCGCCTGCTTTTTCCATGTGACCTTTGGCGCCCTGACTAATCAAGAACCTATCAACCTTCGCTTCACATATATTCAGTAACTTGGTCTCCATTGCCTGCCATGACAACAAATTCAACAAATTCTTCTCCCTCTGGCTGAAAAAATTCCTCCTCATCTCTGCTCTGAAGGGATGTTCCTTCATTTTGGGGTTGTGCCCTCAAATCCTCTTCATATCCACTCTATTGAGGCCTATCAGTATACAACAGGTCTCTTCATACTTCTGAACTCCATCAAGTCAAGGCTCAGAGACATAAAACGCTCCTTAAGCTTCAGCAGGAGTGAAAAAGGATGTACCTTCTCCAAGAAAGATTCTAATCACTTGATATTCAATGGCATTACCCTGGGTTCAATGCCTCTGGTTGTCTGTAAGGAATTTGCAAATTCTCCCTGCGATGTCATGGGTTTCCTCCAGTTGCACCACTTTCCTGCCATATTCCAAAGATATGCAGGTTAGGGTTAATAACTTGTGGACGTGATATGTTGGTACTGGAAGCATGGTAACATTTGCGGTTTGCCCCCGCCGCTTCCTCAGACTGTGTTGGTCATTGATGCAAATGATGCATTTCACTGTATGCTTCGATGTACTTGTAAATGTAAGCTCATGTAATGTAATGGGTGACAGGTGACACATATTGTTCAGAATAGAAACAGTTCTACATAATTCAAAAACACCATCAATGAATTGTTGTGTTCACTTTAAGAGATTGTGCCTGATGTAATGACGTCAATGCAAGACAACTGCTTTTGCTTTTGTTAAAGGGCTGCGGCTTTTGTTTTGCACATGAAACAACTCTTACATTTGATTCGCAAAATCCTACGCAACAAATAAAGCTAATCTATAAAAATACCTTTAAATCACCGAGTCTCTGACCATATGGGGTCACCACTGAACAGAACTCAGCTAAACCAGCCATAGGAGTATTGTGGCAGCACAGACAGATCAAAGGTGGGGTCACCTGCAGCAAGATTTCTCCTCCTGTTTTAGTGCCCTCCCACTGTCAGCACAGCACAAGTCAGGAGGGTGATGGACTCTCTAATTGCCTCCATGAGTTCAGCTCCTTGAACTCCCAAGAAGGTCAACATCAAACAGGACGATGAGTGTACTTAATTGACATCCTGTGTGTCACCCTTCCACCACATGGCCTATCTTCACAATGAACTGCACTTCATGGCCACACTGTACCGAGAATCACTTTATGGACATAAATAAATCAATTTATATCTATAAGCTATCTTACGTATTCATATTTATTGTTTTTTATTATTATTGTTTTCCTAACCTTATTTTTTTTGCGCTGCATCCGATCCAGAGTGACAATTATTTCTTGTGTATGGACATTACATTAAGCAATCCCATATCTTGAAAGTTGAATCATACCTGTACTACTCAGACAGTACCTTCTAAACCCATGATCTCTACCACCATGAGGGACAGGGATTGCAGGTGTATGAAACACCACCAGCCTCCTCTCCAAATACTCTGTCTGCACTTCCTGCTGCCTCAGTAAAGCAGTCAGCATAATCAAAGTTCTCACTCATTCCGGACATTCTCTCTTCTTCTCTCACCCATCTAGCAGAAGATACAGAACCCTGAATCTTCGTACCATCAGGCTCAAGGGTAGCTTCTACCCTGCTGTTATAAGCAACTGAATGTTCTCCCTGTAACTGTGCGATCTTATTCCGGTTCTCTGGTTTCCTCCCACATCCCAAAGATATACAGGTTAGGGTTAGTAAGTTGTGGGCATGCTCTGTTGGTGTTAGAAGCATGGCGATTCTTGAAGGCTGCTCCAGCATATCCTTGACTGTGTTGATCATTGAAGCAAATGATGCACTTCACTAGGTTTCAATGTTTTGATGTACATGTGAGAAAAAACTGGTATCACTGGCATTGTTTTTTTAATATATAATAAATTAGTGCAAAAAGAGATCAGAAAAGAAAAAAAATACTGAGGTACTGCACATGGGCTCATTGCCCATTCAGAAATCTGATGGTGGAGGGGAAGAAGCTGTTCCTAAAATGTTAAGTATGTGTCTTCAGGCTCCTGTACCTAATTCTTAATGATAGTAATGAGAAGGCGGCATTTCCTGGCTGATGGGATGACGAATGCAGTCTTTTTGAGGCATCACCTTTTGAAGATGTCCTCGTTGTCTTCTCATGTTCCCCTTAAATATTTCACCTTTCACCATTAACCTATGACCTTCAATTCTCTTTTCATTTTCAATTTTATAGATAATTTTTCTGTAGGTAGGTGAAAAGAACTGCACTCCAAATTAAACATCACATTCAAGTTCTAGTTCAAGTTGTATTACCTGTCAACCATATATGAATATAGCCAAATGAAAAAGCATTCTTCTGGGGCCAAGATGTAAAACATTCTACCAACAGCATACGGCACACTGCACATAGCATATATGGTTATGATTTCAGAAAAGCATATGGTCTCAAGGAATAAATAAATTTATCTTAAGTCCCCGAGTGTCATGACTGCAGAGTGATGGTAAATTGTCCTCAGCTTATTCTTCCACTGAGTGGACACTGGAGGGCAGCACTGTGCAAAGACCAGAGAGCAGAACTGACAAGAGGGGCCAGGGGCCAGGGGCCAGCCCCCAACTCAGGTATGGATTCCAGTGTGTCCACAGAGGCCCTGCTGTCTCCCACACAGTCTCCGGTGTCTCCATCCATGCAGTGAGGGCCTAGTTCTCACTACAACTGAGGTAACGCAGCTGCCCAGCCGTTGGTCTCGACAATGTGCCAGTGAACTGGATTGGCAGTATTCTATGTTACCAACATCCAACAGGATCTTGCAATTACAATAACAATATCTGGGAGAATCGATCGCATTGCGCACCATCTCTATCAGTAACTTGCTGATGGAATAGTCCTGAAGTGCTTGATGCCCTTAGTATCCAGCAGTAATATGCAGGACAAACAAATACACCTTTGTTTGGACCCAGGGTGGCTGCTGCATCTGAGCACACTGCCTTCTTACCAGAAGATCAATGTCTTTTACATCTTCAATATAACATCCCATCTCCTTTACTCAAATAGTGAAAATAAAATCACTTCTACTATAAACTAAGAGGTAAAATGAATAGAACACAAAACAACGGAGTGCAGTCCAGTACCTTGATCTTAATGGTATGGAACAGAGGCTCTCCAAACAAGGAGAGTTACCACCTTACGTGTAAAAGGTGTACTAACACAGGCAAATACGGAGTCAAACATTGTACAGATTGTGAGCTTTGTTAAACAAAGCTGGGAAACAGTTTTATTCTCTAAAACTGCAGATTTTTTAAAATCAGAGTTGAATAAAATTAAATGTTGGGAGCCTGTGTTAAAATAATTAAACGTAACGGAGGCTACCAAGCATTTCATTAAAATTTCGTCTGCAATATCTTGCTTTTTTCTTAGGGCAATTTTTTGTACTTTCTAATCATGTAGACAACACTTATTCACTTGTTCTAGGCTTAATTATTTGCCTACAAAACTTATTGGCATGATGCTCCCCTTTGAATATTATTGAAAGATTAAAAAATAGTCCTAACACTTTCAGATTTCTCTGCAGCAAAGCTCCTGCCAACACTATTATTCTGCCATGTTTATAGTCCTGCCTGAAGAACTGAAGAGGGCAAATCTACTTCTTTTAGAGTAATAGAGTTGTAGAGGGATGCAGCACAGAAATAGACCGGAAATACTGGGCCTCGAACTCTGGACTTGCCAATCGCGAAAACCAGGTCTCTCACTGATTTGCAAATCAAGGGCTCATGAGATCTCGTTCTCCTGCCCAGAACACGCTGGCTACTCGCTGACCTGGTAGGTGGGTGGGGGATCTTGTCCATTCTTTGTCTGTTTAACATCCAACATCTGATCACGGATGTCCTATGTCTGTGTTGCTGGTCTTTGAATGCAGAGCCAAGACCTAGACTCCGGCCTACCCTCTAATTCCCCCACATCCCTATTCCTAAACCCTAACCTGATCCTGTACCCCCCTCTTTGTCTCAGAAACAATCCACAAAAACCTAAACTTGAGTTGTGATTCAAAGGAGGTCGCAGGTCAGCATCATCTTGTTCTGTCATTAAACTATTTTGCTTTCTTTATTTCTTTTTTATCTACTTCCTCATTGTAACTTATGGTAGTATTGCTTTGTACTGTTGCTTCAAAACAACAAATTTCACAACATATTTCAATTGTAATAAATCTGACTTGATACTGATTCTGAAATGGCAGGGGTGGGAGATTGAATGTTCTCAGCCTGATGGATTATTTCATAAGGTGAAGAATACAGAGAATTTTTGCCTGGATTTGAGCTATAGATTTAGAGGGCATGTTTCATTGGAGCATAGGGAAATGAGAGGTTACCTTAGTGGGGTGTTGAAAAACATGTGGGGCATAGATACGTTCAAAGTGCACAGTCTTTTTCCCAATGAAGGGCATTAAAGATCTAGACAGCATAGGCGTAAGATGAAATGGAAAAGATTTAATTGGAACCTGAGAGGTAACCTTTTCACCTAGATAGTGGTCTGTATATGGACTGAGCTGGCTGAGGAAGTGTTTGAGGCAGGTACATAAACAATATTTAAAAGACATTTGGACTGGGGTGCCATGGTAGCTTAGCAGTTGGTGTGACGCTATTACAGCTCGGGGCATCGGAGTTGGGAGTGCCCTCCGTAAGCAAGTTTGTACATTCCCTCTGGTGTGCATGTGGGTTTCCTCCAGCTGCTCCGATTTCCTCCCACAGCCAATTACACACCGGTTAGTAGGTTAATTGGTCATTGTAAATTGTGTCATGACTGGGCTAGGAGTAAGTCGGTGGGTTGCTGGGTGTCCCAGCTTGAAGGGCCAGAAGGGCCTGTTCTGCACTGTACTATATCTGTAAATAAATAAATGTATTGGAACAGTTTAAGATCAAGGATCAAATATCAACTTTATTTGCCATTAACTTTTATATGTATTAAGAATTTACTGTGTATGTTGTTCAGGTAACAGCATGCAACAAAAAAATCAACAATTAAAAAGAATAAATAATTTTATAAAAATAAAGTTAGGGGTTACTATATGGATATGAAATAAATACATAAATTTATTTACAAAAAAACCCAGCATAATGAAAAGTGGTTTAAAATGTTTACAGAGCAATGCAGTGACTGAGGTGATAGTGGGAGGTGGCGGCTAACTAGAATGGTTAATTAGACTAGGGGATGAAATTTTTAAGATAGTGCAAAGTTTTAGTTTTAATACCCCTACAGCATTTTCCAAAGGGAGGGATAAGGGCAAAATGTGAACAAACAGGACTAGCTTAGATCGGAATTTTGATCAGTAGAGACCAGTTGGGCTGAATGGCAGTTTCCCCCTGCTGTATGACTCTATGAATCAATAAAATCCATTCATTTAATAACTGCTTTTACTTTAATACCTGAATTGTGGGTAACAACAAATAGATTGCAAATTCATTATTAGAAAACTGAACAGGAGATTCTTCACATCAGCAGTGTTACATCAGTTGGTTGAAGTGCAGCCCTGTTCTTATTGGAATTCAAAGTATATGCTTTAGAGAAAGGTGTTCTATTAATGTTAAATGCGTCATGTTAAACTTACACTGCTGAATGAATCTGGAGACAGGAATGCCATAAAAAGATAAATGAGATTCTATGTTTTATACAAATGGATGTCAAATATATAAGCAGAGACTCAAACCTAAAGTTTTACAGGATATTAGCTGAAGCATATTTTTAGTTCCACTCAACTTATGGCACAAAGTAAATCATAATCAGTATCAGAATCAGATTTATTATTGATCATGTTTTTCAATTTTGAGATGCAGAAGGTATCAGACCCTTCTAGCCTAATGAGCCTGCACTGCCCAAAAACACCCAAGTAGGTCTTTGGAATGTGGGAAGAAACTGGAACATCCAGAGGAAACTCAAGCAGTCCCAGGAAGAATGTACAAACTCCTTACAGCCAGTGGCAGGATTTGAACCCTGGCCTCTGGCTCTGTAAAGCGTTACATTAAACGCTATGCTGCCGTGCCACCCCATGAACAGTATGCAAGACAAGCTCTTTGCTGCACCCCGGTACATGTGTCAATAGTAAATAGTAAACCAATTCTAATTCTGACTCACTGACATATAAAGTGAAAGTTGTTGTTTTGTGGCAGCAGTATAGCCTAAAGACATAAAATCTGCAACACTTTTTTCACAAAATACAGGTCAGGCACCATCAATGAAAAATTCTGAAGAAGGGTCTCAGGCCAAAACACTAACTGTTTATTCCTCTCCATTGATGCTGCCTGACCTGCTGAGTTCCTCCAGCTGTTTTATTCTGGACTTTCAGTATCTGCTTGATCTCTTGTGTTTATAAAAATCTGCAGAAGAGATATGTCTATGTCTCAGGAAGCGTTGACCACTCTCCCAGAGGAACAAAGCTAGCAAATAGAAACCTGAAAGAATTCTCCAAAAATAATAACAAAAATATTGAAAAATGTTTCTAATCTTTAATGAATCGCCTTTGAATTGGTCTGAATAGACAGAAGTTCATTGGACTTACTTTCAAGTACTCTTCGTTTCATGTTATCAATATTTATTGCTTATTTATTTATTATTATTCTGTTTGGTGTTTTTTTCCTTTTTTCTTTTTGCATTTGCAGAGTTTTTTGTCTTTTGCACATTGGTTGTTTGTCAGTCTTGTTTGGTGTAGTCTTTCACTGACGCTATTGTGTTTCTTTGCAGTTGCTGTGAATGCCCACAAAAAATGAATCTCCGGGTTGTACATAATGACATATATGTACTTTGAAGATAAATTTGCTTTGAATTTTAAAATTTGAACTATAGGTGCAGAGATTAAAATGATAGTTGCTGTGTGCTCTGAAATCCATTTGATCTAATGTTCATGTTATTTCCCTTGGATGATAATGTAAACAACAGGAACCTCGGGGGTTCAATGATGATCACCTTCTCCACTAGATACTACAACCAGTTCACCACGCAAACCAGCCTCCCTCTCTTATAGCTCTGTCTACACTTCCCACTCCCTCTGGAAAGCAGCTAGCATAATGGAAGACTCTATCAAGTCATTATCTCTACTCATCACCCATCGGGCAGAAGATACAATATCTTGAAAGAAAGTACTTTCAAGGACAGGCACAAGGACAGCTTCTTTCCCACGTTAATAATGTTCTTGAATAGACCTCCCACTTGCTCAAGCTCCACTCTTGACCTCTCAATCTCAATCAATCAAAAGGAGGGAGGAGAAGATGGCGGCGTGACGCAGCGCGTGCAGCCATTCCGAATGATATCATATGTGTAACTAGGGGCCTTGCACAATCCTGATTTGATGGAGACAGACGTGAGAAGCACGGAGGAACACCTGAAGAAACTTCTGAAATGCCTGCTTCGCTGCCGCTGCTACTGTGCGATCGAGAATCTCCGGAGGGGAAGGCCCCAAATCCTCAGCTTTGCTTATTGCCTGTTGCCGGGGCGGGGTCGAAGCGTTCGGCAGAGATGGTGATCGGTGCTCGGTGTCGGAGAGCTGGTCGGAGGCTTGGAGTTTTCGGACAGACTCAGAGTCGGACTGTGGTCAGATGCTTCCAGGATGCTGCATTGGCAAGTTTGCGGCGCTGGAGGTTCACCGTCTGCGTGAGATGATGGGACTTTCACGAGACTTTGAGATTTTTTACCGTGCCATGGTCTGTTCTTTATCAAATTACGGTATTGCTTTGCACTGTTGTAACTATATGTTATGATTATTTGATTTTTGTCAGTTTTTCAGTCTGTTTGTCATATGTTTCTGTGATATCATTCTGGAGAAACATTGTATCATTTCTTAATGCATGCATTATTAAATGACAATAAAAGAGGACTGCGTGTCCTCATAATCTAATCTAATCATAACTTTGAACTTTATTTACTCCTCTGCATTGCACTTTGTAATGGTAACACCATATTTGGCATTGTTTTCCTTTTAACTCCCTTAATGTACTTATGTAAGGAATTCTTCTCCAAGGGTTGTCAGCTTGTCATGGTGGAGAGGTTTGTGGGTTCCTGAAATCATGACAGCAGTGCCACCAGGAGCTTAGCCATCTGTGCTTAGCTCCTGGTAGGGTCACCCATGGTAGTAAGGTCAAGGGAGAAGTTCTAGACAAAGAGCGATCCAAACAAGACCTCTACAGTGGAGCTGGCGGAAGGTGATGATACATCACAACAGAAGTTAAGGCGTAGGAAAGCTGTAGCAGTGAATGGTCCCAAGTTATCTTGTATTCCATGTCAGTGGACTCTGACCCCGATTTGTCAAGGACTGTGTGGTGGCTGCCTACGACTCCTGCAGCATTTTCTGTGTGTTACTCAAGATTTCCAGCATCTGCAGAATTTCTTGTGCCAAGGAATAAAGACTAATTTGATAAAGATCAATTGACAAATCATATGTTGTTGAACAACAAAGACTACCATATTTAAACAAAAGCATTACTAAAAGCTCTGAGATTTTGTTGTGTGCTCCCCACTGCCTACACTCAGTCATCGAGCTCCAAGGTCTTTGACGGCATAGTGGCCTTGAATATTGTAACCTCCTCCTATGGACCATCAAAGTGTAATTTCTATCTTCTGATTCCTCACAAAACCATTGACAAAGAAATCCCTGATAGATTCATACCATCATTGAAACATCAATTCATAGTATCATAGAAACATACAGTGAAATATTCACAGCGTTAACAAACGATTTGCTGGGGGAAGCCCACAAATGTCAGCACACATTCCATACACACACGTTCTGACATATCAGCTTTCTGTCAGCTATCTATTCTTCCTCAAGTACCTAATATTCTGAAAGCAGTCACTGGTAACTGGTTTACGACTGGATCATCTGTACACTAATTCCACCCTGAGCCATGACAGAATATGAATCAGAAACAAATTTAACATCATTGACAGACTCGGCCCGAAATGTCAACAGTTTGTTCATTTCCATAGATGCTGCCTGACCTGCTAAGTTCCTCCAAGCTCTTTTCATGAAATTTGTTGTTTTACGGTAGCAGTACAGCTATAAATTAAAATAAGAAATATACGGAAGATTACAGTTAATTAGGACACATTGGGTACATTAATTAGTATATATTGGCCTGATTAAGCGCTGTCCCGATCAGCTGAAGTCTCATGGAAATAGTTAAAAAGGTATAAAAAAAAGACAAACTGCCATTTAACTGAGCAACAAATTATGTATGTAAATGAAAGACAGTTCTAGAATACAACCACAGTACTATAAAGCTGTGTATTAGTTCCTAATAGTCATAGTCAATGGACACAATGAACAAAATCATCTTTTGCAGATAATAGATTGCTTTCATCCAATGCAATGGACAATCGCACCCTCCAAACCTACATTTTCATTGTAACATTCAAGATGATTAACTTCAAATTCTTCACAGTTCCTAACTTGTTAAAGTAGTGAAGTTGTTTCATTTTCACTCCCAGCCATTTATGGCATCTCCAAATCCAAATGCTTGAAATTACAGTGAGCAAAACAGCTCTCAGTTATCTTACTGCTTATTTCTTGCCAACAATCAGTGACAAAAATCACTGTTTTTGAACACAAACACACACAACTGATGTTATTAAAAACTGTTTTATTTAAAAGCTCTAAGCATGGTGTAGCATCTAACAACTGATACTAGTTAGAACTTTGACAGTCTCCTGCCCAATTAATCAGCATAGTGTCCCAAATAAACGAAGAGAATCCCAGCAATTTTCTTAATTAGTTCTTGTTCCTCAAGAGTTTTCCTAGAGAGGCGGCTGTTCAAATTCACCGATGGCCCAATTAACCAGAATCCACTGTTAACAAAAAATTAATTAAATAAGTTAAGCAAAAGAGAGAAAAAATAATTAGGTTGTCTTCATGGGTTGATTTATTATTCATTTATACTCCTCCCCTCTCTGAATTGCATTTATTTAGTTCTGTTCATAGCCTCCAGCAAAGGGCCACGTTTTGTTTCACAGACAGACAGCTCTGGTGTTGAAAGATGGCCTTTGACTTTTATGCTTCAATCCCTGGAACATCTTTTCTCAGTATAACTTTCTCTGTCCTTTGCTCCAATGCCTCCTCAGAGTGACGTCAGTTTCTACAGCTTTGAACAGCTCCTTTCCCCGGATTCTTTCAACTATGGTTAATTTGCCTTTTAAGTGTTACTGAGGATGCAGTCAGCTGGCAAGAAAATGTTTTCCGTCATCCTTGCTGCGTCTGACTTGTCGTTTGACATCCTCGAGGTTCTTCAGGGTGACACAAGTTATAGAAAGAGAATAAGGCCATGTTTCCCTCCATGGAACACAGAGAAGGAGGGCTGAAAGGTGATAGGGCTGGGGAAGAAAGAATCTGACAGGAGAGGAGAGTGGACCATGTGAGGAAGAGAAGGAGAAGGATCAGGAAGAGGAGGTGATGGGCAGTTATTACACTATACGCATTGGGCTCCTGAAACTGTGGATAACTTCATGCACCTCAACGCTGAACTGATTCTACAACCTACAGAATCATTCTCAAGGACTACTGATGGCTCATGTTCTTAGTATTTTTTTTATTTGCACATTTTGCCTTGCACTTTTGTTGTTGTCAGTTTGTTTTGTGCATAGCTTTTCCATAAATTCTGCTGTTTTTTCCCCTGTAAGTGTCTGGCTGTGTATTCCATGTCCCACCATTCAGGCCATGCTCGGATCTTGCTGCTGCCATTGGAAAGGAGTGTATGAGCCTCAAGACCCACACTACCAGATTCAGGACCAGTTACCACGTCTAACCATTAGGCTCTTGAACCAGCAGGGATAACTTCACTCAACTAAACACTGAAATATTCCAACAACTTATTGTCTCAGTTTGTAGGACTGTTCATCTCATGTTCTGAATACTTATTGTTTATTTAGTTGTTATTATTATTATTTTTATTTTGATAGTTTCTTTTACAAGTTATTTGTATTGACTGTGCCAACATCAAAATGAATCTCAGGTTTGTATATAGTGACATATATAATAAATTTATTATGAAGTTTGAACATTCAGTGTAAAAAGTAGTTGAAACTGGGGAAATGAAGATAGCTGCCGTGTCAAACACTAAACACTTATGTCATTGTAGCTAAAGACAAATATATTCCTTTTCCAGCACATATCTCCGCTGGCAGTCAGCAGCAGGAAGCTCGTTTGGCTTTATCCCACCACTCCTTGTCATATTGGCATCGCAGCTGAATAACTCTCGATTGATTCATGCAGTAAACACTTCAGAATGAATCCAAGTCCCTTCTTTCCACTGTGTAAATCAGTGTCACAATGCATGGTGCACTGATCCATCAAACCTTTAGGGAACATTCTCAATTAAGCGTCTTTTTTTAAACTGTTGAGGCACTCTGTAACACGTCATGAGCAAGCAGTGGCATTTATGTGTGGCTGGTGTTGCAACTGGGCAAGAGGAAATCGATTTGGATTCTACTTAAATGATCAAATTCCTCCCAGCTTCTTCTGACTTGCACTCAAAGAGACAGAAATGTCTCTCTCTGCTCCTTTAACATATTAATATTCTGTTGGAATTATAAGCACTGCTCCATGAATGAATATGAAGGCCATGCTTTCAAGTCGTCTATCACAGGCACAACCCTCCTCAACATTGAGCACATCTACAAGGATCACTGTCACAAAAAATCCGCATCCATTATCAAGGATCCCTGATGTCCAGCCCACAATCTTCTCATTGCTCTAATTGCGAAGGTGGTATAGAGACAGTTATTACCCCAAAATCAGCAAGCTACTCAGCCAGCATGGATAACTTTACCCACCTCAGCACTGAACTTATTCCTCAACATATAGATTCACTTTTAAGGACTCTACAACTTCTGTTCTCAATATTATTTATCTATTTATCATTATTATTAGTATTATTTTATATTGTTTCTTTTTATATTTGCACAGTTTGTTGTCTTTGCTTGTGTGTAGTTTTTCATTGATTCTATTGTGTTTCTTTGTATATACTGCAAATGCTTGCAAGAAAATGAATCCAGGGAAGTATAGAAACATAGAAAATAGGTGCAGGAGTAGGCCATTCATCCCTTTGATCCTGCACCACCATTCAGTATGATCATGGCTGATCATCCAACTCAGAACCCTGTACCAGCCTTCCCTCCATACCCCCTGATCCCCTTAGCCACAAGGGCCATATCTAACTCCCTCTTAAATATAGCCAATGAACTGGCCTCAACTGTTTCCTGTGGCAGAGAATTCCACAGATTCACCACTCCCTGTGTAAAGAAGTTTTTCCTAATCTCGGTCCTAAAAGGCTTCCCCTTTATCATCAAACTGTGACCCCTCGTTCTGGACTTCCCCAACATCGGGAACAATCTTCCTGCATCTAGCCTGTCCAATCCCTTTAGGATTTTATACGTTTCAATAAGATCCCCCCTCAATCTTCCAAATTCCAGAGAGTATAAGCCTAGTCGATCCTGTCTTTCATCATATGAAAGTCCTGCCATCCCAGAAATCAATCTGGTGAACCTTCTTTGTACTCCCTCTATGGCAAGAATGTCTTTCCTCAGATTAGGGGACCAAAACTGCACACAATACTCCAGGTGTGGTCTCACCAAGGCCTTGTACAACTGCAGTAGTACCTCCCTGCTCCTGTACTCGAATCCTCTTGCTATGAATGCCAGCATACCATTCGCCTTTTTTACCGCCTGCTGTACCTGCATGCCCACTTTCAATGACTGGTGTACAATGACACCCAGGTCTCGTTGCAACTCCCCTTTTCCTAATCTGCCACCATTCAGATAATAATCTGTTTTCCTGTTTTTGCCACCAAAGTGGATAACCTCACATTTATCCACACTAAATTGTGTCTGCCATGAACTTGCCCATTCACCTAACCTATCCAAGTCACCCTGCATCCTCTCAGCATCCTCCTCACAGCTAACACTGCCGCCCAGCTTCGTGTCATCTGCAAACTTGGAGATGCTACATTTAATTCCCTCATCTAAGTCATTAATATATATTGTAAACAACTGGGGTCCCAGCACTGAGCCTTGTGGTACTCCACTAGTCACTGCCTCCCATTCTGAAAAGATCCTGTTTATTCCCACTCTTTGCTTCCTGTCTGCCAACCAATTCTCTATCCACATCAATACCTTACCCCCAATACTGTGTGCTTTAAGTTTGCACACTAATCTCCTGTGTGGGACCTTGTCAAAAGCCTTTTGAAAATCCAAATATACCACATCCACTGGTTCTCCCCTATCCACTCTACTAGTTACATCCTCAAAAAATTCTATGAGATTTGTCAGACATGATTTTCCTTTCACAAATCCATGCTGACTTTGTCCGATGATTTCATCGCTTTCCAAATGTGCTGTTATCACATCTTTGATAACTGACTGTAGCATTTTCCCCACCACCGATGTCAGGCTAACTGGTCTACAATTTCCCAGTTTCTCTCTCCCTCTTTTTTTAAAAAGTGGGGTTAAATTAGCCACCCTCCAATCCTAAGGGACTAGTCCAGAATCTAAAGAGTTTTGAAAAATTATCACTAATGCATCCACTATTTCTTGGGCTACTTCCTTAAGCACTGGGGATTTAGCTGCCTTTAATCCCTTCAATTTACCTAACACCACTTCCCTACTAACATGTATTTCCCTCAGTTCTTCCATCTCACTGGACCCTCTGTCCCCTACTATTTCCGGAAGATTATTTATGTCCTCCTTAGTGAAGACAGAACCAAAGTAGATATTCAGTTGGTCTGCCATGTCCTTGTTCCCCATAATCAATTCACCTGTTTCTGTCTGTAGGGGACCTACATTTGTCTTAACCAATTTTTTTCTTTTCACATATCTATAAAAGCTTTCACAGTCAGTTTTTATGTTCCCTGCCAGTTTTCTCTCATAATCTTTTTTCCCTTTCCTAATTAAGCCCTTTGTCCTCCTCTGCTGGACTCTGAATTTCTCCCAGTTCCCAGGTGAGCCGCTATTTCTGGCTAATTTGTATGCTTCTTCTTTGGAATTGATACCATCCCTAATTTCCCTTGTCAGCCACGGGTGCACTACCTTCCCTGATTTATTCTTTTGCCAAACTGAGATGAACAATTGTTGTAGTTCATCCATGCGATCTTTAAATGCTTGCCATTGCATATCCACCGTCAACCCTTTAAGTATCATTTGCCAGTCTATCTTAGCTAATTCACGTCTCATACCTTCAAAGTTACCCTTCTTTAAGTTCAGAACCTTTGTTTCTGAATTAACTATGTCACTCTCCATCTTAATGAAGAATTCCACCATATTATGGTCACTCTTACCCAAGGGGCCTTTCATGACAAGATTGCTAATTAACCCTTCCTCATTGCTCAATACCCAGTCTAGAATAGCCTGCTCTCTAGTTGGTTCCTCGACATGTTGGTTCAAAAAACCATCCCACATACATTCCAAGAAATCCTCTTCCTCAGCACCCTTACCAGTTTGGTTCACCCAATCTATATGTAGATTGAAGTCACCCATTATAACTGCTGTTCCTTTATTGCATGCATTTCTAATTTCTTGTTTAATGCCATCCCCAACCTCACTACTACTGTTAGGTGGCCTGTACACAACTCCCACCAGCGTTTTCTGCCCCTTAGTGTTATGCAGCTCTACCCATATCGATTCCACATCTTCCCGGCTTATGTCCTTCCTTTCTATTGTGTTAATCTCCTCTCTAACCAGCAATGCTACCCACCTCCTTTTCTTTCATGTCTATCCCTCCTGAATATTGAATATCCCTGAATGTTGAGCTCCCATCCTTGGTCACCCTGGAGCCATGTCTCTGTGATCCCAACTATATCATATTCATTAATAACAATCTGCACTTTTAATTCATCCACCTTGTTACGAATGCTCCTTGCATTGACACACAAAGCCTTCAGGCTTGCTTTTACAACACTCCTAGCCCTTATACAATTATGTTGAAAAGTGGCCCTTTTTGATTTTTGCCCTGGATTTGCCGGCCTGCCACTTCTACTTTTCACCTTACTACTTTTTGCTTCTACTCTCATTTTACACCCCTCTGTCTCTCTGCACTTGTTCCCATCCCCCTGTTGTGAACTAACCTCCTCTCTCCTAGTCCCTTTAATTTGATTCCCACCCCCTAACCACTCTAGTTTAAAGTCACCTCAGTAGCCCTCGCAAATCTCCCTGTCAGGATATTGGTCCCCCTAGGATTCAAGTGTAACCCGTCCTTTTTGTACAGGTCACACCTGCGCCAAAAGAGGTCCCAATGTTCCAAAAACTTGAATGCCTGCCCCCTGCTCCAATCCCTCAGCCACGCATTTATCCTTCACCTCATTGCATTCCTTCTCTCACTGTCATGTAGCACAGGCAGTAATCCCGAGGTTACTACCTTTGCGTTCCTTTTTCTCAACTCCCTTCCTAACTCCCTATATTCTCCTTTCAGGACCTCCTCCCTTTTCCTACCTATATCATTGGTACCTATATGTACCACGACCTCTGCCTCCTCACCCTCCCACTTCAGGATATCTTGGACGCGATCAGAAACATCCTGGACCCTGGCACCAGGGAGGCAAACCACCATCCGGGTCTCTGGACTGCGTCCACAGAATCGCCTATCTGACCCCCTTACTATTGAGTCCCCTATTACTACTGCCCTCCTCTTCCTTTCCCTACCCTTCTGAGCTACAGGGCTGGACTCTGTGCCGGAGGCACGGCCACTGTCGCTTCCCCCAGGTAAGCTGTCCCCCCCAACAGTACTCAAAGAGGAGTACCTATTGTCAAGGGGCACAGCCACAGGGGTACTCTCTGGTACCTGACTCTTCCCCTTCCCCTTCCTAACCGTGACCCGCTTGTCTGCCTCCCATGGCCCCGGTGTGACCACCTGCCTGTAACTCCTCTCTATCAACTCCTCACTCTCCTGACCAGATGAAGGTCATTGAGCTGCAGCTCCAGTTCCCTAACGCGGTCCCTTAGGAGCTGCATCTTGGCGCACCTGGAGCAGATGTGGACGTCTGGGAGGCTTGGAGACTCCAGGACCTCCCACATCCGGCACTGAGAACAACAAGCTGCCCTCACACTCATACTGCCCCTCTCCTCAAATAACAACAAAAAATGAATACCAAACCTTCCTCACCTCGCCCGTTTCCGCCTAAGCCCGTTAAGCCAAAGCCCTTCAGTCTTCACTCTGCTCCTGGCTCACTCCGCCACCCGCAAACTCCGCTGCCCGCTGTATAAGGCTCTATTCCTTTGTGGTGTGGTGACATATAGCATAAGTACATTGATAAGCTTAAATTGAACTTTGAAATTTGAAGTCTAACAATACTGCAAAACCTTTGCAATGACCATGAGAACATAAGACCACTAGACCACAAGACACAGGAGCAGAAGTAGGTCTGAAAATATCATTCAGCACATTGAGTCTACTCCACCATTCTATGTATTATGATTTATTAACCCTGTCAACTCCATTTTCCTGCCTTCTCCCAGTAACCTTTGATGCCCTGACTAATCAAGAACCTATTAAACTCCATTTTAAATATAGTCAATGATCTGGCCTTCGCAGCCATCCGTGGCAATGAATTCCACAGATTCATCACCCTTGTGCTCTGTTCTGAAGGGATGTCCTTCTATTCTGATGCTGTGCCCTCTGGTTCTAGACTCATCCACTGTAGGAAACATCCCCTCCATATCCATTCTCTTTAGGCTTTTTAATATTCGATAAGTTTCGATGACATCACTCCTCATTCTTCTAAACTCCAGTGAGTACAGGCCCAGAGCCATCAAACACTTCTCATACATTAACCTTTTCATTCTCAGGGCACGACCCACCCAGCCAACATACTTTTCGTCCCTCTTCCCTCCGGGAGAAGGCTCAGGAGCTTGAAGACTCGTATGGCCAGATTTGGGAACAGCTTCTTTCCAACTGTGATAAGACTGCTGAACGGATCCTGACCCGGATCTGGGCTGTACCCTCCAAATATCTGGACCTGCCTCTCAGTTTTTTTGCACTACCTTACTTTCCCTTTTCTATTTTCTATTTATGATTTATAATTTAAATTTTTAATATTTACTATCAATTTATACTCCAGGGAGCATGAAGCGCAGAATCAAATATTGCTGTGATGATTGTACGTTCTAGTATCAATTGTTTGGTGTCAATAAAGTATAAAGTATAAATAATCATTCTCATGAACCTCCTTTGGATGCTCTTCAAAACCAGCACATCTTTTCTTCGATAAGAGGCCCAGTACAGCTCACGAAACCCCAACTGCGGTCTAATCAATGTCTTATAAAGCTTCAGAATTACATCCTTGCTCTTGTATTTGAGTCCTCTTGAAATAAATGTTATTACTGCATTTGCCTTCCTTTCCTCTGTCTTAACCTGCAAGTTAACCTTTATGGAATCCTACACACATACCCAGTCCTGCGTATGACTCTAAACTGCAACTGGTGATGAGGCTCTGATTGGGGACTTTCAGAGCTTTGGGGAAAATGGAGTTACCCCTTTGTCATTCATTGCTCCCAGGGCCACTCTGACCCAGAACGGTAGCACCTGCAAGGGTTCCTGCTCAGGATATGAGCAAAGGCCAACGGCAGATCCGGCAGGTCCAGTAATTGAACTTGTGATGGAGAAGGCGGATGAACTACGACCTCAAATGTCAACGGCTATAGTATAGGCGGATGAACATTTGGGAAGAGAAATGGTGATTTCTTTAGTTCGCCCAATGGTACGCAATAGTAAACTACCGTTGCTATTTGCTAAGAAAACCACGGTCAAACTCACAAAATGTATCACACAACAACAGCGTCAAGAGGATCTTCAAGACAACTCTGAAGATGCTTCGCTCGGTAGGGTTGATTCTGGTCAGCAGGGGATCCCTGACCGTCATCAAGCTACTGCTCATAAAATTCATGTAACACCAAAGAAAATTATTGCCACTTGGAATGTAAGAACCCTATATCAAGCAGGAAGATTGGACAATGTGATAAATGAAATGGAAAGATTAAAGATTAACATCATGGGAATTAGCAAAGTTCATTGGATAGGTGCTGGAAAATATCAGATTAGAAATAAAACACCAGTTTATTTTAGTGGAACATCCCATACTAACGGAGTAGGAATTCTTATGGATGAAAACATGGCAAAAAGTGTTTTAGGACATTGGGCAATATCAGAAAGAGTGCTTCTTGTTAGATTCAGAGGACAAACATTTGATTTAGCAATTATACAGATATATGCACCAGCGACAGATGGAACAAATGAGGATATAGATAAATTCTATGCAGAGCTTGAACAAGCAAAGAACAGATGCAAATCTGAAGATATTGTTATTGTCATGGGAGATCTAAATGCTAAAGTAGGACAAGGTGCTGATGGAAATACCATAGGAAAATCTGGACTAGGAGAAAGAAATGAATGAGGTGAGAAATGGATAGAATGGTGCAAGATGAACAATCAGGTCATTATGAATACCTACTTTAAAAACCATCCAAGACACTTGTGGACCTGGAAAAGTCCAGATGATAACAACAGAAATCAAATTGACTTTATTACTATAAACCAAAGATTTAGAAACTCAGTGACTCAATGCAAAACATATCCAGGTGCAGACTGTAATAGTGACCATAGCCCAGTAGTATGTCATGTAAAAGTAAAACTTAAAAAACTAAAGAAACAAAAAAACCTGAACAATCCCTTGACTATTTGCAATTAATTAAAGAAGAAAACTTAAGACAAAAATTTACAATTGAAGTAAGGAATAGATTTCCAAGTCTAGAAATAGAATCTGTTGAAGACGATAGGAATCATGTAGAAATGAAATTTAACTCTCTAAAGGACGCCTTGGTAGAATCAGCAAAGTCAGTGATTCCTAAAAAAGAAAAAAAGCACAAAGAATAAATAGATGAAAGATGAAATCAAAAATCTAATGGAAGAAAGGAGACTGAAGAAATCAAATCCTATGGAATATAAGTGTTTAGATAAAAAAGTTAAAAGCTTATGTCAAAAAGCCAAAGAAGAATGGTTAAACCAGGAATGTGAGCAAATAGAAAGAATCCCTATTACTGATCCAAAAAGGTTACTTCAACAAATCAAGAATATCACTGGTAAAAAGCTCCTCTGTTCCCATTATCATGGAAAAAGATGAGATTATGAACAGATGGACTGAGTATATTCAGGAATTGTTTGAAGACGATCGAGGCGAAAAACCAGAAATTAAAAAAGCATTGAAGGTCCAAGTATTTAAAAATCTGAAGTTCATAATGCAATAAATAAGATGAAGAAAGGAAAAGCAGCAGGTCCTGATGAATTAGTAATAGAACAAATTATCGCCTTTGAAGATTATGGAATTGAAAAACTTACTGATTTAATCAATGACATTTATGAGACTGGAATAATACCAGAAGAGATGAAAAAATCAGTATTTATCACTCTTCCTAAGAAACCTGGAGCAATAGAATATGAATTACATAGGTCTATAAGTTTAATGAGTCATATCACCAAGATACTTCTAAGAATTTTGATGACAAGAGCTAAAGGTAAGATACAAGCTGAAATAGGCAAAGAACAATGTGGTTTTGTGAAAGACAAAGGTACAAGAAACGTAATATTTATATTAAGGATACTATCAGAATGAGCTATTCAAGTGCAAAAAGATTTGTTTGTTTGTTTTATCGACTATAAAGTGAAGCACAATAAGTTATTTGAAATATTACAGAAAACTCTAGATCTAGGCTCGAAAGACCTCCGCCTAATCAGAAATCTGTACTGGGAACAAACTGCCGCATTAAGAATAGATGGAGAAGTGAGTCAGTTTAGGAAAATCAAGAGAGGCGTTAGATGAGGGTGTGTTTTCTCCCCTGATTTATTTAATGTGTACAATGAGACAATATTACAAAAAATAAGAGACACCTTGGGAATCAAAGTTGGCGGTGAAAACATCAATAATTTCAGATATGTGGATGACACTGTGTTAATTGCAAGTACGGAGGAAGAACTGCAAAACTTAATTGATATAATTGTTGAAGAAAGTGCAAAAATGGGTCTATCTATCATTTGCAAAAAAGACAGAATGTATGGTGATATCCAAAAAGGAGAATCCTATCTGCTGGCTGAGAATAAACGGGGAAGACATAAAACAAGTACAGAACTTTTGCTACTTAGGAAGCTGGGTGACATCAGATGGCAGGTGCGACTTGGACATTAAAAGAAGAATAGGGATGGCAAAAGACACCTTTATGAGAATGAAGAGTATACTGACCAATACTAAACTAGGCATGACAACCTGCCTCAGAGTACTGAAATGTTACGTTTATCCAGTTATGTTATATGGCTCAGAATGTTGGACAATATCTAGTAACATGAGGAAACGAATTGTAGCAGCAGAGATGTGGTTTTTGAGGAGGATGCAAAGAATATCATGGATGAAACAAATATCTAATGAGGATGTCATGAACAGAGCAAACAGAAAAAGAGAAATAATGTTTGAGATCATGAAAAGGCAATGTAACTTCATTGGACATGTGATTAGGAAAGAGGAGTTAGAATGCATGGTAATTATGGGAAAGATTGAAGGGAAGAGTGCAAGAGGAAGACAAAGACAAATGATGATGGAGACAGCAGCCAGAGAACTGGAAACGAATACCAATGTACCAATGAATTGATCCACTTGACCCTAAACAGGAGTGTGTGGGCCATGGCAGTCAAAGCTCAAACTGGGCATGGCACCTGATGATGATGATGATGATGATGATGATGAAGACACACATACTCCCAATTTCCTTTGCACCTCTAATTTTTGAATTTCTTCCACTTTTAGTAAATAGTCTGCAACTTTATTTCTTCTTCTTATGTGCATGGTCATATACTTCCCTACACTATATTTCATCTGCCACTTCTTTACCCATTGTCCTAATATATCTAAGTCCTTCTGCAAACTCCCTGCATCCTCAGCGCTTCACCTATCTTTGTATCGTCTGCAAACTAGGCCATAATGTCATCAAATCCGTCATCCAAATTGTCGACGTATAATTTGACGAAGCGGACCTAATACTGACCCTGCAAAACACCACTAATCACTGGCTGTCTACCAAAGCAGGCTCCCTTTATTCCTGCTTTTTGCATCCTGCCAGTCAACCATTCTTCTACCTACATTAGTATCTTTCCAGTAATATCATGGGCCCTTATCTTGTTAACCAGCTACGATTATGGCACCTTGCCAAAGGCATTCTGAAAATCCAAGTTAACAACATCCACTGACTTTCTTTTGTCTATCCTCCCTGTTATTTCTTCAAAGAATTCCAACAGACTTGTCAGGCAAGTTTTCTCCTTAAGGAGGCCATGCTGATTTTGGTCCACTTTATCATTTGCCTCCAAGTACCCTGAAACCTCATTCTTAATAATAGACGCAACATCTTTCCAACCACTGAAGTCAGGCTAACTGGCCTATAATTTCCTTCCTTCCTCCTCCGTCCCTTCTTGAGGAGTGGAGTGATATTTGCAATTTTCAGTCATCCCAACCATTCTAGAATGCAGTGATTCTTGAAAGATCATTACTGATGTCTCCACAATCACTTCAACTATTTCTTTAAGAATGCTGGGGTGTTCTCCATGATGTAATGAGACAAAGCTAATCTTTTGAAGGTGCAGTCTTTTTCGATGAAACATTATCCTAGGTTCTCTTTTCTCCTTGAGTCTTCTCGACAGAGTCCAATCACCATCCCCCACCCACCTGGCTGTACCTATCACCTTTCAGCTTGTACTCCTTCCCCTCCCTCTACCTTCTCATTCTGGCTGCTTCCTTTTCTTTCCATTCATGGTGAAGGGTCTCAGCCTGAAAAGTTGATTGTATATTCTGATCCACAGGTGTTGCCTCACCTGCAGAATCTCCTGTTGTTTAGAATCCACTTTTCCATCTCTGCAAAATCAAATAAAATCTTGCTGCTCCAGAAAGTATTCAGCTCTTATTTATTATAATTCAAATAAATTAATTTCCCATGACATTCCAAGTCGGTTTTCAATGCAGGACATTGTTGTGTGCACTTCAGCTGTCCCATTTTCTACATTGAATTGTATAGATATGAGGTGGGAAGTATACTGACTGGTTGCATCACAGCCTGGTATGGAAACACCAATGCCATTGAATGACAAAGCCTACAAAAAGTACAGGATATGGCCCAGTCCTTCACAGGCAAACCCCTCCCCACCATTGAGCACATTAGCAAGGGGTGCTGATATGTTCGATGTTGTAAGTATGGTCCCCTGGTGTGATAGGATATGGAGAGGATATTTCCTATAATGGGAAGTCTAGGACCAGAGGGCACAGCCTTAGAAGACAAGGACATAACTTTAGAACAGGGATGGGGAGGAATTCCTTTAGGCAGAGGGTGGTGAATCTTGGAATTCATTGCCATAGACAGCTGTGGAGGCCAAGTCATTGGGTACACTTAAAGCAGATGTTGATTGGTTCTTGATTAGTAAGGGTATCAACTGTTAAGTGGAGAAGGCAGGAGGAGGATGATAAATAAGCCATGATGGAATGGTGGAGCAGATTTGATAGACTAAAGGGCCTAATTCTGCTCCTACAATTACTGGCTTTATGGTCTAAGAAGAACTCTTGACCTTACAATCTTTTTTTAATGACCTTTCACATTATTAACTCCCTACATTGAAATTTCTCTACCCGCAGCACTTTATCCTGCACTGTCTTATTATTTTCCCTTGTGCCACCTCAGTGGGTTGTTGTAATGAATTGATATCTATGGACACTATGCAAGACAAGTTTTTCACGGTACCTCAGTGCCTGAGACAATAATAAACAAATTTATCAATTTTCCACTGAAAACTTTGTTTTACGTGCCATCCAAGTAGAAGCAGCAATGATGTCTAAACTCAGGAATGATCATTGACAGCTGAACAGAACATAGAACATTACAGGTCAGTACAGGTCCTTTGGCCCATGATGTCATGCTAACCCTTTAACCTACTCCAAGATCAATCTAATCCTTCCTCCCGCATAGTCATTCATTTTGTTCATCCATGTTTCTTTCTAAGAGCCGCTCAAATGTCCCTAATGTTATCTGTCTCTACCACTAACCCTGGCAGCATATTCCAAACATCCACCACATAGAAACAAAGAAAACCTACAGCACAATACAGGCCCTCAGCCCACAATGTTGTGCTGAACATGTACTTACTCTGGAAATTACCTAGAGTTACCCATAGCCCTCTATTTTTCTAAACTCCATGTACCTATCCGGGAGTCTCGTAAGAGACACTATTGTATCTGCCTCCACCACCAACGCTGGCAGCCCCTTCCATGCATTACCACTCTCTGCATAAAAAAACTTAACCCTAACATCTCCGCTGTACCTACTTCCAAGCATGTTAAAACTGTGCAGTCTCATGTTAGCCATTTCAGCCCTGGGGAAAAGTCTCTGACTATCCGCACAATCAATGCCTCTCATCATCTTATACACCACTATCAGGTCACCTTTCATCCTCGGTCACTCCAAGGAATCCCCTGGTCAAAATTTCTGTTACTGTGAATAGCTAAGCGAGTAAAAGATGAACTGATTTCCAAAAGGCATAAAGTTAAAGATGACTCATTTCTTTAATATTTTAAGCAAGAAAGTTCTATTCAAAAAGGCTCAAAGGAACATCTAAACAAGCCTTTTGGATGCATTTTGGAAACAAGTCCTGTGGACTGATGAAGTTAAAATAGAACTTTCTGGCCGCAATGAGCAAAGGTATGTTTGGAGAAAAAAAGGGTGCAGAATTTCATGAAAAGAACCCGTCTCCAACTGTTAAGCACGGAGGTGGATCGATCATGCTTTGGGCTTGTGTTGCAGCCAGTGGCACAGGGAGCATTTACTGGTAGAGGGAAGAATGAATTCAATTAAATACCAGCAAATTCTGGAAGCAAACATCACACCATCTGTAAAAAAGCTGAAGATGTCAAATCGCTTCTCACCTTCCTTCACTCCTAAAAAAAAAGCACTTGCTAACTCAACCTATTGAAGTAACAGGATCCGAAAATAAATAAGAGAACTTTTGTCAATGGAATTGTAAATAAAACAAACAGAAGTCATTAGCAATGAAATGTATTAAAAAACTCATGTACTCACTGGGTTCTCTGTTCTACTCACCGTGACAGCCCCAACTAATGGATCTTATAAAAATTTTTCACAGATACATGGCAGCTGGCGTATTTGTTGAAGCTAACCTGTTCTTAATATTCTTTCACCTCATGTACGATGTTAAATTGAAGTCTGTCATATCATAGGCCAGAAGTTAATTAAAAAGTAAGATCTAATTACAGCCTGAAATCATCTTTAATAATTTTCCAGAGAAATTAATCTCTCGCTTTTTCTTTCTCATCAGCATTTTCTGTTAGCATTTTCTTCCAGTGAGCACGAAGTTTAAGTTGGATGCTAGTAGCTCAAATACTTTAAATAAGATTGAAACAATGTATGCCAGTAGAAGGACAATCTAATACACAGTAAAGACCATTGAACTCTGGCAGCTGAATTTCTTCACCAAAGACCGTCACATACAATACTTCATAAAAACTAAACTTCTGAGACTTTCACAACTTACCATGTGAGAGTTCTTTTGTATCAGTATTATTGTTGCATTCACCCAGTGGCTACATAATCAGGTAAACCTGTACACCTGCTCATTAATGCAAATATCTCATCAGCCAATCATGTGGCAGCAACTCAATGCAGAAAAGCATGCAGATATAGTCAACACGTTCACTTGTTGTTTAGACCAAACATCAGAAAGGGGAAAGAATGTAATCTTCATGTATAAAGAGCCAGTAGCTTTACACCTACTGCTTTCTAAATTGTGTCATAAATACACTTTATTATTTGTTAATTTATTTGTAGTAATATTACTTTATGTGTAGTGTGTGAGTTCTATGTACTGTGTTGTGCACCTTGGTCCGGAGATGAGAAGTTACACTCCTGCCGGTTGATCACATAGGTCCTTAGGAGTCCAGCAGGTACCCCTCATGGCTCCAGTGATCTGCGTTCAATTCTGGCAGCAGGTGCTGTCTGTGTGGAGTTTATAACTTTTCTCTTGACCACATAAATTTCCTTCAAGTGCTCTGGTTTCTTCCCACATTGGATGTTGTGACAACACAAGGGTTAAGGTAATGTGTAGGCAAGGATAGTTTACAGACCATGTGCAGTCAACCCAGGTGAGAAAGATGGTTGAAAAACATAGCTTCCCTTTGCACAACAGGGGGCCACATCTATGTGGCATACCAAGCCAAGATAACAAAGGATTCAGACAAAGGATTCTAGTGTGCCACTCACTATTAGCCAGTTACTTTACTAATTCTGTTGTATTATTGGCCTTTAATGTGCAGATTCTATTGGATATTAATGCCAGTATAATCATACTGTGATTGGAGATTTAATCATGCAGATAAGGCATTTGATAATCCACAAGGTTACCAATTGACCAATATCTCCATCCAGCTTGTTAATTTCTGCATAAAAATATAATTTATTTGGTCAGACTTCAAAGCAGTGTGCTGACAGGGGTCATGTTGCTCTCCTTGTGCTCAAATAAATAAAATGTGATTTAGGAATTCAAGATACAAACATGTTTAATGTCATTCCCAGTACACAAGTGTAAAATGCAAACCTCTACTTTAAATATACCCAAGCACTTGGCCTCCACAATTATCCATTGCAATGAACTCCATAGATTCACCACCCTCTGGCTGGAGAAATTCCTCCTGATCTCTGTTCTCAATGGATGTTTTTTTATTCTGAGGCTGTGCCTCTGGTCCTAGAGATCCCTGCTATAGGAAGCATCCTCTCCACATCCATTTTATCTAGGCCTTTTAATATCTGATAGATTTCAATGAGATCTCCCTTCATTCTTCTAAACTCCAGCAGATACAATCCAGAGCCAACAAACACACCTCACACATTAACCATTTCATTCAGGGGCTCATTCTTGTAAACGTTTTCTGAACCCTCTCTAATACTAGATTTCATGTTGATGTTGATGCCAATATAACTTTCAATTGCTTTGTGAAAGCTTGCCTGCACCAAAGTACATTTACATTAATGAACCAGAGTTTCATTTTTCTCCCTTCTGGCCTGACCACTATTCTTTAGTGTTTATTTTTTAAAAGCCAGAGTATAGAATCCTACATTTAATAACACTGGCTCATTGGAAACCAGCATGATTTCCATGCAATGAATTAATTCATAACTAGAGTTCTGAATTAATTAATCAAATCAAGGAAGGGTTTATCAAGGAGGTGGTACAGGAGCCTGAAGACACACATTTCCAATCAGAATTCAGAATTGACAATGAACCCACGAGCATGACCTCACTAGTCTGTTTCCTTTTTTTGCTCTCTTTTTGCTTTATTTAATTATATACACAATTGTAATTTCTAGTTGTATAGTTGTTTTTATTATTATGCATTGCAATGTACTGTTGCCGCAAAAGAACAAATTTCACAACGTATGCCTGAGATATGAAACCTGATTCTGATTCAGATTATTCCTCTAAACCGATCAAAACAGATTTCTTCCCAGAATTATCTGCTCCATAGTTTATTAAATTAAACAGTTAGAAGCAAAAATTAAAAAAAAACATGGTGACACTTCAAGGCTGCCCTCAGCACACTGCAAACTGTGATGTAAATTGATAGATTTCACTCTGTTTCAATGTATATATGAGAAATAAAGCTGATCTTTCTTTCTTTCAGCCAGCTCCATCATGGGCACTAACCTCCCCAGCATTGAGGAAACCATTAAAAGTGACGCCTCAAAAAGTTGTTATCCATCACTAAGGACCTCCATCACCCAGGGAATGCCCTCTTCTTGTTGCTACCATCAAGGAGGAGGTACAGGATCCTGAAAACACACACTCAGTATTTCAAGAACTGCCTGTTTTCTTCTGCCAACAGATTTCTTAATGGACAATGAATCCATGAACACTACCTCATAATTTTTTGTTTTCTTTTTGCACTATTTACCTACTTTAATATTTTATATATATAACGTATCACAATTTATAATTTTTAAAATACAGGTTGACCTTCACTAATCTGACTACTTGTAATCCGGCACTGATTTCAAATATTTAGCGCAACTGTAATTTCAAACTTCCCGGGCCACCGTACCAATCTGTTGCGCAATGTTTTGGTTGCGCAAGATCTGTTCACGTGTTGGCCCGCTCTTGTAAGCACAGACAGGCGATTCCTGCTTGTTTTCCTGCATTTATTAATATCATTTGCTCTTTTTTGGCCTCAGTTATGGCCCCAGTGACTAAAGGAAATGCACCTCGTGCTGTGAAGTGAGAACACCACACATTATCCATTAAAGATAAGTTTGAACTCTTGAAAAAACTGGACAGTGGTGTATCGGTGAAAGGCTTGCGCGAGTGTTTTCAACATTGGCTCTTCCACAGTGTACGATATAAAGAAACAGAAAGATAGTGGCTCAATGAAACAGATGCGCGTAAGAAGAACAATGAAAGACAGAGGAAGTTTGGAACTAGATAAAGTGCTGATAACATGGTTTAATCTTTGTGTAAGTGAAG
Source organism: Mobula birostris (assembly GCF_030028105.1). Lineage (NCBI taxonomy): Eukaryota > Metazoa > Chordata > Chondrichthyes > Myliobatiformes > Myliobatidae > Mobula > Mobula birostris. The sequence goes on from NC_092371.1 coordinate 175,671,693, forward strand.
GTGTTGAACTATCTGGAGATATAGTGAAGGAACAAGCAAAGGTGTTCCATGAAGAACTAGGACTAGATTATGAGTGTGACTATAGTGAAGGCTGGCTTCATCGGTTTAAGCAGCGTCATGGCTTACAGTTTCATGAAGTGTGTGGTGAAAAACGTTCAGCAGACAAGGAAGCAGCAGCAGAGTTTGTTGACGAGTTCGCCAAGTTAGTCTCTGATGGAAAATTCAGCCCCGAGCAGGTGGACAATGCTGGTGAGACTGCTTTGTATTGGAGATGTACACCAAGAAGAACACTAACAAAAGCAGATGCAGAATTGCCAACAGGATATAAGGCATCAAGAGATCGTGTGACTTTGCTAGGCTGCTCCAATGCTGCAGGAACCCCCAGATGTTACTGGTTATTTGCAAAAATTTACATCCCAGGGCCTTCAAAGGTATGACACAATTTCCTGTAATTTACCGTGCTAACAAAAAGGGATGGATTACAACTAGCATCACACCAGAATGGTTTGAAAATTATTTTGTTCCCAAAGCACAAGCTCACTGTGACTCTGTTGGCCTGCACCACAACTGTAAGATAATGCTTGTTTCAGACAACTGTTCAGCACACCTGAAAGCAGAATTCCTGGTAAATAACAATGATTTTGGTATCTTCCTGCCACTTAACTGTACGTCATTAATTTAACCCCTGGACAATGGCATATTACGTTCTCTCAAGTTGAAGTATCGTTCCCTGTTTATGAGGCACCTTTTGAGTGCAGTTAATGCTGGCAGACCAGAAAAGGAATTTATCAAGGATTTTCATATGAAAGAGATGATTTACTGTGCTGCTAATGCTTGGAGGTCTGTAGAGCCATCCACACTGAAGAATGATTGGCATAGATTATGGCCGGGTTTAATGTTTGAGTCTGCACCTGGTGAAGACACTGGAAATGACTTTACAGCTTTAAGAGTTTCCAAAGAAAAACAGATTATATGTGAACTGCTTTCTTTTGCTCAAGAGCTAACTAATCCTGCTACCAAGGATCTTGCATCAAGGTTCAATGATGACAATGTTGAAGAATGGATGAATCAGATGAGGATGAGCCTACTGTTCATCATTAAACTGACTCGGAAATTGTGCAGATGGTTGTACATCCAGGGAAGGAAGATATTGGAGAAGAAAGCAGTGATGAAGATGAGGAAGTTGTAGCAGAGAGACTTTCTATTGACAGGCTAATTAAGTTGACAGGTGAATTGCTGAAAGGATTAGAGTGACAAAGTTTTATACCCGAGCAAGAAATAATGAGAGTTTATATGCTGCAGGATAAGCTAATCAGAGAGAGACTAAAATATACGAAACAGCTTACCTTGGAAGCTATGTTCAAAAAAATTGCTAGAAAAAGTGCAACAGGGGAACTAACACTTCAAAATCCAGAGCCATCAACTTCTGCTCACCCAGATGTGCTGCCACCAACCAGTTTCAGCACCAGTTCCTGCTGCTTCACTCATTTTCAAGATGAAGATGTTGATGATTCTGACAACCCTACACTTGCAGACAGTAACTTTGCCTGAAGGTATATTAAACGTCTCACTTTAGAGGCAGAAGTGCTCAACATTTCTGTACAAGTTAATTCCTGTACATTTATCTGTACCCTTTATTTTATCTGTGCCTGTACAATATATTACTTTATTAAAATTTCACTTGCTACTCATTTAATATTTCTGTTTCATTATTATCTAACTTGTGCTGATTTACATGATATTTTAAAGGTATGATGAGGTGGTTAGCCTTTGCTTAACGCGATCCATCTGTAATCCGTCATTTTCACTAATCCAGCACTCCTCTGGTCCCAATGGTACCGGATTAGTGAAGGTCGACCTGTATTATTATGTGTTGAAATGTACTGCAGCTGCAAAGCACCAAATTTCGCAACATTTGCCAGTGATATTAAACCTGATTCTGGTTCCATTTTCTAATCTTTCTAGAGCATAAAAGAGAAGCCGGTGAATGGCAGCAATGGGAGAAAATGTATTGAGCTAATTTGACAAATATATCATCCTGAACATTTCTTTAACAACACTCTGTCACAACAGTAGTCTGCATAGCTCCTGGACTCATTCAAGCAACTGGCTAAAATAATAGTCTTGACCACCAGCCGACAAACCAAGAGCTTAAGGATCAAATCCATTACTGGAGAAGAAGATAAAGGTTTGCTGTTAATGATGAATTTTCAGAGCCATCTCAGAATCTGAATCAGGTTTACTATCATCGGCATGTGATATGAAATTTGTTAACTTAGCAGCAGCAGTTCAATGCAATACATATTCTAGCAGAGAAAAAAGTAACAAATACAATAAAAATAATAATAAATAAACAAGTAAATCAATCACACTATACATATATTGAATAGATTAAAAATACATGCAAAAACTGAAATTATTAAAAAAAAGTGAGGTAGCGTCCAAAGATTCAATGTCCATTTAGGAATCGGATGGCAGGGGGAAGAAGCCGTTCCTAAATTGCTGAGTGTGTGCCTTCAGGCTTCTGTATCTGTTACCTGATGGTAACAGTGAGAAAAGGGCATGCCCTGGGTGTTGGAGGTGCTTAATAATGGATGCTGCCTTTCTGAGACACCGCTCCCTAAAGATATCCTAGGTACTTTGTCGATTAGTACCCAAGATGGAACTGACTAGATTTATAACTCTGGGCAGCTTCTTTGGGTCCTGTGCAGTAGCCCCTCCATACCAGACAGTGATGCCGCCTATCAGAATGCTCTCCACGGAAAGCAACTATAGAAGTTTTAGAAACGCAAACATGAGGAATTCTGCAGATGCTGGAAATTCAAGCAACACACATCAAGGTTGCTGGTGAACGCAGCAGGCCAGGCAGCATCTCTAGGAAGAGGTACAGTCGACGTTTCAGGCTGAGACCCTTCGTCAGGACTACCCGAAGGGTCTCGGCCTGAAACGTCGACTGTACCTCTTCCTAGAGATGCTGCCTCGCCTGCTGCATTCACCAGCAACTTTGATGTGTGTTGCATAGAAGTTTCAGAGTGTATTTGTTGACATGCCAAATCTCTTCAAACTGCTAATAAAGTATAGCAGCTGTCTTGCCTTCTTTATAACTATATCGATATGTTGGGACCAGGTGAGATCCTCAGAGATCTTGACACCTAGGAACTTGAAACTGCTCAATCTCTCCACTTCTGGTCCCTCTATGAGGATTGGTATGTGTTCCCTGGTCTTACCCTTCCTGAAGTCCACAATCAGCTCTTTTGTCTTATCTTCAACACAGGGCCGGCAGTCTCAGCAAAGTGAGCATCCCAATACTGCTGAAAGTAATTCTTAATCACAGCCAAGTTGGGGGGGGGGGGGGGGCGGGTGTGTGTGTGTGTGTGTGTGTGTGTGCGCGCGCGCGCGCGAGAAAATGAAAGCGGCATCAACCCTCAGAAACTCTGCTGTGGATGGTCCCAGGCTTAGCTATGAAAAGAAGAGGGTTGGGCATGGGGATAGCAAACCTATCCCATAAAAACCCAGTGCCACAGAAATGTTAATTAAAGCTCCATAGACCTCATCCCTGGGAGAGGAAGGATCTTCAAAGATGACATACACCTGGGGACAGCTTGAAAGACTAGTGAGCTTCTATCCGCAGCTTATACCCCAGGAGGGGTGATGGGCTAAAGTCAGTACGTAACACTCAAAAGTCCTGAGCTTGAGTTTGAATTTTCATCTTTGACACAGTGTTTTCCTCAGGATAGCAAAACAAAATGAGCGTGTATTGATGTAGGATGAGAGGAGAATGATTTTAAAGAGATTCCCAGCTCAGGCACAGAAATTCAGATAACATCTTTGTTAGCCACAGGGTAGTGAATTTGTGGAATTCTTTGCCACAGATGATGATGGAAGTGAAGTCAATGGGTATATTAAAAGCTGAGGTTGATAGATTCCTGATTAGTAAGGGTGTCAAAGGTTGTAGGGAGAAGGCAGGAGAAGGTTGGAGAGAGAAAAATATCAGCTATCATTGAAAGGCAGAGCAAACTCAATGGTCCGAATGGTGTAGTTCTGCTCCAATGTCTTATGGTATTTGCGGGGCAATTTTTTCAGATTCAGAGTCAGATTCAGTCTGTATATTTGTTAGCAACTGTACGGATGCTAGAGAACAAGACTGAGGGCAAGATTACTGTATTGAAGGGAAATGAGGAATTGCTGCATTCTGCGTTTCATGGTGACGTGGCTCACTCTGAACACATTGGATTCAGTGATCAGACCTGGGAGCTTCTCGAGACCAGGCTAGGCTAAACTGTTGATTCAGAGAGGGCAAAAAGTGAGAGTCAGTGTTTCAAGATAACCTCTCTGTAGTGCTCCAATGCACTTACAGTCTTTTTGCACTCTTGTTCCCCTGACTTGGAGCATCTCATAATTAAATGCCAACTGTTCAAACTTACCAACAGAGTTCTCCTCCATGATACTAATTGCAGTTTACATACTTCCAAAAGCCAGTGTTAACCAGGCACTTGAGATATTTAATATTGCCATCACCAAGCAAGAATCTGCCCAACCAGACACACTTCAAAACATAGTCAGAGACTTAAATCGGGCTTGTTTGAGAAATCTCTGCCAATTATCAGAATCAGGTTTATTATCACTGGGCATGTGACGTGAAATTTGTTCATTTAGTAGCAGCAGTTCAATGCAATACATAATATAGAAGAAAAAAACACAAAATAAAATAATAATAATAAATCGATCAATTACTGCATACATATATTGAATAGATTAAAAATCATGCAAAAAAACAGAAATATTATGCATTAAAAAAGTGAGGTAGTATCCAAGGGTTCAATGTCCATATAGGAATCAGAAGGCAGAGGGGAAGAAGTTGTTCCTGAATCGCTGAGTGCCTGCCTTCAGGCTTCTGGGTACCTACTACTTGTTGGAAACATTGAGAAAAAGGCATGCCCTCGGTGCTGGCAGTCCTTAATAATAGATGCTGCCTTTCTGAGACACCGCGCTCTGAAGATGTCCTGGGTACTTTGTAGGCTAGTATCCAAGACTGAGCCGAGTAAATTTACAACCCTCAACATATAACATGAAGCACCAGGTTACCAACAGACTCAACCACTGTATCATCAAATTTCTGAACAACACCAAAATTGGGGGTGTAGTGGACAGTGAGGAACGCAATCATAATCAATGTATTGAGTACAGAAGATGGGATGCTATTTTGAAGTTGTATAAGATGTTGGTCACACTTAATTTGGAGTACCGGTTACCTACCTACAGAAAAGATGTAAATAAGATTGAAAGGGTGCACAGAAAATTTACAAGGATGTTGCCAGGTCTGGAGGACCTGAGTTATAAGAAAAGATTAAATAGGGTAAGACTGTATTAAATCTCACTCAATCTTCTACTTTCTAAAGAATAGAGGTATACACAATTATGATGGGTATAGATGGAGTAAATGCAAACAGGTATTTTCCTCTGAGGTTGGGTGCGATTACAAACAGAGGTCATGGGTTAAGGGTGAAATGTGAGAAGTTTAAGGGGAGCATGAAGGGACGCCTTCTTCATTCAAAGGGTTGTGAGAGTGTAGATTGAGCTGCCAGCAGAAGTGGTGCATTCAAGCTTGATTTTAATGTTTAAGAGAAGTTTGGATAGGTACATGGATAATAGGGATATGGAGGGCTATAGTCCTGGTGCAGCTCAATGAATGTAGGCAATTTAAATAGTTTTGGCTTGGACTAGATATATTGATAGGCCTGTTTCTGTGTTGTACATCTCTATGACTCTATGCTGAAGGTCAGATATGTGGCATTTAGGTCTGACAACAAGTTTCAAGAGCAACAGGTATGATCTCCAGAAAGCCATCTTGTATGCGAAGTGGCAATTCTGGATGCTTGACAGCTGTGGCATGACTTGAATGCAATTATCTCTTGCAAAGTGAAACCAAGCAACATGTATGCTAACAAGACTTCACTCCAAGATAAGTTCATTGCTTTCTATTTTCGCTTTGACTGGCAAAACATGGAGGATCTTTCATGAACCCCCAAAGCCCAAAGCCATTGATGACCCTGTGATTTCTGTCTCTGAGACCAACATGAGAGCAACCTTCAAGAGGGTGAACCCATGGAAAGCATCCAGCCCTGATGGGATACCTGGCCGGGTTACCAAAGACCTGTGCTGATCAACTCGTTGGAGTGTTCACCGATATCTTTAACCTCTCACTTTAGCAGTCTGGGGTACCCACTTGCTTCAAGCATGCTTCAATTCATTCAAACACTACCATCCCCTAAAACTAATTAATAAGCTTCAAGACGTTGGCCTCAATACCTCCTTGTGCAATTTCCTCACTTGCAGACACCAGTCAGTTTGAATTGACAAGATGATCTTTATCAGCACAGGTGCACACCATCAAGTGTGCTTAGCCTCCTGCTCGACTCACTTTATACTTATGACTCTGAGGCTCAGCACAGTTCCAATGCCATATTTAAGTTTGATGAAGAAACTACTTTAATTGGACAAATAAAAGGTGATGAATCCACATAAGGGAGGGAGATTGAAAATTAGGCTGAGTGGTGCCATAGCAAAAACCTCTCACTCAATGTCTGCAAGACTAAAGAGCAAGGAGGAGGAAACTGAAGATCCATGAACTAGTCCTCATTGGGAAATTAGAGGTGGAGAGGGCGCTACATTTTTGAAGCATCGCACTTTGAAGATGTCCTCAATGGAAGTGCCCATGATGGAGCTGGCTGGGTCTACAACGTCTGCGGTTTGTTCTGATCATGTGCGGTAGGCGCTCCACACCCCACAGAGTTCCGACCAGTCAGAATGCTCCCCACGATACTTCTGTGGAGATTTTCTAGAGATTTTGGTGACATACCAAAAGTCCTCAAGGATCTCCCAGAGTCCAAATGGAAGCAGGTTACTCTCAGCTAAGATTTACTCTACACATACACTCAGTGGCCACTTTATTTGGTACACCTGTATACCTACTTGTTAATGCAAATAGCTAGTCAGCCAATCAAGTGGCAGTAACTCAATGCATAAAAGCATGCAGATATGGTCGAGAGGTTCAGCTGCTGTTCGGACCAAACCTCAGAATGGGGAAGAAACCGAAGAAATCTAAGTGACTTTGCCTGTGGAATGATTGTTGGTGCCAGATGGGGTGGTTTGAGCATCACAGAAACTGTTGATCTCCTGGGATTTTCCTGCACAACAGACTCTAGAGTTTACAGAGAATGGTGCAAAAACAAAAAGAAAATCCAGTGAACAACTGTTCCATGGGCAAAAATGCTTTATTAATGAGAGAGGTCAGAGGAGAATAACCAGTCTGCTTTAAGTCGACAGAAGTGTGACAGTAACTCAGATAACCATGTATTACAGCAGTGGTGTATAGAAGAGCATCTCTGAATGTAAAACACATTGAACCTTGAACAGTAGGTACCGAATAAAATAGCTACAAAGTGTACTTGCTTGTTTTTGCTTTTCCTGCAATTCTAGTGAGGGTTTGAGGAAATAAGACATTTCAGACTGCTGCAATTGTTTATTTTCTCTGCTCACAGTGCAGTTATTGTTTACTCTTGTCAAAATAATGTTATTGCCAGGACAAATGTCACGGTACCAACTTCTCCCACTGCCTGCTGTCTTACCAATCGTTTTCGTCAGGGCTTCCCGCACTCCCACATCTCAAACCCTCTTCTTACTTCCAGTCAGATGACATCTCCCATTAGAAGCTGGCATGGCAAACTCACTTCATCAAGGGTGGATTTAGAAACACCTTTACACCCAGATCCAATTGTCAAAACTCACAGAGTTTGGCTGGGATTATTGGGTGTCTCGTGTGTTGAAAGACATAAGAGCAGAATTAGACCATTTAGCCAATCAAGTCCGCTCTGTCATTTGATCATAGCTTATTAATTTCCCCTCTCAACTCAGTTATCCCCATGACCCCTTTACTTATCAAGAACTTGTCACACTCTATTTTAAATATGTAAGGGGTTTCTTCTCATGTTTTGATCTCTACATCCATCTGTGGCAATTAATTCTACAGATTCACTACCTTCTGGCAAAAGAAACTCCTCCCTATTTCTGTTCCAGGAACATCCTTGTACCCTCCCATTACTGGAAACACCCTTTGTATGTCTGCTGTATCTAGGCCTTTCTGGGGAAGGCCCTGTGTCTGTGAAGCTACGAGTCCAATGGAGACTGAGCTGAATGAAGGTGGCTGGTCCTGGGGTTGGAGGCCTGTGTATGTGTACAGGTGGGTGGGTGGGTGTTGAGAGGGATGAAGGGGTTTGATTCGTTGTCATTGCATTGTTGCTTGCTATGTTCTGTTTTGTTCTACTGAGCAGTGTGGGCATGCTATATTGGCACTGAAATGAGTGTCAACACTTGCAGGGTCCTTATTCATGTGTAACAACCAACACACCTAGTTTGCACTTCACCGTCTGTTTTGATGTGCATATGATAAGTAAATCTGAATACAAATCTGATGAAATCAGACTAGTGATATACCACCCAGGGTATGCACACATCAGTCCTTATCTTTGAGGGAGTGTGAAAACCAAGAAGAAAAAGGAAATAAAAATGATTTTGCTGCTACTTGCAATGCGAATAAAATGCTGTGGTTTTGGCTGTTTGAGTGTTGATTGATAGCAGACACCAGCAATCGCCTGAGCATACAAAGCACTTAGCTTGGATGTGCATGCAAACAGAATTTGACCTAATTAATAATTTTGAAACTGCCGTCGCAATGAAACAATAACACAAGCAAGCATTCATCTTGAAAGCACAACAGTTTCTCCAATTACAGATGTGCCATGCCAAGAACATACTTAACAAGTTAATTTTCTGCATGCCATACCTGGTATCAGAGGTATTCTATTCTGAAAAAAATTTACAGCATTGATGAGTGTACCAAATGTATGTCAGAATGTAAGCTACCGTAACTTAGTCAGTATGTCACCAGTGAATCTTGTATACTTCTACTGGTGGAGCATATCCTGACTGGTTACATCCCTATCAGGTATGGAGGCTGCAATGTACAGGATTGAAGGAAGGTGCAAAAGTTTGTTGACTTAGCCATCTCCATCATGGACACAAACCTACCCACCTTCAAGGCCATAAGATTTAAGATTATTCAATGTCATTTCCAGAATACAAATGTAAAAGAGAACAAAATAATTGTTCCCCAGATCTGATGCAGCACAAAAACATAAGATAATGAACACAATAATAAAAAAACCCAAAAAATATAAATACACAAGATAGCTTGTTTACATAGATTGATTGTATGTCCATAAAGTGATGCTAGGCACAGTAGATAAGGTGACAGACAGGAAATGATAAAGAAGTGGTAGTTGGGGTATGGTGGGGTGAGCTAGAGCGGTAGGTTTTGATCAGCCTTACTGCTGGAATCAGATATTTCTTGGTTTATTGCCTGTGCTACTCTAACATTATTATTCAGGGGCCTATGGACAACTCCAGCCTTCAAAAGATGGTGCCTCAAGAAGGCATCATCTATCGTTAATTACCCTTTCCATCCGAGACATGTCCCTCTTATCATTGCTACCATTAGGGAGGAGGTACAGGAGCCTGATGACCCACACTCAACATAACAGGAACAGCTTCATCTCCTCTACCATTAGATTCCTGAACAGACAATGAACCCATGAAAACTACCTCATTCCTCTTTTGAACTATTTTTTTTATCTTATAATAATTTTTATGTGTTGTACAGTATTACTGCTGCAAAGCAACAAATTTCATGATGTATGGATGTGATAGCGAACCCAATTCTGATGCTGCAGTCAACCACTCTTCCACAACTTTAAGCATGATTGGTTTAAGAAAAAGTTGCGATAAGGAATCTTGTAATATCCCACTTAAAAAAGCCAATATAAAAGAATTAAAACTGTAGCCTCCTGGTAAGCCTCAGGCTCGCTCAGCTTGCTTCTGTCTAGGGGGAGCAGCCTTCGGCCCCGCCAAACTGGGTAATCATTTGTGTGGATGCTGTGTGTTGTGTCCCCTGTGTAACATCAGTACCCCGAAATAACATTCAGTCCACAATGTGCGGATAAACGATGAAGTATGGTGTTAGTAGAGAAACAAAAGAAAAGGAAAACAAATAAAAGGTGCTAATAATCTCATAAACATGTCCAGTGCACAAACGTTGGAGCTCACGGATTCCCTTTCGCTGATCCTCCTTCGCTCGTCGTCGACCCCTGGGCTCCAGGCCCAGTGGGTCTGGCAACCGTCACCTCAAGCTACGTCTTCTCTCTTCATCCTCTTCATGCCTTCTCCCCCGAAGCCCACACAAACTAACAGCTTTCACACAGACAGAGAGAATAACGTCTATCCCAATTGGTTAACAAATGAATACAAGTCCCGTTATCACTAATTATAATCCAAACATACTGCTATAGAGAACCACGGTCTCAGCAGCTAACAGTACAGAGAAGCCATTTTATTCACCTTAGCAGTAACATAAAAGAAGAAACCCTTACAAAACTTAATCATTTCTGCTTCACTGGATTATAACATGTATCAGAATCCAGTTTATTATCTTTGGCATATGTCGTGAAATATGTTGTTTTGCGGAGGTGATACATTACAATACAAAATAAAAACAATAAATTACAGTTAAAAATATATAATTAAATTAAATAAGTAGTCTAACAGGAAAGCATCAAAAATCTCATAAGGTGGGGAAGAAGCTGTTCCTGAAACATTGGGTATGCCGTTAACTGATCAACCAATCTAGTTAGACCCCACCCCCATCCCACTTCTAACGCTGCACTGCACTTTAAACCACTTTTTAAAAGTCTGGTTATATTGTAAATATGAGCTGGTATTTAGGTATTTTTGCATATTTTATCCCAGATCTGTACTTTAACCTCTAACTTTATTTTTTATATGTACAGTGGCTTCCAATTAATTCAGCCATTGGTTAATCGGGGCAGCCACTTGTTTGGAACAACTCTTAAAGGACGAAAACTATTCGAGAAAATAGCTGGGATTCCCATTGCTTATTTGGACACTGTACCACTTACTTGGGCAGGAGGCTGTTGCCAAACAGTTTCTGACTAGCAACAGTCAAGTGCACTTGTGTAGTTGTTCGACACTACATCGTACTTAAAGCAAAGAGTTTTAAAATAGCATCAGATGTGTGTATTTGTCTTTAAGAAGTAAAGATTTTTGTCATAGATATCTGGCAAGAAATAAGTAGAAAGACAATTCAGAACTGTTTGCTCACTGTGGTTTTAAGTACGCAGGCTTTTCAACGCCAGAAATAGCTGGGAGTGAAAATAGAACAATTTCACTACTCCATGAAGTTAAGAAGTACAAAGAATTTGAAGGCATTGACAATCATCTTGAATGGTACAATGAAAGTAAGGTTTGGAGAATGCAATTGTTGAAAACATTGTATGAAGACAGTCCAGTGTCTGCACCAGGTGTCTGTGCTGATTTTATTAATTTACAGTCAATCAAAAGATCACAGCAGTGTACACGCGAAGAATTCCTCCATCGATAACTATTATGAACTGTTATGCACTGTTTCATAGCACTGTAGAGGTATTGGTAATGTTCTAATTTGTTCTGTATTTCTTTTAAATACACAAATTCAGTTAAACAGTAGTTTTCCTTTTTTTAATATAGATTTTTAACTATATCCATGAAACTTTGGCTAATTGTGGCTGCCTCTTTATTGGGCAAAAATTTATTGGTCACAATATGCCCCAATTAAATGGAACCTACAGTAAATATTTCTTTTTAACTGTTGAAGCCTTTTGTTTTTTTTTCATTGCATGTCGTGCCCTGACCAATACACCTCAGCAAATACATCTGGCAAAGAAAGTTGATCCTTAAACAAGAAACAGGCCTCTGTTAACATTGAATTTGTGTTAATTCTTTCTAACACCAATCACCCTGGTTTCTTACTTTCTTCTGCAAATGCAGGAGGTTTACAACCTTTAAGCATTTGCTCAAGTAATTTGGTAAAGTTATTCAAAGAATCAGGAGTAGTAACCCAGATCAAAGCAGTCCCCCATGAATAAGAAATCTCATCCTCCAGATCAATTGCCAACAATATTGGATTTCTCACTTCTGCTTATTGACCCATGAGATAGATTTTCTCTATCTATGTTTCAAACCTTTCATTATCATGTTAGGTGATGCTTAACATGATCTTCCAAACAGGTCACCTCTGCATTTCCAAGCATTAAAACTGAAGTATTCCTTCACAAAAAATGTCCAGACAGACAACCATTGAAACCCAGGACTATCCACAATACTCTACCTGAAGACTTTGCACTGAGTTATTAAGTCATTAAAAGGGCAGGACAGCAGCATAGTGGTTCGTGCAATGCCTTACAGCACCAGTACTCACCAATTGGGGTTCAATACACACAAAACTTTCACCAAACATGATTTGCAGCCAGAAAAATAAAAGCAATAAAAGGCCAACTGATGTTGGGCTATAAGACAAAATATCAGTAAGGATAACCATTAAGGAGATATTACTTTGCTATTTTAAACTATTCCACCTATGCAGGGAACATCTACTGCAGCGGATTTGGGCACGGGTGTCAAGTAGCAAATAGAAAAGCTGGATCACTGCCGAATAAAAAGATCGGTGACAATAGCAAGGCAGGAGCTCATGGACAAAGGACCTGCATTAGTGCAGTCCCTTTGATGGCTTAAGTACCTTCCAAAGCACTTTAAACCAAAATAAATGCTTTTTGAGGGACTTTCATTGTTGTGCCAAAGAAAATGGAGTCAGCAGTTGTGTGCAGAGCAAGATCTCACTGTGTTCTTTAATGATGAGGAGATGAACTGATTTTGGCTTGTTCAATAAGGGAAGTATTTCAATCAGGTTCCCAGGGTAAAAATGGGATTATCTCCAATATTCTTCTCTTTCCCTACTGATATCACCTGAACCCTTCAGCACTTTTACTATTTTTTGCTTGTATGTTAAGGAAAATGAAGTTGCCAGTTGGCGTTTGAAGAGATTTGATGTGTCACCAAAGACTCTTGCAAAATTTCTGCTGATGTACAGTGAAGAGCGATCTGACTGATTGCATCACAGCCTGGGATGAAGGTGCCGATGCACAGGATTGTAAGAGGCTAGAAAGGATTGTAGACACCGCCGGCTCCACCAGGGCACAGCTCTCCCCACCTTCGAGGACACTGGGGATGAGTGGTCAACCGTGACTTCTATTTCTTTGTGTTTTTGTCACTACTTGGCTTCTTGAGTTTAAGAAGCAAAATGATTCCTTTCTGACCATTGCCATTAACAGAAATTATAGTGGGCACCCTGTCTTCAAGATCACCAGTTACACAAACAACCCGAACACCTCAGCCTAATCCAACCACATGGAAAACAAAGGGTACAGTCAAGGCAGTGATTGACCCATTCCTGTAGCTTTGCAAGTAGGCATGTTTACAAATTGACTTGAGGCACCAAACACGAAGACAAGTCTTAAACCTACACTCAGTGGCCATTGAGTAATCTTCAGCTACTGTAGCTCACCCACTTCAAGTTTCAAATTGTAGTGAACTCAGAGATGCTCTTCTGTGCAGCACTTTTGTAATGTGTGGTTATTTAAGCTACGATCACCTGCTTGTCAGCTTGAACCAGTCTGGTCATTCTCCTCCGACCTCTCTCACCAACAAGGCATTTTTACCACAGAACTACCACTCACTGGATGTTATTTTCTTGTTTTGCGCATTATTCTCTGTGAACTCTATTCACTGTTGTGTGTGATAATCACAGGAGATCAGCAATTTCTGAGATACTCAAACCAATCTGTCTGGCACCAACAATCATTCCACAGTCAAAGTGACAAAGATCACATTTCTTTCCCATTCTGATGTCTGGTCTGAACAACAAATAATCCTCTTGACCATATCTGCATGCTTTTATGCATTGAATTGCTGCCATGTGATTGGTGGATTAGATCTTTGCAATAACGAGTGGCCAGTGAATATACTTGGAATATTAGTCGACACACTGACCGAGATAGTTTTTGCCAAACCAGTCAGATTTTAATTCTAAAGTAATGACTTTAGAATCATTATTTTAAAATTCAAATTAGGAGGGACACAGTAACAATATTGATTAGCGTATTCTTTATAACCGTCGAATGTTTTCTGCATGTTGTACACTAACCAGACACCACAGCAAATTTCTCATACATGTAATTGTAAATGATGAATAAAATTCATCCTTGATCTCAACAGCACCGAGAACCTTGTTTAGTTCCCACCATTGTCTGTAATGAGTGTGTACATTCCCCTGTGACCTCGTGGGTGTTCCAGTTTCACATGTCATGTGTACCAAGACCATAAGACGTTGGAGCAGAATTAGGCCATTCATCCCATCGAGTCCTCCCACAGTCCAAAGATGTATGAATTATGGTTCATAAGTTGTCAGTATACTATAGTATATTGACAACACAAGTCCTATCTTGGACTGTGTTTTTCATTAACACAAACAACATTTGTTACAATGTGTAATGTACATGTAACAGATAAAGCCAATCCTTTTCTTTACATTCACACATTACATTACTGACATATCCACACAACTACAGATCTACTTCTGGAGAAATACACACAACCAGGTAATCTTGTGTCATTATATGTAAAATTCATAAATACAGAAGAGTAAAAAAATCAGTTACAGTTAGTAGTATAATTATACATATAATTTAGTGTTATATCAGTTGTAATTACTGCTATAATTATGCAGATAATGCAGGTTTGCATTAGTTGCACTCATTGTTATAATTATCCAGATAAATTAGTTCAACTCCTTTCCATTTCCGAGACTTGAGGCTCTCTCTTTGTTAACTCATGCCTTTCCAGGATTCAATTTGACAATAGAATTTGTTTCCAGCAGGAAACTACACCAGATCACTTGACATTATAATGATCCATAAAAGTTACATTGACAATAAGTAATGGTGTTGGAAATAGAAATCCCTACAGGAATGTTCTGAAGTTGAGGTGAGGTGGTGGAGCGGTTTGTATAAATGGGATCAGGTATTACTTTGTATAACTTGGACAGGGCAATGATTAGATCAATTTGGTCAATGTAATGGTTGAGACCTGATCAGGGCGAATATTGGTATAACTTGAACAGGGTGATATTCGGTAGAACTTGGATGGGGCATAGCTTGGTCAGAGTAATGGTTAGTATAACTTGGTCAGGGTAATGGCTGGTATAACTTGGACAGGGCATTAGGTGGTAGAACTTGGACAGAGTAGTGGCTGGTGTAAGTAGGGCCTTGTAATTGCTGGTATAGCTTGGCCAAGGTAATGGTCAGCATAACTGGGACCCGGCAATGACTGGTAATGTTAAATAAATATCTGAACAGTTCAAAATGCCAACTTAACTCTGTGAGCTCGCAGCATGCAGAGTGTTTGTACAAGGTAAACACTGTGGGTTTGTTAATGTCTAATGTTTGTTGAGAACATCTGGATTCTTTCTTATTCTCAGGCACCATTAACACGAGAATGTCTGTTGGAGCCTTTGGGAGCTAGGTTGATGGATTCTTTCTTAATGGTTGTTACATTGGCTTGATGGATTCTTATTTGCATTCAAGCTCATCACTTAATTTTAGTTTTCTTTGTAAGTCAAAGGAATATTATGTCCAAAACACTAGTGGATTCATGGATAAGCAGTGACAATTAACGTGTCTATTAATTGAGTTAAAAGAGTATGGTGAGCACTGTGTTAAAGAACACATGTATTGTTTTAATGAAAGACTTAATTAATACTGTATAAGAACAAAGAGCTTGTCTGTCTTGTGGTTGCCCTCTATGCTTGTGGAACTTGTACCCTTCCTGAGTTCATTGGACTTCAACCAAGGACCCAAAGTTGTGAATGGTGCCAGGGACACTAAGGTGGTTTCAAACTTTGTGGAACCCTTTGTGACTTACAATGCAGTATTTTGTGTGGTTTATTAGACTTACGTTACTTTGCTGTGCTTGTTTGGTCGTTACATCTCCTGGATACTGAAATAGTTTGGGTCTGATCAATCCTGCACATTACAGTAGTTTAACATAGAAAGAGCAATGATTTGTATAACTTGTGACACACACAAAATGCTGGAGGAACTCAACAAGCCAAGCAGCATCTATAGGAAAGAGTACAGCTGACATTTCAGGCTGAGACCTTTCATCAGGACTGGTGAAAAGATGAGAAATCAGAGAAAGAAAATTGGGGGAAGGGAGGAAGAACCACAAGGTGATAGATGAAACATGGAGGTGGGGTTGGGTAAAATAAAAAGCTCAGAAGTTGGTTTGGTGAAAGAGATACAGGTCTGGAGAAGGGGGAGTCTGATAGAGAGGACAGAATGCCATGGCATGAAGAAAGTGGGAGGGGGTGGTGGTGGGAGCACCAGAGGGAGGTGATAGGCAGATAAGGAGATAAGGTGAGAGAGTGCAATGAGAATAAAGAATGGTGAAGTGGAGGGGGCGGGGGGAGACATTACTGGAAGTTCGAACATTTGAGGTTCATGCCATCATATCAGAGGCTATCCAGATGGAATATAAGGTGTTGCTCCACCAGCCTGAGTGTGGCCTCATCGTGACAGTAGAGGAGGCCATGGACTGACATATCGGAATGGAAATGGGCAGTGGGTGGTCACTGGGAGATCCAGCTTTTTCTGGTGGACAGAGTGTAGATACCTGATGAAGCAGTCTCCCAATTTGTGCCAGGTCTCACCAATATACAGAAGGACACACTGGGAGCACTAGGCACAGTAGATAACCCCAACAGACTCACAGGACAGGACTGGTAGCTCTGAATCAGGACAATGGTTGGTACATCTGGGCCAGAGCAATTGCAATGTACTCCTTCATCTGAAGAGAAAAAAAAAACAGCCCATTCACATGGCTTGAGAAGCCAGAGATCTACTATATTAATTCTGAATACTACCATCTGGGAGGAGGTACAGGAGCCTGAAGACACATACTCAAATATTTCAGAACAACTACTTCCCCTCCGCCATCAAATTTCTGAATGGACAATAAGCCGATGAACATTGTCCCACTATTTTTTGTTCTCTTTTTGCACTACTTTTTAAAAATTTAATTTTTAGTGGATTTTATGTATGCACTGTACTGCTGCCACAAAACAACACATTTCATGACATACAGTATGTCAGTGATAATAAAACCGATTCTGATTCTGATCTTCGGCCACCTCAACAATGTGAGCAAATGGACCCCTGATTTAGTATGCTCCTGGGATGCCCAGAAAGGAAGGAACAAAAATCCATCTTATTGCATTTCTGAGGGCTTTGCTTGATTAGGGAATGTTGTCCAGGGCAATGGAATAATTATCTCCTACTTAGTAATGCTGTCTATAGAACCTTAATAACCTTCTCAGCAGTTAATATCTCATTCAGAAGACAGAAACCTCAATATTCAATACTGTCCACCGCCAAAAAACCAGTTTGCACAGGAGAGGACCAAGTCTGTTCAATAAGGCCACTCACCATCCAGTTTAATTTACTTTAGTAAGGCAGTGATTAGCATTGTGCTGGTTGGTCTGAGCAGCTGCTTCTGTACCAGCAAACTTGCTTATTGCCATTCTTCAGTGCACAGGTGTAAAGGAGACCAAAATGTATGTTTGTCCAGATCCAATGCAGCATATGAAAAATACAATGAGCATAAAGAATGCAGTACATATAAACAAGAAAACTCCACAATAAATATAAATATAAAAGCAATTCTATAAAACACTATGTCCAAGTAGCTGGTTGAATGTGGCTATAAATGCATAAGACTAGCTTATGTAGATAGACTGATTGTATGTACCTAAAATGACACGAGGTGCAAGAGTATCTGGTAGAGTGGGACCTCTGGCTTCTGCATCTCCTGCCTGACAGTAGCTGTGAGATCGGCACCGCATCTACATTCCACAGATTGTGGGTACAGGATTGACCATGATAAATAAATCTGAATCTGTTTTCAGGCCAATTGAGCGATCAGGCACTCTGCTGTCTCCGAGTGGATCGTGTGAGGTTTCAAGTGGAACGTGTGGCCAGTTACCGACACCACAGTGACAGAGCCCAGTTAACCAGGCAGCATATCTTTGATGAAACTAGAGTACCCATGTAAAACCCACCTGATCACAGGAAGAACATGGAATTACTGCTTGTTGTCATTGTGATCTCACACTTCTGGGCACGAGTAGCTGTGAGTTTGCAGCATGGTATGCCGCAGGTATTCAACGTACATTGAACTCCAGCATTCAAAAAGCCTCAAAGCACAATTTATTTACAGCAGAACAGCCCCTCTGGCCTAATGAGGTGCACCGGCCTAAAGCCCACCTATTCAACCTTAAGCTAATCACATAATAATTTACATTGACCAATTAACCTAATTGGTATGTCATTGGGAGGAAACCGGAGTATCAAGGGGAAACCCACATGCTCACAGGAAATATGTACAAACCTCCTCCAGAGGACGCCAGAATTGAAATCAAAACTCTGACACTCCGAGCTATAAAAGCATTGCACGAACTGCTGGGCTGCTGAGGCCCCCTCAGATCCCACAAATGCAGAAAAATCTGCCGTAAATGATACAGTAAAGACAATCCACGAAGTTCAGATCACACCAGAGTCGATTTCTGCTTTTATGTTACAGTTTTATGCCGGTTTATTGCATTGTAATGTGGTGCTTCAAACAGAATAAAAAGACTAAGTGGGGAGACTGAGCAGTTACAATGATGAATATCTCCATAAACAATGGGATTTTCTTGAGCACCTTTGAATTAGAAGTCCCTTCTCAGTTTACTGCTTCCCCGAGGAAATAAACGAAAGCTATATGTATCTATCTATCCAAATATATAAATATATATTATTTATTTATTTATTCATTTGAAGAACTCAGGTCACCAACAAATGTGCACGAAAATTAATCATGTAAAGGCCATTATGATAGTGAAGCTAAATGCATAAACACAAGAGATGCTGGTAATTCAGAGCAACACACACAAAATGCTGGAGGAACTCAGCAGGTCAGACAACTTCTATGGAAATTAATAAGCAGCCGGCATTTTGGACCAAGACCCTTCATCAGCACTAGAAAGTAAGGGTGAAACTGCCAGAATAAGAAGTTGGGAGGGGAAGGGGAAGGAGTACAAGCTGGTAAGTCAATTCACTTAGCTTGTAATCTCAAAGTAATTCAATTAGTTTGAAAGAACATTGGCAGTTCTGGGAAAGCAAACACTGAGCCTGATACTTGCTGTTCTGTTAAAATCAGCACCAGCAGAGAAGCCATTATATTCTCAGCGAATCAATCTCACTTTGTTGTGAAGCACCCTGACCCATGAAAAGTGGCAGAAATTATTGCTTCACATTGTAAATGGTCATCAAAGCCTCTGAATAAAGGTAAGGGGTTCAAGAGCTCACAACAACCAATGATCAAATATCTTGTCTGTTGTTTATTTGAAGTAAATATTTGGATATCCATAGTGTCACATTGACAGATGCAGCTGAGCATTACTGATGGAGATCTCTCTGTTCAACTGTAGTGATGTCATAGCTGTGATAAAGTGGCAGATTTTCCATTAAAAAAGTAACATGCACTGATACCGAAAGGCCAGCAATATCTTGAACGATCCCACACACTCTATTCAGGGACTGTTTGTCCCACTCTCATCAGAAAGTAGGCTATGTAGCATCCATGCCAGGACCACCAGACTCAAATCTAGTTACTTTCCCCAAGCAGTAAAGCTGATGAACACCTCCAACACTAACCCACTGCTCCACATCCTCAACCACCACTCTTCATTTCCTGTCAGTCAACTTATGTATCGACAGTCCTGCACCTAGTATCAGTTTGTGGACATTATATAAGCTAACTTATGCACCTATATTGGTGTAACACACACAAAATGCTGGTGGAACGCAGCAGGCCAGGCAGCATCTACAGGAAGAAGTACAGTCGACGTTTCGGGTCGAGACCCTTTGTCAGGACTAACTGAAGATATCCCTTCTTTCAGTTAGTCCTGACAAAGGGTCTCGGCCCGAAACGTCGACTGTACCTCTTCCTGTAGATGCTGCCTGGCCTGCTGCGTTCCACCAGCATTTTGTGTGTGTTGCTTGAATTTCCAGCATCTGCAAATTTTCTCGTGTTTGCATTTATATTGATGGGGTTTTTTATTCTTGTATTCTTTATCTTATTGAGTTTTTATTTGTGCTGCGTCAGATCGGGAGTGCCAATCAATTACTTAGTTCTCCTTAACACTTGCGTACTGGAAATGACATTAAACAACCTTGAATATTGCATCAGAAAAAGTATCAGAATCAGAATGAGGATCAGGTTTAACATCACCAGCACATGTCATGAAATTTGTTCTTTTGCAGCAACAGGATATTACAACACATAATAATTTTTAAAATGGCAGATTACAATAAGAAACACATAAAAAAATGAAATTAAATAGGTGTCCAAAAATGCATCCACTATGCATTTTGAATCTACTCCAGGTACAAAGAGCAACTGCTTAATAGGATCATTAAGCTGATCTTCCTACAGCTTTTGCACAAAAAAAATTCACAAATGCAAGAAAAATAATCTACATGAGGAAAAAAAGACTACAGGTTTACTCGAAAGAACACCTGAAGCATTCTGCCCAGTCTTCCAAAATGTTGATAGTGAGACAATCAGGAGAAAAATCTTGCTGAACTCAGCATTGATGCACACAAAAGCTCAGTTGGATCAAAACTTCCTCAATAATTCAGCGTAAAATGCTACACGATGTGTAAAGCTTCCTGTATCTGCCTGTAAATGAACTGTCTTGTTTAAGTTCAAAGAAAATTCATTATCAAAGAAGGTATGTGTCATCATATACTACCTTATATTTATTTTCTTGCAGATATTCACAGTAGAACAAAGAAAAACAATAGAATCAATGAAAAACTACACACAAAGATGCCAATTAACTAATGTGCAAGAGTAGGCAAATGCAACAGGTTTTGTAAGGTGAAATGCATTGAACCAAAGCCATGCATTAGAAATGTTACTCTTTGTAACATCAGATCTTTCAGATACAGTCATACAGAATGGAAATAGGTCCTTCACCTTAACTGGTCCAACATTCAGCAGCATCCATCAAAGTTCAAAGTGAATTTACTATCAACGTATATATATGTCACCATGTACAACCCAGAGATTCATTTGCCTGTGGGTATTCACAGTATATACAAAGGAGAAAAAAAACAAGATAATAATAATAAATAAATAAGCAATAGATATTGAGAACATGAGATGAAGAGCCTTTGTAAGTGAGCCATAGGTTGTGGGAAGGGTTCAGTGTTGGGGTGAGTGAATTTGAGAGAAGTTATCCCCTCTGCTTTAAGATCCTGATGGTTGAAGGGTAATAACTGTTCCTGAACCTTTATGGTGTGGATCCTAAGGCTCCTGTACCTCATCCCTGATGGCAGCAGCGAGAAAGGAGCATGGTCTGGATAGTGGGTGGTTCTAACAATGGATGCAGCATTGGACATGAGGTACAGGAGACTTAGGTTCCACACCACCAGGTTCTAGACCATAAGGTTCCTGAACTAGAATGGATAACTTCACTCAACTCAACTCTGAACTGATCCCAGAACCTACAGGCTCACTTTCAAGCATTCTACAACTCATGCTCCCAGTATTTTTTGAATTATTTGCATAATACATCTTCTTTTGCAATGGGTTGTTTGCCAGACTTTATGTATAGTTTTTCAATAGTATTCCTGTATTTTCTTTAAATGCCTGCAAGAAAATGAATCTCAAGGTAGCATACGTACATATATGTACTTGGATAATCAATTTACTTTGATTTTTGATTTTTGTACATGCCAACACTAGACTCCCACCTAAACTTTTCATTTGCCTGTGTTTGGCCCAGATCCCTCCAAACCTTTCCCATCCATGTACCTGTCCAAAGTTAAAAGTAAAAGGTGAGTTTATTGTCATGTACACAAGTATATGAACTGCATTCCAGGTTCAGTGAAGTTCTTACACGCAGCAGCATCACGGGCACATACCACCAGATAAGCAGAATTTACAAGAGGAACATAATTTATACATAATCTTTACAAGAAAGAACACAATTAGAACAAAATAAAATCTATTTTAGTGCAAAATGATTACGATGATTCTAAACTGCCGTGATAAGGGTCTTGCCCATTGTTTCAAGAACAGAATGGTTGAAAGTGACTTCTTTTAAATTTTGTTACTGCACCTGCCTCACCCACTTCTTCTGTCAGGTCATTCTGCATACTCACCCCCTTCAGGGTGAAAATGTTGCCCCTCAGGTTAATTGGTTCTCTCTGTAAACCTCTGCCCTCTAGTTCTTGATTGCTGAACCCTGTGAAGAGGACTGTGTCCTATCTATGCCCCCCCACGATTACCCCAACGTCTCCTACACACCAGTGAAAAAATACCAACCTGCCCAACCTTTCTCCATAACACAGTTCCTCTACTCCTGACAACATCCTTGTAAGCCTCATTTCTACTCTTTACATCATCACGCGTTTTCTGAACTGAACTGAAAACTCCAAACATGACCTCACCATTGTATCTACCACTGCAAGGTAACATCCCAGCTTCCATCCCCTTTGTGATCAGATTGCTGAACAATCCATCAAATCATGAACACTTGCTCATTATTTTCTCTCCTTTTGCACTATTTATGGATTTATCTTTTTTATATTTCTTACTGTAACTTATAGTAATTTTTTATGCATGCACTGTACTGCTGCTGCAAAACAACAAATTTCATGATATTTGTCAGTGATAATCAACTTAATACTGATTCCGATTCAGATTCTGATCCTATGGATCAGATATATAAGGGTCAACATAAATTTATTATCAAACTAAGTATGTGTCACCCTGAAATTCATTTCCTGCGGGCACTCACAGTAGAGTAAAGAAACAATAGAATCAATGAAAAACCACACATAAGCAAAGACTGACAATCAATATGCAAAAGAAGACAACCTGTGCAAATGCATAATAATAATAATAATTATTTTAAATAAACAAATAATACAAGAACATGAGTTATGGAGTCCTTGAAAGTGAACTACAGGTTGTAGAATCAACTGAGTGAAGTTATCCATGCTGGTTTAGGAGCCTGATGGTTAAAGGATAACGACTGTTCTTGAAATCGATGTTGTGGCAGCTGAGGCTCTCCTGTACCTTCTGCCCAATGGCAGAGCATAAGGGGACCATGTGTGGATACTGGGGTCCTTGATGAATACTGCAATTTCAAATCAAAATATCTGTCAGCATGAACCAATCTGGCCATTTTCCTCTGGCCTCGCTCATTCACAAGGCCTTTTTGCCCACAGAACTGTGGCTCTCTGGATGGTTTTTGCTTTTTGCACCATTCTCCGTAAATTCTAGAGACTGCTCTGTGTGAAAATTCCAGGAGATCAGCTGTTTCTGAGATACCTAAACCACCTTATTTGGCACCAATAATCATTCCATGGTCAAAATCACTTAAATCACATTCTGATGTTTGGTCTGAGCAACAAATTAACCTCTTATCCATGTCTGTATGCTTTTATGCGTTGATTTGCTGGCACGTGAATGATTAGTTCAAAGTTCAAAGTAAATTTTATTATCAAAATACACATATTTCACCATATACAATCCTGAGATTTATTTTCATTTGCATGTACTCAATAAATCTATAAAATAATAATCATAAGATGTGCTCAATGGTTGGAAGGCTTTACCTGTGATAGACTGGGTCGAGTCCATTACTTTTTTGCTGGATTTTCCATTCAAGGGCATTGGTGTTTCCATACCAGGCTATAGAAGTTTATAAAAGTTTTAGATATCATGCTGAATCTCCACAAACTACCAATGAAGTAGAGGCACTGCTATGCTTTCTTCATAATTGCACTTACATGCTGGGCCCAGGACACACCCTCTGAAATAATAACACCCGTGAATTTAAAGATACTAACACTCTCTACTTCTGATCCACCAATGAGGACTAGCTTATGAACCTCTGGTTTCTTTCTGCTGAAGTCTATAATCAGTTCCTTCTTCTTGCTGATATTGTATAAGAGGTTGTTGTTATGATTTTCAGCCAGATTTTCAATCTCCCTCCTATATGCTGATTCATAACCTCCTTTGATTCAGCCTATGGCAGTGGTGTCATCAGCAAACTTGAATATGGCATGGAACTGTACTTAGCCAGTCAGTAATAAGGGTAAAGTGAGTAGAGCAGAGGACTAAGTACAAAGCTTTGTGGGGCACCTGTGCTGATGGTGATTGTGGAGGAGATGTTGTTGCTAATCTGAACTTACTGGAGTCTGAATATGAGGAAATCGAGGATTCAGTTGCATAAGGAGATATCAATACTGAGCTGCAGTCAATAAAGGGCATCCTGTATGCATCTTTGCTGGCCAGATGTTCCAGGGTTGAATGAAGAGCCAATGAGATAGCATCTGCTGTGGACCTGTTACTCTGGTAGACAAAGTGGAGTGGATCTCAGTTGCTACTCAGGCAGGAGTTGATATGTTTCATCACCAACCAAATACAACTGTTCATTAATGCAAATAGATACTTGCATTAATAAGTAGGTGTATCTAATGAAGTGACCACTCAGTGTATAACACACTACTAATCCACTCAAGGAACCCAAGTGTCATAAAACTCACTTCATTTAGTTTTCAGTGTGGAGAAAAAAAGTGTTTTGGAATTATGTCAAATGACCTCCTTCTGCAAATGGATCCTCGACTTCCTAACTGGAAGACCACAATCAGTGCAGATTGGTGATAACATATCCTCCTCGCTGATAATCAACACTGGAGCACCTCAGGAGTGTGTGCCTAGCCCACTGCTCTACTCTCTATGTACACATGACTGTGTGGCTAGGCATAGCTCAAATACCATCTATAAATCTACTGATGATACAATCATTGTTGGTAGAATCCCAGGTGGTGATGAGAGGGTGTACAGGAGTGAGATATGCCAACTAGTGGAGTGGTGTCACAGCAACAACCTGGCACTCAACGTCAGTAAGACGAAAGAGCTGATTGTGGACTTCAGGAAGGGTAAAAGGAAGGAACACATACCAATCCTCATAGAGGGATCAGAAGTGGAGAGAATGAGCAGTTTCAAGTTCGAGGGTGTCAAGATCTCTGAGGATCTAACCTGGTCCCAACGTACCAATACAGTTATAAAGAAAACAAACAGCAGCTATACTTAATTCGGAGTTTGAAGAGATTTGGCATGTCAACAAATACACTCAAAAATGTGTATAGATATACCGTGGAGAACGTTCTGACAGGCTGCATCACTGTCCGGTATGGGGGCGTGGGGGGCTACTGCACAGGACCAAAAGAAGCTGCATAGGGTTGTAACTCTAATCAGCTCCATCTTAGGTACTAGCCTACAAAGTACCGAGGACATCTTCAGGGAGTGGTGTCTCAGAAAGGCAGCATTCGTTATTAAGGACCTCCAGCACCCAGGGCATGCCCTTTTCTCACTGTTACCATCAGATAGGAGGTACAGAAGTCTGAAGGCACACACCCAGCGATTCAGGAACAGCTTCTTCCCCTCTGCCATCTGATTCCTAAATGGACCTTGAACCCTTGGATACTACCTCACTTTCTTTTAATATATAGTATCTCTGTTTTTTTTACAATTTTTAATCTATTCAATATATGTATAATGTAATTGATTTACTTATTTATTATTATTTTTTTTTATTTATTATTTTTTTCTCTTCTATAATATGTATTGCATTGAACTGCTGCTGTTAAGTTAACAAATTTCACGTCACATGCTGGTGATAATAAACCTGATTCTGATTCTAATTCTGACTTGCTTGTCAATTTGAAGACTTGTCATGTGATCCTTGGTTGCAATTTGCTCTGGATACAGTAGAGGGCAATAGTGTACCATATAGTCTCCACCCTCACTGCAATGTGTGTGCCAGGTATTCCCTTTCTGCAATCTGAGTAATTTCCCGGTGTTAGGAATTTCACACTTCTATCATAAGAAAAATAATTTAAACCGGATACCACTGGCTGGCACCATTGACCAGAATTTCAAATATCTAATCTGTAGTGCAGCTTCAATTCTCAATAGGTGGTGAATACAAGAGATGCAGGGGAACTTCTAAACCACAATCTGTATGGAACCAAACCTACTGTCAGAATATCATAGAATCATAGACAAGTAGAGCACAGAAATGAGTTTCCTCCTGTCAGCACGATTAATTCCATTTTCCACATTTCAAAGCCCTCTCCACCTTTCCTACCTACATACAGTACCTGTCTAAACACCTTTTAAACATTGTTTTGGTATTCATATCGGTTCATTATTGTCACATGTATCAAAACACTGTGAAAAGCTTGCCTTGTGTACTGTCATGCAGATCAAGTTATCACACTGAGCACTGAGGTAGAATAACGGAAAACTAACAATGCAGAGCATCCCGTTTCCCATTAGCCTTCAGGCCAGGCCACTCAGGGGCTTAAGACCACAAGACCAGAAGATATAGGAGCAGAAGTAGGCCATTCGGCCCTTCGAGTCTGCTCCACAATTCAATCATGAGCTGATCCAATTCTTCCAGTTATCCCCACTCCCCTGCCTTCAGCCCATACCCTTTGATGTCCTGGCTAATCAAGAACTGTCTATCTCTGTCGTAAATATACCCAATGACTTGGCCTCCGCAGCCACTCGTGGCAACAAATTCCACAGATTTACCACCCTTTGACTAAAGTAATTTCTCTGCATCTCAGTTCTAAATGGACGTCCTTCAATCCTGAAGTTGTGCTCTCTTGTCCTAGAACCCCCTCCTATGACTTGGTGCTAATATTATTTTTGATATTGTATGTGCTGTGTTCTGTGTGACCGTATGTATTATGTATGTGACTGTATTTACTAATATTATTTTTGATATTGTATGTGCTGTGCTCTGTGTGACTGCATGTACCATGTTTTGCACCTTGGCTCTGGAGGACAGCTGTTGGATTTAACTGTATACATGCGGCTGAATGACAATTAAACTTGAACTTGCGAATAAACGCACTGTAGAGTATGATAGAACAGAGAGATCTGAGAAGACATATTTCCCTGAAAGAGGTGTTACAGGTAGACAGTGTTTCAAAGAGTGGTTTTGTCACATTGGTCTTCTTAAATCAGAGTACAGTACTGAGTAGAGGAAAAAGAATCTTGGGCTTTCTCGGCATATTGACGAATAAACTCTTCTCAGGCTTCCAGCCATGTATAGGTATCGATTTTAGCCAACACTCCGATGACAAACTCTGCCATCTTCATCAGGGATGAAACATTCAAACATCCCTGATGAAAATGGCAGTGTTTGTCACCGAATCTTTGGTTACAATTGATACCTCTACTTGGCTGTAAAACCGAGAAGAGCTTATTCGTTTCTGAGTAGAGGAGTTGGGATGTTATGTGGAAGTTTTATAAGACGTCAGTGAGGCCTAATTAGGAGTACTGTTTGCAGTTCTAGTCACCTACCTACAGGAAAGATGTAAATAAGATTGAATGAGAGCAGAGAAGATTTAAAAGATGTTCCCCGGAACATGAGAACCTGAGATATAAAGAAAGATTGAAGAGGTCATGATTTTCTCTTCCCCATGGAGTATAAGAGAATGAGGGGAGATTTCATTAAAGTGTACAAAATTATAAGGAGTATGGACAGGATAAGTGCAAGCAGGGCTTTTCCAGGAGATTGGGTGAGAAGAGAACTAAAGGTCATAAGTTAAGGGCGAAAGATGCAACATTTAGAAACACAGAAAACCTACAGCACAACACAGGCCCTTCGGCCCAAAAGGTTGTGCGGAACATGTCCCTACCTTAGAAATTACTAGACCTACCTATAGCCCTCTATTTTTCTAAGCTCCATGTACCTATCCAAAAGCCTCTTAAAAGACCCTATCATATCCACCTCCACCACCGTTGCCGGCAGCCCATCCCACGTACTCACCGCTCTCTGAGTAAAAAACTTACCCCTGACATCTCCTCTGTACCTACTCCCCAGCACCTTAAACCTGTGTCCTCTTGTGGCAGTCATTTCAGCCCTGGGAAAAAGCCTCTGACTATCCACACCATCAATGCCTCTCATCATCTTATACACCTCTATCAAGTCACCTCTCATCCTCTGTCACTCCGAAGAGAAAAGGCCGAGTTCACTCAACCTGTTTTCATAAGGCATGCTTCCCAATCCAGGCAAAATCCTTGTAAATCTCCTCTGCACCCTTTCTATGGCTTCCATATCCTTCCTGCAGTGAGGCAATCAGAACTGAGCACAGTACTCCAAGTGGAATCTGATCAGGGTCCTATATAGCTGCAACATTAGCTCTCAGCTCCTAAATTCAATTCCATGATTAATGAAGGCCAATAAACCGTATACCTTCTTAACACAGAGTCAACCTGCGCAGCTACTTTGAGCGTCCTATGGACTCAGACCCCAAGATCCTTCTGATCCTCCACACTGCCGAGAGTCTTACCATTAGTACTATATTCTGCCATCATACTTGACCTACCAAAATGAACCACTTCACGCTTATCTGGGTTAAACCCCATCAGCCACTTCTCAGCCCAGTTTTGCATCCTATCAATGTCCTGCTGTAACCTCTGACAGCCCTCCACACTACCTACAACACTTCAAACATTTGTGTCATCTGCAAACTTACTAACCCACCCCTCCACTTCCTCATCCAGGTCATTTATAAAAATCATGAAGAGAATGGGTCCCAGAACAGATCCCTGAGGTACACCACTGGTCACCGACCTCCATGCAGACTATGACCCATCTACAACCACTCTTTGCCTTCTGTGGGCAAGCCAGTTCTGGATCCATAAAGCAATGTCCCCTTGGATCCCATGCCTCCTTACTTTCTCAATAAGCCTTGCATGGGGTACCTTGCTGAAATACCTTGCTGGAATCTATATACACTAAACCTACTGCTCTTCCTTCATCAATGTGTTTTGTCACATCCTCAAAAAATTAAATCAGGCTCGTAAGGCACGACCTGCCCTTGACAAAGCCATGCTGACTATTCCTAATCATATTATACCTCTCTAAATGTTCATAAATCCTGCCTCTCAGGATTTTCTCTATCAACTTACCAACCACTGAAGTAAGACTCACTGGTCTATAATTTCCTGGGATATCTCTACTCCCTTTCTTGAATAAAGGAACAACATCCACGACCCTCCAATCCTCCGGAACCTCTCCTGTCCCCATTGATGATTCAAGGATCATTGCCAGATGCTCATCAGTCTCCTCCCTCGCATCCCACAGTAGCCTGGGGTACATCTCATCCGGTCCTGGTGACTTATCCAACTTGATGCTTTTCAAAAGCTCCAGCATCACATCCTCTTTCTTATTATCTACATGCTCAAGTTTTTCAGTCTGCTTCAAGTCTGCACTACAATCACCAAGATCCTTTTCCATAGTGAATACTGAAGTAAAGTATTCATTCATTACTCGTGCTATTTCCTCCGGTTCCATACACGCTTTCCCACTGTTACACTTGATAGGTCCTATTCTTTCAATTCTTATCCTCTTGCTCTTCACATACTTGTAGAATGCCTTGGGGTTTTCCTTAATCCTGCTCGCCAAGGCCTTCTCATGGCCCCTTCTGGCTCTCCTAATTGCCTTTTTAAGCTCTTTCCTGTTAGCCTTATAATCTTCTAGATCCATAACATTAGCTAACTCTCTGAACCTTTTCTACGCTTTTCTTTTCTTCCTGCCTAGATTTATTACAGCCTTTGTACGCCACGGTTCCTGTACCCCACCATAACTTCCCTGTCTCATTGGAACGTACCTATGCAGAACTCCACACAAATATCCCCTGAACATTTGCCACATTTCTTCCATACTTTTCCTTGAGAACATCTGTTCCCAATTTAAACTTCCAATTTCTTGCCTGATAGCCTCATAATTCCCCTTACTCCAATTAAACACTTTTCTAACTTGTCTGTTCCTATCTCTCTCCAATGCTATTGTAAAGGAGATAGAATTATGATCACTGTCTCCAAAATGCTCTCCCACTGTGAGATCTGACACCCCACCAGGTTCATTTCCCAATACCAAATCAAGTACAACCTCTCCTCTTGTAGGCTTATCTACATATTGTGTCAAAAACCTTCCCGAACACACCTAACAAACTCCACCCCATCTAAACCCCTTGCTCTAGGGAGATGCCAATCGATATTTGGGAAATTAAAATCTCCCATTGCAACAACTCTGTTATTGTTACACCTTTCCAGGATCTGTTTCCCTATCTCCTCCTCAATATCCCTGTTACAATTGGGTGGCCTATAAAAAACACTCAGTAGAGTTATTGACCCATTCCTGTTCCTAACCTCCACCCACAGAGACTCTGTAGATAATCCCTCCATGACATCCACCTTTTCTGCAGACGTGACACTATCTCTGACCAACAGTGCCACATGCCCCCACCTCTTTTGCCTCCGTCCTTTCAGAAACATCTAAAACCCAGCACCTGAAGTAACCATTCCTGTCCCTGAGCCACCCAAGTCTTTGTAATGGCCACCACATCATAGCTCCAAACGCTGATCCACGCTCTAAGCTCATCCGCTTTGTTCACAATGCTCCTTGTGTTAAAATAGACACATCTCAAATCATCCATCTGAGCACATCCCTTCTCTATCACCTGCCTATCCTCCCTCACACACTGTCTCCAAGCTTTCTCGATTTGTGAGCCAACCACTTCTTCCCCAGTCTCTTCAGTTCGGTTCCCACCCCCCAACAATTCTAGTTTAAACTCTCCATAGTAGCCTTAGCAAACCTCCCCACCAGGATATCAGTCCAAGTACAACCCGTCCTTTTTGTACAGGTCACACCTGCCCCAAAAAAGGTCCCAATGATCCAGAAATCTGGATCCCTGCCCCCTGCTCCAATCACTCAGCCACGCATTTATCCTCCACCTCAATCTATTCCTATACTCACTGTCACATGGCACAGGCAGTAATCCTGAGATTACTAACTTTGCGGTCCTCCTTCTCAACTTCCTTCCTAACTCCCTGTAGTCTTTTTTCAGGACCTCTTCCCTTTTCCTACCCATGTCATTGGTACCAATATGTATCACGACCTCTGGCTGTTCTCCCTCCCAATGCAGGATATCTTGGATGCGATCTGAAACACCCCTGGATGCACCTGGGAGGCAAACTATTATCCGAGTTTTTTCCTGTGCCCACAGAATCGCCTGTCTGACCCCCTAACTATAGAGACCTCTATCACTACTGCCTTCCTCTCCTTTTCCCAACCCTTCTGAGCCACAGGGCCAGAATCTGTGCCAGAGACACGGTCACTGCTGCTTCCCCCAGGTAGGCTGTCAAACAGGAGTACTTATTGCCAAGGGGTACAGCCACAGGGTTATTCTCTAGTGCCTGACTCTTCCCCTTCCCTCTCCTGACTGTTACCCACTTGTATGTCTCCCGTGGCCCCAGTGTGACCACCTGCCTATAACTCCTTTCTATCACCTCCTCGCTTTAAAGGGAAACTGAGAGGGAGTTTCTTCAAACAGAGGGTAGAGCGAGTGTGCAACAAGCCACCAGTGTAAGTGTTGGATACGGATTAGACTGCAACATTTAAGAGAAGTTTGGGTAAGTACATGGATGGGAGGGGACAGCTGTTAAGGTCTATGTTTTAGTTGCAGGTCAATGGGACTATGCAGTATAAGAGTTTGGCACAGTGTAAATGGACCTGTTTCTGTGCTCTATTGCTCTATGACTCCAGGAAAATAGGCAAAAAGTAAGCTTTTCTCAGACAGGTCGACCACCTTGAATCTGATAATCAGTAATCTGGTTCCACCACTGTTGGGACATAATTTTTGCCAGCTAATTTCAAATTTCCAACGTCAGCACTGTTTGGTGGCATCATTAACAGGATCAGCTATTAGCACGGTCTTTCAAAGAAGCAAGTCATTCCTCTGTGCTATTCCGCATTGATTTTTACAACCTGAGCTTACCTAGCCCCAGTCCTGTGTCTGTGCCAACATCATCACCATCACCAGGTCATGAAAATTCAATCGTCTTTCAAGATGAAACACAAGATCCCCACTTTCAGACATGTAACTCTGCTTCGTTGTACAATTCAACTCTACTTTGAAAGTGGCAATAACCGCCCTTCTGAAATAAATTAGTACAGATACCTTGTATGGTATTTTGCCTTTACTGTACTTCAATAAATTTCACTTGTTGTTTCTTTTTCTTTATTATTCAACGTACTATTTACAGGGTACTTTAAAGGTAGGGTGAGATGATCATCAAGTGGATGAGAGGAGTTCATTTATTTAATCCTAATCTAACCACCTGTGATTTGGCAAAATCACTCATATGGCACTGCACAGTTTCTAACCATTCTGGATTTGTGGTGGTCACCCTGTACCAATATTGCATAATTTAACGCATAATTTCCATTGTGAAGACACAAAGGACTTCAGATGCTAGAATACTGCTCCTTAACTCTTCAGATGTGGGAGTTCTTCCAGCATTATGTTGGTTGCACTAGATCTTAGCATCCGCAGTCCCTTGCATCTCCAGTGTGTTTCAGAATGGTAAGCTTGGACAGTGTAGGATGAACTAAGTCGAGCAGTGGGATTAGGGTGAAGAAAACTTCTTTTGTATGCACATAAACTAAGAAATTAATTCTCCACACTTGAATTTTCAATCCTCCAACAATGAGCAAAGTGAAAACTGCTTCTTGTAGAATATGAAAGGAAAATATTGAAATCTGCTCCAAATCACCCAATTATAGACAGAATGTTTTTCAGCCAATGGCTTTAACTAATCCTCCAAGGCTCAATGTTTACAATGCTCCATTTGCAAATTCACTTTAACTGAGTTTTGCTGTTTGACATTAATCATCCATTAAAATATTCTATTTACTTGTTGGCTAAAACTACTGTTGACTCATGTTTTAATCATTTCTTCTGTTCTGACAACTATTTAATTACCAATAAACACAAACACAACAACCAGGGCTGATGTCATTATCCTTATTTTACAACAAGTGGGGGAAAAGAATCTGTAATTACGGACATTAGCAAAATTATAGAAAACCATTTTGCATCAAATCATATGGATGAAGACAGCTAATAATTTTGTTTCTTACTTTCAATTAGTCAACATGAGAGTTATACTGGTTGCTCCAAATATTACTAGATTCATCGCCAGACAATGGTATAAATCTTCACAAAAATCATTCTTGGGTGGGTCCATGTGGAGCAAACTCGATGGGCCGAATGGCCTAATTCTGCTCTTGCGTCTTATAATGTTGTTTTATTTAACTATCTATTTATTTATTGAATGATACAGCACAGAACAGGTCCCTCTGGCTCAGTGAGCAACCCCACCCAGCTTAACACCAGCTTTATCACAGGACAATTTATAAAGACCAATTAACCTACTAATCCTTACATCTTTGGAAAGTGGGAGGAAACCGGAGCACCCAGAGGAAACGCATGCAGTCATGGGGAGAATGTACAAATTCCTTACAGACAGTACCAGAATTGAATGCCAAACTCTAATGCCCTGAGTTGTAATAGAATCACACTGACCGCTACGCGAGCGTGCTGTAGACTTGGAAGCTATGTGCAACAAGGCATCTTTTCTTTGCTTTGCTGTTTTCTTTCTCTTTACTTTTCATTTTTTCTTTTTTACTTTTTTTAAGAATTAATGTAACAGAAAAGATATTGGAAACAAGGTGATGAGCTTTGAACTCTTATCCATAAGACAGTAAGACAGAGGAGCAGAATTCGGCATTTCAGCCCATTGAATCTGTTCTGTCATTTCTTCGTGGCTGATTTAACCCCAGTCACCTGTCTTTTCCCCAAAGCCTTAAACACCCTGAATAATGAAGATAATTCAAAATAACATTATTATCAATTATGTCACCAAATACAATCCTGAGATTTATTTTCTTGCAGGCACTCACAATAAATACAAACTAACACAACAAAATGAGTGAAGAACCACACATATCAAGGCAGCCAAACAACCAATGTGAAAAAGACAAACTATGTAAATACAAAAATAAAAAATAATAATCAATAAATATTGAGAACATGAGATAAAAAATCCTTGAAATTGAGTCCATAGATTGTGGGAACAGTTCAATGATGCGGTCAGTGAATTTATCCCCTGCGTTTCAAGCCTCTGATCGTCGAGGGGTAATAACTGTTCCTGGTGGTGTGGGTCCTGAGGCACCTGTACCTTGTTCCTGATGGTAGCAGAAAGAACAGAGCATTGCCTGGAGTATCCAGCTACTTTTCATGCAATAATGACCAACAATTCCTTTCTGCTCCTCAGATGCTGCTCGATTTGCTGAGTTCCTCCGCAGATTGATTGTTGCATCAGATTACAACATCTATGTTTCCAATGCATTTCATTGTCATTACAGGGAATGTTGGATTAAGGTTTTAAAATTGCGTGAATTTCTTGTCATTTAACTTTTCTGTGCTTTCTTATAACTTGTATATCGTCTCCAAAATACAGTAAAATTCAGTCAAGTTTCTAGTAACTGTAGTATAACCAATTCTGTATTATTTCTAGAATCTTCTCAGTTTTTCTGCAGCAGGTGTCACACCACTTGAATCTAGCTATCTAAAAGGTTACATCTTATCCCTGGAACATGTTTTATCTCTAGTCTGAGTATGAGACTACCATGACATTTTTTTCTTTTTAGCTTTGTTCTTGTAACACTTAATTAAAACGGCCGTAACAACGATTTCTTTCTGCCTTATTCTTGACTTACAGAGAAATTCTGGATCAATATCACAAGATCCAACAGGGACTAGCCAGATGTCTTCATGTTTAGCAAAAGCTTTTTGGGAGATAGGATCAGCAAATAGGGAACTGCGATCTCTGCTTGTCAGAATATCCAATTTACTTCATTGTTACAGACCCTGACCACCACTCTTTAGTGTCAAGGTAGATGCAGTATTTCATTGTGAAGTCAGAAACATAGATATCCATTGCTCACCTTTGTAAGCAGGCTATGGCACCAGAAAGAATGAAGTTTTCCTCATTCATCCCACACTTCATGAAAGCAAAAGCTCCTCCGGGTAGAGTTCCTCTGAGGTACACCATGTACAATTTAGTGCCACTTTATTAGGTACACCTGTAAACTTGCTTGTCAATGCAAATATCTAAACAGCCAATCATGTGGCAGCAACTCAATGCATCAAAACATGCAAACAGGGTCAGGAGGTTCAGTTTTGTTCAGACCAAGAGTCAAAATGGGGAAGAAAGGCGACCAAAGTGACTAACTATGTTGATGACAGACAGGTTAGTTTGAGTATCTCAGAAATTGCTAATATCCTGAGATTTTTACGCACAAAGATCTCAAGAATTCATAGAGAATGGTGCAAAAAAACTAAAAAAAAACCAGTGTGAGGCAGTTCTCTGGGTGAAAACAACTTGTTAACAAGAAAGGTCAGAGGAGAATATCTGGCAATGTTCAAGATGGCAGGATGTTTCAGATGTCTGGATATACTGGAGAAGGTATGACCTGTACTAAAAAGACAGGTGTTGCAGTAAATGTCTTAACTTACCTGCTCATTGAAAGCCACTTCCTGCAGGGAAACATTGCAGCCCCTCTCACAAGCCAATAGCATTTAAATCTAGTTTAAAAATTATGTGGTTCCTATTTTTCCTCTCTGGTGACTGCAGACCAGGTAGCTGATAGGTGTCATGGAAAGAGTAGACTGTGCTGCAGTTCAGAAGGCCCATGCACACACATTTAGTGAAGTATTTGCCTCTCAGTGTATGCGTAGTGTGCAGTGTATGCGTAGTGTCTGTTTTGTCCTGCCACATTGGTGTTCAGTTTAGATAAGTACCTGCAATTGAGTTTAGCTTGAAGGGTTACTGAATGTTTAGTGACTAAACACATTGATGAAGGAAGAGCAGTAGATGTAGTGTATATGGATTTCAACAAGGCATTTGATAAGGTACCCCATTCAAGTCTTACTGAGAAAGTAAGGATGCATGGGATCCAAGGGGACATTAGTTAACCTCGGCAGTAGTGGGGTATTTAGTTAAAGCAACAGCTCACAGTCCAAAGGGAGTGGTGCTGCCTTTATTGGGATCTGCGATATGGGGCACCATTGATGCTGCCATCATATTAGTGAAGGGATTAGACTACATGGGGAAAGGTCCCCATAATCAGTTGCACAAATGAGACAAGCAGCCTGGGGGTGGGGGACAGGACCGTGTGACCTGTAATGAAATATATCTTGCATTGCTCAGAGCCAGGGTCCTGAAGGAACAGGTAACTGGGATTCCCACTCCACCCCTCATGCCATATAAAGGAAGCACCTCCAGAGGAAGAGAAGATCAGGAGGTCTTAAAGTGAAAAGGATCATTGCTCAAGCCCTCTCCTGATAAGGGCTCCTTCGGTCCTCTGCAGGATCCTCACATTCTGCACAGGGTTCACTCTAACGCTTACTAGAAGCTCCTCAAATGACACTAGACGATTATCAGCAGTGGTGGATGGCACCCTGCTGCCCCACCTCTGTGGGGGGGGGGGGTCATTCACCCTCCATTTCCCAAATCCCATAATAAGTGGAACAGCTCTGAAGGAAAAAGAGCATGGATTAAATTTGCTTTTGGAGGGAGATGAATGGAGTATTCTGTAGGTGTTCCACATCCCCTATTACCCACAGGCAGCAGGCTGATAGCACAGATGAATGGGCTGTTGAAACCCCTGCCCACCCGCAGGGGTGACAAGTGTGCCACAGTAGGCTGTGGACAGTCTAAACTCTCAGCTGTGGGTTTTATAGAATGGATGTGGAGAGGATGTTTCCTCCAGTGGGTAAGTCTCGGACCAGAGAGCAGAGCCTCAGAATAGTGGGGCGTCCATTTAGAACAGTAAAAAGGAATTTCTTCAGCCAAGAAGTGGTGGGTATGTGGAATTCATTACTACTAACAGCTATGGAGGCCAAGTCATTGAGTATATTCAAAGCAAAGGTTGTTGGGTTCTTGATTAGTCAGGGTCTCAAAAGTTGCTGGGAAAAGGCAGCTGAATGGGACTAAGAGAGATAATGAGAGAGCAGACATGATGGGCCAAGTGGCCTAATTCTACCCCTATGTCTTATGGCCTTACAACTCAATAACTGATTAAATAACATGTATAAAATGCTGGAGGAACTCAGCAGGTCAGACATCTGTGGATAGGAATAAACAGTCGACATTTCAGACCAAGACCTTTCATCAGCAGTGAAAAGAAAGGAGGAGGAAGCCTGCAGACAGCGCAGAAGGGGAGGAGTGAGAAGAACGTCTCACTGAATTCCAATCAAAGAGAATACTTAAACTTCTTTAGGGTAGGCATACCTCGAAGAGGTTTCTCAGTGAGTAACAGATCATAAACAGAAGAGATTTTTCAGCTGTAAAGTTCAAATGGTTCTTTCAGAGAAACCCATTTTTAAATGTAAGTCAGCTTCTTCATTTGGACATAAATAACCTAACATTCCATCATGCATAATGATATTGCAAATTCTCTGGAGCCTGTAGAAAGACTTTCAGGCATTCAGAAAGCCAAGGAAATGCAGTATATGATTCAGCCAGAAGCAAGGAGAAAAAGAACAAAGTAATTTATTCTATTTTCGATTCCCACAGATTCCCCTCCATAGGGATATCCTTAAAACTATCAACTCAAAGCTGATGTCCTCTCAGTTTCCATTTAAACTCCTCAACATTGCTACAAATCAGGTTAGTTAACACACTCAAGTGATAGTCTGGCAGCAACAAATGATGGACTCTCTCCATCTTAAATGACTCAGAGGTTGCAAAGTGGAAGTTTGTAAAATATTTATTTATTTAACAACAGTAGGAAGACTCAGTGGTTTGCAAAGTTATACAAGCGATATAAATGACTCACCTGGACTGATCACAAGGAAGGATATTAATGTGTGTAAATAAATTCACATATAATGTAGAACAGCTCATCACACAAACAGGTTCTTCAGTCCACAGTGTTGAATGAAATAATTAAATGTCTGACTTAACTAATCCCTTCTGCCATATATTTATGTCCCTCCATTCTCTGCAGATTCAAATGCTATCTCAGCGACTCTCAAACACTCTCATCATATTTGCCTCCACCAACAACCTTGGTAGAGCATTCCAGGCGCTGCCAAGAAAAGTACCTACCTTGTACATCTTTTTTGAACTTTTCCCCTCTCACCTTATATATGCATCCTCCAGTATTAGACATTACCATGCTGGGAAAAACATACTGGTTGTCTATCTGTGCTACACATAATCTTATAAACCTCGGTCAGGTCTCTCCTCGGCCTCCACTACTCCAGAGTAAACAACCTAAGTTTGTTCAATGTTTCCTTATTGTACCTGCCCACTAATGCAGGCAACATCCTGGTGAACCTTTTCTGCACCCTCTCCTGCGCATTCACATCCCTTCTTTAATGGGATGATCAGCATTGATGCACATAAACTATATTATAACTACTTGGAGTAACAGACACAAAATGCAGGAGGAGCACAGCAGGTCAGGCAGCACCAATGGAAATGAATAAACAGAAATGAAGCCACTCTCAGATTTGAGGAGCAACACCTCATATTATATCTAATTAGTCTCCAATCTGATGGCATGAACATTGATTTCTCCAACTTCAGGTAATTCCCCCACCCCCCACTTCCCTCTTCTTCATTTCTCCACTTCAGCTCCCCTCTTACCTCTTCTTCTCACCTTCCTATCACTTCCCCCTCTTCCTTCCATTTCTCCTGTGGTCCACTCTCCTCTCCTACCAGATTCTTCCTTCTGCAGCCCTTTACCTTTTCCACCTGTCACCTCCCAGCTTCTGACTTCACTTCCCCTCCTCCAGCCACCTGGGTTTATCTATCACCTTCTAGCTTGTACTCCTTCCCCTCCCCCTTCCTTTCCAGTCCTGATGACGAGTTTCAGCCTTAAAATGTCAATGTTTTATTTGTTTCCATAGCTGCTGCCTGACCTGCTGAGTTCCTCCAGCATTTTGTGTGAGTTGCTCTCGATTCTCAGCATCTGTAGAATTTTTTTTTATTTTTTGATCTGCAGAATCTCTTGTGTATACAACTATTTGGAGCCCACACTGGCTTTGAAAGCATTCCATAGTTGAGGATTAGAAGTTTCAGTGCAAAGTTATTTGTAGACAGGTATATACAAGCCACTTATGTAAAATTCATCCAACATTCAACTGAAGAGGATATTTGTAAGAAGCATTACATAGGGAGGTGCCACTGAAGGAAAGAAGGGAATCACAAATGACAACAAGGCAAAAGTACAACATTATTTGTTCAGAACCTAACCAAATAATCAAGAATTATACAGCGATATTTTCATTTCAGTTTCCTGTCTACGGAAGTTGAATATAGAACATATAACATACAACATTACTCCACAGCAGATGCCCTTCAGCCCATGATTTTGCGGCAACCTTTTTAACCTACTACAAGATTGATCCAACTCTTTTCTCCTACACAGCCCTCAATTCTTCCAACATCCATGTGCCTATCTAAAAGTTTCTTAAATGTCCATAATGTTTCTGACACTATTACCACCCCTGGCAGCATGTTCCATACACTCACCCCTTTCTGTGTGAAAAACATCCCCACCTCTGATACCCCTCCACACTTTCTTCCAATCACCTTAAAATTGCAGTGTATCCCCTCATATTAGCCAATTGTGCCCTGGGAAAAGGGTGCTGCTGGTCTATCCAATCTACGCTTCTTATCATCTCGTATGCTTAGAATTCTCTACACTTCAAATAATGCTCCCTCGTTTTAGCCATTGCCACCTTGGGAAAAAGTCTCTGGCTGTCCAATCTATCTATGTCCCTTATCTTAAACAACTCTATCAAGTCATCTCTCATTCTCCTTCACTCCAAAGACAAACGACCTCATCCTCATAAAAAATGCTCTCTAATTCAGGCGGCATCTTTGTAATTCTCCTCTGCACCCTGTCTAAAGCTTTCACATTCTTTCGATAACAAAGCTACCAGAACCGAACACAATGTTTCATGTATCCCTGACCACAGCATCTGAGCCATGTGGCAAACATCCCTATTCTCTCATCCCATCAACCCAATTCCATCTCTTCCCCTGGGTTGAATTGTACAGCAAAAGCTGGAGACAAATGAGAACTCAAAAGATATTTGGATCAGATTTCCAGTGTGTAGGATTGTAGGGTGTAGAATTGTTCTATTCTCTGTATTTTTCTTGCAGTTTAACTTTCCTATACTGGCATGTACTTTATATAGTTACCTATATACATGTAATCGTTCAGTGAATTTTCCAGTTTTATGGTTCTTGCACTGTTCTAGAAACTTCTTAGTTTTCTGTAGCAGATGTCATGTCACTTGAACCTGGCGATTTTAATGGGCTAATTGTTAATACTGCAATGTTGTAATCTCTAGCCCGAGTAGAGACGATCATGACTTTTTTTTCTTTGTCTTTTTTTGTTTTCTCAACTCCCCTTTCTTGTTCTTTTTACACTCTCATAATACTTTATAAAATGATTGTAAGCAATAAATTTTATACCTCATTCTTGACTTCCAAAGAATCTTTGGATGCAAAAGCGAAAGGATTCAACACAGTAAGTAAAGGAGAGCTGCTTGGGAAAAGAGGACCCCAGCTTTGTGTCATGAAGATTGGACCTTCCACCTAATATTCCACACCACCTCTTCCACCCAACCCCCCACCTTGATATCCTCTCTTGTGCTGTATTGCACACATTTCTGGCTACAGATATAAATTACCAGTGAATCAGGCAGAAGAGGGACCATTTTCATTGAAATATTGCTGGGAAAAAAAAAGCAAATGATAGAAAGGGAATCCCTTAAAGAAAAAAAATCACATTTGAAGGCCAACTTTCAGGTGGAGCTCAATCTGGGCATTAAGCATTTCCTACTTAAAAAGGTCAAAATCACACTGCACTTCAAAAAAAAACGTGATTTCAGAAATGTAACCAAGTTTAGGAGAAATGCCAGCTTAGGCAGCAGGAGAAGCAGGAGCTGGAAGCAGGACAGATCCTCCTCCCTCAAGTTCCTAATGTATCTGCCTCCATCACAACCCTGGAACACCCTTCTAGGCGTGGTGGTAGAGGCAGATACATTTGGAACATTTAAGAAATCCTTAGATAAGAGGATAAGACATAGGAGCAGAATTAGACCATTGAGCCTATCAAGTCAGCTCCACCATAGATGATAGAAAAAATTGAGGGCTCTCCAGGAAGGAAGGCTTAAATTGAACCTAGGGTAGGTTAAAAGGTCAGCACAACATCATGGGTCGAAGAGGTAATATTCTCTGTTCAAGCAGAGAGTTGTATAAGGCATATCCTTGAACATCAAGCCATTGGCCTTTTCCACATCCTCAGAAGAGTGCAAGCTTAGTGTACCCCTGCCAAAGCATAATAAATTCTTATACTTGTAAAAAAAATCAACTGAGTTCAATAAACCAGATGAGGTAGTTTGATTTTAACCACAATGCCAAGCAGCAGCTGAATACTTGACACCTTCCTGAATGCCTGCAGCAAATGCAGGATGAGTTTGAAAACTCCAGTTATCTACTTCGCATGTAAAATTAGCATCGACACTCCCCCAACCCCTTTCATCCACTGTTCATCTCACAAATAAATACATGAAAACTATTCTTATGTCGAAATTCACCTTCACAATCTTAATTGTAAACCATCATGTCACTGATTTCCAATTTATTGCTAACAATTAGAATTAAGGGAATTTGGAAAATTGAAATCAAAATCTTTGCACAGAATCTCCTTTCATTATCCTACAATATTAATTCATCTTCTGATTATAAATAAACATTAATTTTATTCAGTGTCAAATTCTGAATTGTGCGCACAAACTCTCATGCATAAGCTACCAAATCACTCATTTAAGATTCTTCAAACATGGATGTGATCCAGCTTTTTGTGTATTTATATCAACATTTTGCAGTATAAATTGCCATGAATGACAAATTAAAGCCTTGTCTTTAGTGCAGATATTCAACTGAGACTGCGGCGGAAACTCAGAGTGGTTTCTAGCTAAAGAAATCATCAGAATGTTTCTTTTTTCATCAACATCACTCTTGAAACCATACAATCAATCAATTTCAGACTAATGGATCTCACCAGCTCCTGGTGAGAGACAGCAGAAGAGAGTGAAGACTAGCATAAGTTCCAATGGAAACATAAGAAAAGTTCCCAAAATATCAGTGGACATTGCTCATGGCATAATTTAAAAGGGTAGATTTTAACACCATGCAAATGTCGGCAACCTAACAGAGCTAGACAAGAGAGAGAAACAACCTTGTTTCGAAGGTTCACCAACTGGTGCAGTCAGAAATCTTATCCATTGTGAAGTTTTAGCAATAGACCTGTTGTCCCACCTCAAGTAGAACATGAACAGAAGTTCCTCAACATCCCACAATTATTCCACACACTCACATGAGTCCAAGTTAAATATACTTCTGCCAGATGCTTAAGAGCTGTCATTTATGAAAAGAAATCTCCTTAAATCAGTAAAATTCACTCCAATAAACCAGGTGAGTTCACAGGCTGAGGTGGTTTCAAATAGAGAACACAGTGTCAAATAAGGATCTGGCAACCCCTCTCTTAACTTGAGCTTACTGATCATCAAACCTTTGCATGTAGAATTTTATAAATAAAATCAAATATGTGGTGGAATTGTATCTACAGTCCTTCAATAAGGTTTCCTAATCATTTACCACTCATGCAAACTTGGATGAATAAAAGCAGCCAGTTCCAAAGTCCTCTTGTTGTGAACAGGAGCACACAGAGAAGCTACATACTGCAATTAGAACTCTACTCGGATGTGAAAAGGAAAATTCTCTTTACACTTGCCATATTGTTGGTGCTTCGGCCCCACTAATTTCCAGGATATCGTATCCATCCTCAAGCTGAAAGTCTGAGAAGATGAGTGCAATGGTATCACCAGGCTCTGCCAGGATGCTCCATGTGCAGTCAGCATTATTGTTGTACTCTGAAGGAAAATGTG
Organism: Mobula birostris; assembly: GCF_030028105.1. Classification (NCBI taxonomy): domain Eukaryota; kingdom Metazoa; phylum Chordata; class Chondrichthyes; order Myliobatiformes; family Myliobatidae; genus Mobula; species Mobula birostris. Next base: position 175,714,718 of record NC_092371.1, read on the forward strand.
GACTTGAAATCATCCCACTGGTTCCTCGCAACGTCCCACCACAAGCTCCTTCAGCTGTAAAAGAGCAACAGGGAAAAAAAATATAAACACAAGAGATTCTGCAAATATCTGCAGACTGATTCTGCAGTCAGGCCATTCTTCTCTGATCTCTCACATTAACAAGTTGTATTCACCCATAGAACTACTGTTCACTCACTGGATCTTTTGGGGGGTTTTTTGCACCATTTTGTTTTGCTAAGCAATTGCTATTAACTTAGCAGTAATTGCTAAGTTATTAGCTGAAAGAACATTATTATTAACAATTTTTAAAGTCTTAGGGTTCGGTTTTAAAAGAATAAAATGATGACAATAGAATTAACAAGAGACTAGCTTGCAATCTGACACCGTGTTCTGGCACCAGGTTGTACGGATATAACCAGTTCCAAATCTTCAAGGATCACATGAATTCTCAGTTAAAAACATTTCTGAGGCAGCGCTATGAGCAAGCTAGGTATAGTTAAATTGAGACTAAATATGCCAACTTATAAAGAAGGATTGTGACATCATGGAAGCGTTCCTTTCCACAGATCTGAAACCATTGAAACACATCAGGTCTCAGATTCCTGCCTCTATGAGAAATACCTTGAGGCAGATATCAATCAATTCAATTGGTGTTTGTTGATTTATATTCCAGCAACCACAGATACTGCCTGCCAAATGAGTCTTTTTTTTAACATTTGTCTTTATTTGGAGACATACTGCATGGAAACAGGACCTTTAGTCCATCTGGTCTGTGCCTACCAAGATGACCATTTAAGCACAGGGACTTTTATGATGTTCAGATAGGCACATGGATATGTGGAAAATGGAAGAATGTGGATATTTGATTGCTGATTTCATTGGTTCGGCTCAACATTGTAATTGAAGGGCCTGTTCCCATGCTGTTCTGCTCTATGTTCTATGTAACTCTGTCCTGCTGTACTGTTTGTATTTATGGCTATTCAATGCAATCAACTTTCAATTAGGTAATCATGCAAAGTGAGAAATTGTGCACCGGGTAAGTTAAGTGGAGATATGCCATCATTTACTTGGCATGATTAAGATACTCCAGGCTGGACACCGCTGTTCTCGTGCTCCGTATTTTATCACTGACAAATAATCCTTTTATATTCATTGGGCAGCTAAAGTGTCACCATATGGGAATGTTCAGCATTTCTTAATAATGAAGTAGTCAGCAGTAAAATTGAGTAGGTGGCCCAGAATTTCCAGAGAGATGCCAATATTTATATGTGCAGCCATACACAGATGGTCTGGGGTTCTGACTGTGTAAAGCAAATTATTTTGCATTATCATTCACTAATGCAGTGCCAAGAAAATTGTTTAACATGAGTCAATTTCCAGCTACCAAACATAAACTTTTCCATAGATGTTAACTCTGCATACCATAGAAACTACAGAAAAACTACAGCACAGAAACAGGCCTTTTGGCCCTTCTTGGCTGTGCCGAACCATTTTCTGCCTAGTCCCACTGACCTACACACGGACCAGATCCCTCCATACACCTCCCATCCATGCATCTGTCCAATTTATTCTTAAATGTTAAAAAAGAACCCACATTTACCACCTCGTCTGGCAGCTCATTCCACACTCCCACCACTCTCTGTGTGAAGGAGCCCCTCCTAATGTTCTCTTTAAACTTTTCCCCCCTCACCCTTAACCCATGTCCTCTGTTTTTTTTCTCCGCTTGCCTCAGTGGAAAAAGCCTGCTTGCATTCACTCTATCAATACTCATCAAAATTTTATATACCTCTATCAAATCTCCCCTCATTCTTCTACGCTCCAGGGAATAAAGTCCTAACCTATTCAACCTTTCTCTGTAACTGAGTTTCTCAAGTCGCGGCAACATCCTTGTAAACTTTCTCTGCACTCTTTCAACCTTATTTATATCCTTCCTGTAATTTGGTGACCAAAACTGAACACAATACTCCAGATTCGGCCTCACCAATGCCTTATACAACCTCATCATAACATTCCAGCTCTTATACTCAATACTTTGATTAATAAAGGCCAATGTACCAAAAGCTCTGTTTACAACCCTATCTATCTGCGACGTCGCTTTTAGGGAATTTTGTATCTGTATTCCCAGATTCATCTGTTCTACTGCACTCCTCAGTGCCTTACCATTAACCCTGTATGTTCTACCTTGGTTTGTCCTTCCAAAGTGCAATTCCTCACACTTGTCTGTATTAAACTCCATCTGCCATTTTCCGCCCATTTTTCCAGCTGGTCCAAGTCCCTCTGCAAGCTTTGAAAACCTTCCTCACTGTCCAATACCCTCCAATCTTTGTATGTTCAGCAAATTTGCTGATCCAATTTACCACATTACCATCCAGATCATTGATATAGATGACAAATAACAATGGATCCAGCACTGATCCCTGTGGCACACCACTAGTCACAGGCCTCCACTCTGAGAAGCAATTCTCTACTACCACTCTTTGGCTTCTTCCATTGAGCCAATGTCTAATCCAATTTACCACCTCTCCATGTATATCGAGTGACTGAATTTTCCTAACTAACCTCCCATGGGGGACCTTATTAAAGGCCTTACTAAAGTCCATGTAGACAACATCCACTGCCTTCCCTTCATCCACTTTACTGGTAACCTCCTCGAAAAACTCCAATAGATTGGTCAAACATGACCTATCATGCACAAAGCCATGTTGACTCTCCCTAATAAGTCCCTGTCTATCCAAATGCTTGTAGATTCTGTCTCTTAGTACTCCCCCCAATAACTTACCCACTACCTACGTCAAATTTACCAGCTTATAATTTCCTGGATTACTTTTCGATCCTTTTTTAAACAACGGAACAACATGAGCCACTCTCCAATCCTCCGGCACCTCACCCGTAGACACCGACGTTTTAAATATATCTGCCAGGACCCCTGCAATTTCAACACGAGTCTCCTTCAAGGTCCAAGGGGATACCCTGTCAGGTCCTGGGGATTTATCCACTTTAATTTGCCTCAAGGTAGCAAGCACCTCCTCCTTTTCAATCTGTACAGTTTCCATGATCTAACTACTTGTTTCCCTTAATTCCATAGACTTCATGCCAGTTTCCCCAGTAAATACAGACACAAAAAACCCATTTAAGATCTCCCCCATTTCTTTTGGTTCCGCACATAGCCGACCACTCTGATCTTCAAGAGGACCAATTTTATCCCTTACAATCCTTTTGCTCTTAATATACCCGTAAAAGCTCTTTGGAATGTCCTTCACTTTGACTGACAAGGCAACCTCATGTCTTCTTTTAGCCCTCCTGATTTCCTTCTTTGGTAGTTTCTTGCACTTTTTATACTCCTCAAGCACCTTATTTACTCTCTGTTTCCTATACATGTCATACAACTCTCTCTTCTTCTTTATCAGAGTTGCAATATCCCTTGAGAACCAAGGTTCCTTATTCCTATTCACTTTGCCTTTAATCCTGACAGGAACATACAAGCTCTGTACTCTCAAAATTTCTCCTTTGAAGGCTTCCCACTTACCGATCACATCCTTGCCAGAGAACAACCTATCCCAATCCACGCTTTTTAGATCCTTTCTCATTTCTTCAAATTTGGCCTTCTTCCAGTTCAGAACCTCAACCCTATGACCAGATCTATCCTTGTCCATGATCAAGTTGAAACTAATGGTGTTATGATCACTGGAACCAAAGTGCTCCGCTACACTCACTTCCTTCACTTAACTCGTTTCCTAACAGGAGATCCAATATTGCATCCCCTCTAGTTGGTACCTCTATATATTGATTTAGAAAACTTTCCTGAACACATTTTACAAATTCTAAACCATATAGACCCCTAGCAGTATGGGAATCCCAGTCAATATATGGAAAATTAAAATCCCCTACCATCACAACTTTATGTTTCCTGCAGTTGCCTGCTATCTCTCTGCAGATTTGCTCCTCCAATTCTCGTTGACTATTGGGTGGTCCTTAATACAACCCCATTAATGTGGCCATACCTTTCCTGTTTCTCAGCTCCACCCTAAGGACTCAGTAGACAAGCCCTCTAATCTGTCCTGCCTGAGCACTGCTGTAATATTTTCCCTAACAAGCAATGCTACTCCCCCACCCCCACCTTTCATTCCTCTGCCTCGATCACATCTGAAACATCGGAACCCTGGAATATTAAGCTGCCAGTCCAGCCCCTCCTATAGCCAAGTTGCACTAATTGCTATAATGTCATAATTCCACATGTCAGTCCACGCCCTCAACTCATCCGCCTTCCCCGCAATACTCCTAGCATTGAAATATATACACCTCAGAAGAATTTTACCACCACTCACAAGCTTTCTATTGGTGGCTTTGCTTGAACTTTTAACATCATTTATTTTCACCCCAGCCACACTGTCAGCTCTGGCACTCTGGTTCCCATCCCCCTGCAAATCTAGGTTAAAGCCTCCCCAATAGCACTAACAAACCTCCCTGAAAGGATATTGGTCCCCTTGCAGTTCAAGTGTAACCAGTCTCTTTTGTACAGGTCCCACCTGCCCCAGAAGAGGTGCCAATGATCCTGAAATCTAAAACCCTGCCCTCTACACCAGTTCCTCAGCCACTTGTTCATCCTCCACAGCATCCTATTCTTACCCTCACTGGCACGTAGCACAGGTAGCAATCCTGAGATTACCACCCTCGAGGTCCTGCTTTTCAACTTCCTACCAAGCTCTCTATACTCACTCTCCAGGACCTCCTCACTCTTCCTTGCTATGTCATTGGTACCGATGTGCACCACGACATCTGGCTGATCACCCTCCCACTTCAGAATGTCATGCAAGCGATCAGAGACATCCTTGACCCTGGCACACGGGAGGCAACAAACCATCCTGGATACTCTGTCACGACCACAGAACCTCCTATCTGCACCTGTATCGAGTCCTCTATCACTACCGCTCTCCTCTTTTTCCACCCTCCCTTCTGCACTGCAGAACCAGACTCAGTTCCAGAGATCTGGCTACTGCAGCTAGTCCCAGGTAAGTCATCCCCTCCCTCTAACAGTATCCAATGTGGTGTACTTGTTGTTGAAGGGAATGGCCACAGGGGAACCCTGCTCTGCCTGCCCTTTCCTCTTCCCTCGCCTGAAAGTGACCCATTTTCCTGTGCTCTGCTCCTTTGTCGTAACTACCTCCCTCTAGCTAATATCTATAACCTCCTCATTCTCCTGAATGATCCAGAGGTCATCCAGCTCCTGCTCCAGTTCCCTAATGCCGTTTGTTAGGAGCTGCAGCTGGATGCACTTCTTACGTTGTCAGGGACACCGGAGGGCTCCCTGACTTCCCACATCCTGCAAGAGGAGCATTCCAACATCCTGCCTGGCATTCTCTCTACTCTAAGCAAACTGGACAAAAAACTTACCGGAACCTATCCTGGCCTCTGCCTGTTCTCGCCAAAGCCTGTTGAGCCAAAGTAAGTCGTCCCACTCTGCTCCCTCTCACTCCGCTACCTGCTGTATATGGTGGTCTGTTTTTAAACCTTGGCGCTCTACGTCACGCGCCTGCGCAGTGCAGACCCTTCTCCCCGAGCAGTGTTTAAAAAAAAAACTTCTTGTACCCAATTTCTTCACTCCCATCTTCTCAGCTGCTTGCCTCGACTGAAACCCTCTTCTCAAAATCAAAGTAAAATTTATTATCAAAGTACATATGTGTTACACATTACTAATTTATACTACCATATACCACCTGCATGAAAATTAATCTTGGGTTAGTACATATTGACATACGTGTACTTTGATAATAAATTTACTTTGTACTTTGAATGTTCAGCTTTAAGTTCCATTTTCTTGCAGGCCTTTACAGAAGGATAAAGAAATACAAAAAGCATTTACAAAAAAGTTGTACATAAACAAAGATGGGCCAAAGGAACTGTTGCTGTGCAGAACTTTTCTCTGGCAGACTAACAACCAATATGCATAAGAAGACTATAGAATAAAATATAGTCTTAACTACCATTGGGGTGGAGGTAAAGGAGCTTGAAGACCCACACTCAAAGATTTAACAACAGCTTCCTTCCCTCCACCATTGGATTTTTGAATGGCCCATGAACCCATGAATACTGCATTATTTATTCATTTATTATAACCTAAAGTAGTTTTTATGAATGACACCGTGCTTTCACAACTCATGTCAGTGATAATAAACCTGTTTCTGTTTCTTACATTGAAGAGAATTTACAGTGGCTAACTAACTCACCAGCTCTTTGGGAGGTGGGTAGAAACCGGAGCACCCAGGGGAAACACATATTGTCAGAGGGAGAATGTGTTCCCCTGGGTGCTCCAGTTTCTACCCACTTCCCAAAGAGCTGGTGAGTTAGTTAACCACTGTAAATTCTCTTCAATGTAAGAGAGCATTTGAGGTCAGAATTTCAGCCATGATGCAGCAACTCTTGTAACAGATGTCTTGTATGATAAAGGTGAATTTGACCTCCCAGTCTTGCTCATCATGGTCCTTGCACATTCTTGTCCACCAGCAACATAGGAACAATTAGGTGTGGAATTATGGACATCAATTTCTCTAACTTCTGGTAATTCCTCCCCCTCCCCCTTTTTATCTTTTTCCATTCACTATTCTGGTTTTCCTCTTCTCCTCACCTGCCCATCATCTCCCTGTTGTGCCTCTTTCCTTTCCCGACTCACATGGTCCACTCTCTTCTCCTATCGGATTCCTTCTTCCTCAGCCCTTTACCTTTCCCACTTATACCCTCCCAGTTTCTAACTTCATCCACCACCTCCAACCCTTGCAAACCCAATTACCTACATTTCTCCTTACCTGCTCTCACCTATCATCTGTCAGCTTGTACTATTTCCCCTCACCCTACCTTCTTATTCTGGCTTCTAGGCCCCTCCTTTCCAGTCCTAACAAAGACTCTCAGCCCAAACTGTTTATTTCTTTCCATAGTTGCTGCCTGACTTGTTGAGTTCTTCCAGTATTTTGGTGCTCAAGATTTCCACCTTCTGTAGAATCGCTTGTATGTATGGATTTACCAGACTGGATGGCACTGAAATAAAAGCTTTTCTCTGTATATATGAGCAAATCACTAATTACTGTGGAATTCCATCAGTTTCAGTATAAAGGTAAGGAAATAACACACACAAAATGCTGGAAGAACTCAGCAGGCCAGGCAGCATCTATGGAAAAGAATACAGGCAATGTTTTGGGCCGAGATCCTTTGGCCCTGCCAGCATTTTGTGTGTGTTGCTTGGATTTTCAGTATCTGCAGATTCTTGCTTGTTTGTGAAGGTAAGGAAGTTCTTCCTTTAATTTGAAGTTGGTAAATTAGTTTATTATCGTTACGTGTATTGAAGTGCAGTGAAGAACTTGTCTTGCATACTGTCCATAAAGATTAATTCATTATACAGTGCCTTGAGGTAGTACGTAGAAAAATAATAAACAGAATGCTGGATAAAGTGTTACAGTTATAGAAAAACTGGAGTGCAGGTATAAGATCACAATGAGGTCAAGAATCAATTCATATTGTACAAGGGAACTGTTCAATAATCTGGGAGGAGGTACAGGAGCCTGAAGACCCACACTCAACATTTTAGGAACGGGTTCTTCCCCTCAGCCATTCTATTTCTGAACGGACAATGAACCAGCTCATGAACATGACTTCACAATTTTTGCTTTCTTTTTGCATTACTTATTTATATTTTTATATATTATGTGTTGTAATTTATAGCTTCTTTTATGTATTGCACTGCACTGCTGCCACATTTCAAGATGTATATTAGTAATAATAAACCTGATTTCGATTATAACAGTGGAATAGAAGCTGTCCTTGAGCCTAATGCTTTCAGGCTTTAACATCTTCTGCACAATCAAAGGAGGGAGGGGAGAGAATTCCTAGAGTAGGTGGGGTCTTAGGGGAGTTCCCAGGGTAGGTGGGGATTTAAGCATTTAAGCCCACTGAATATGCTCAGCCATTCAATCATGGTTGATTTACTTTCCCTGCCAACCTCATTCTCCTGCCTTCTACCCATAACGTTTAACAACCACGCTAATCAATAACCTATCAACCTCCACTTAAGTACACCCACTGACTTGGCCTCCATATCTGTCTCAGGCAATGAATTCCACAGATTCACCATTTTCCGACTGAAGAAATCCCTCCTTATTTGACTATGCAGGCTGCTTTACTGAAGCGAGATCAGCGCCGCACTCCGGAGCGAAGGTTCCCGAGTTCGAATCCAGTCGGGCCGCTCCCGGACACGCTTTCCATCCGTGCCGGGTTGACTGTTGAGCTCGCAACTCGGCCTCGTAAAAAAAAACTGCGCTGTGAGAAGGACGTGGGGGACCACTCACACAATCTTTCCTCCAAGACAACCACTTGAAAAGGTGGTTGCCGAGGCTCTGGCAGAGTATGGCACACACAAAAAAAAGTGTGGAGAGGTGTAAGTGTAGCTGTGCACATCTATGTGTCTCAGCCACTGATAAAGCACTACTGAGTTTTTCGGTTGAGAAGGCTCTTGGCCTGAAATATCGTCTGTCTATTTCCCTCTATAGATGTTGCTCGACCTGCTGAGTTTTGCCAGTGTGGTCTGCATTTTATCTGGTCTATCTGAATTGGTTGAAAGTAGCATTTAGCATGGATATAATTGCAGAGCACTTTAGTCACAGAACTAATTTGCTAGAAAAATTAAAAACTTATTAAGCTGTCTATTGTGAAGAGTAACATTCATATTTAAGTGGGACCAAGTTATTAAAATTGTTTCTGTGAAGGCAGAAATATAGGATAGGGAGTTGTTTATGGGTACATCTTTTTATTTTTCTATCAGAAAAGAAAATTAAAAACAGGCAAGTAAATTCTTTTAAGTCATCACAAGAGTTGTGAAGCGAAGTTAAAGTTCCAAGCAGTAACAAGTGGTTATTTACAGACGAGAGCAAATGCCTCCAGTCGGCCACCATCGCAAAGCTGGCAGGGAAATATGGATCAAGCGAGGAAGCGATACACATGGCAAGAGTCAAGAGCCTGTATTGTGCTGTAGGTTTAATATGTTTCTAGATGCTGGAAATCTTGGGCAAAATGCACAAAATGTCAGAGGAACTCAGCAGGACAGGCAAGATCTAGGGAGGGAATGCGTAGTTGACATTTCAAACTAAGACACAAAACCCTCAGGACAATCACGATGACAAAGTTCTAATGAAACGTCTCAGCCTGAAATGTTGACTCTTTATTCCTTTCCATACAACTTGCAGCATCAGTCAACATAATTGGACAATAGAGGATCCTGATGAATGAGCTTGGCCCAAAATATTGATTGTTTATTTCCCTCCATAGATGCTGCCTGACTTGCTGCGTTCACCCAGTATTTTGGGTGTGTTGCTCAGGAAAATAAGTTTATTCTTTTATTCAAATTATGTCACAATAAAGGCTAATATTCCATTTGCCTTCCTTATGTTTGAATAACCAGCACATTGACTTTCAATATTTTATACACTAAGTAGCCACTTTATTAGGTACATCTGTACATTTGCTTGTTAATGCAAATATCTATGGCAGCAACTCAATGCATAAAAGCACGGACACATGGTCAAGGGGCTCTGCTGTTGTTCAGAGCAAACATCAGAATGGGGGAAAATATGATCTAAGTGATTTTGGCCATGGAATGATTGTTGGTACCAGACAGGGTTGTTTGAGCATCTCAAGAACTGCGGATTTCCTGGGAGTTTCACGTACAACAGTCCCTAGGGTTCATAAGGAATGGTGTGAAAATAAAAAATTCAGTGAGTGCCAGGTCTGTGAGCAAACATGCCTTGTTAATCAGAGAAACAGCTCTATTTCTATTTCTATCTTTGATATCTCTTTTTTTCCCTTCTCAAGGTCCTTTTGAGGACCCTGACCTGGAGTTACACTCTGACTTTGATTCTTTGCGGGAATGAGACCTGCTCTCAGGGCCTCACGACCGGCCGCCTTTTGATATTCCAAGAACACGGCCTGGAAAGGGAGTGCACCTCCTGGATTCCAGAATTTCCAAGCTCTGGAGATGTGCTGATTCTAGGCCGGTGCCCCTGACTGAAGCTTTGCCGGAGAACATGGAACATCGGGAGCAGCGGACTAGCTGCCGTGGGTTGTGTGCCCAGAGACCTGAGCCTTTCCGGGGCCAGCTCTCTGGGCGCAGAGCTCAGAAGAAGCCTCGCAACAGACTTCTAACATCGTAAATCAGGGAGTTGTTTGTTATGTTCCCCACCCACTGTGAAATGTGGACACCTCTTTTTCCCTTACTAGCGATAGAGGGAGAGCCTGTGGCATGTCGAATTACTGGGTGAACGAGTAGCCTTTGGAGTACTGCAACTGTGTCTTTATTGATGCTTGCTGCACACTTGAATGCTTGGTGGAGAGTGCTGTTGCTTTTTTGCTGATGGGGTGGGGAGGTCGTTGCCTTGGTGCTGCTTATGCACGGGGGTGGGGAGCTGGGAGGTTTTAGGATTCTAACGTTTAACTGTCATTCATTTTTTGGGGCACTCCTCTCTTTTCGTGGATGTTTGCAAAGAAAGGACTTGGATCGACTAGGCTTGCACTGGCTGGAATTTAGAAGATTTTAGGGGGAATCTTATTGAAACGTATAAAATTCTAAAGGGATTGGACAGGCTAGATGCAGGAAGATTGTTCCCGATGTTGGGGAAGTCCAGAACGAGGGGCCACAGTTTAAGGATAAAGGGGAAGCCTTTTAGGACCAAGATTAGGAAAAACTTCTTCACACAGAGAGTGGTGAATCTGTGGAATTCTCTGCCACGGGAAACAGTTGAGGCCGGTTCATTGGCTATATTTAAGAGGGAGTTAGTTATAGCTGTTGTGGCTAAAGAGATCGGGGGTATGGAGAGAAAGCAAGTACAGGGTTCTGAGTTGGATGATCAGCCATGATCATACTGAATGGCGGTGCAGGCTCGAAGGGCCGAATGGCCTACTCCTGCACGTATTTTCTATGTTTCTATATTTCTAAAAAGAATTTCAGGATGTATAGTGTGTACATTTTTCTGAGAGTAAATGCACCTATTGAAACCTATTGAAGTCAGAGGAGAATGGCCAGACTGGCTCAAGCAGACAGGAAGGTGACAGTAACTCAAATAACCACATGTTACATCTCTGAATGCACAACATGTCAAACTTTGAAGTGAATGGGTAAAAGCAGCCGAAGACCACAAACATACACTCAGTGGCCACCTGCCTCAAAAGGGCAATAATTGTAAGAGTTGCCTTAATGACTATCATCCAGCGGCACTCACATCAACCATGATGACTAAGGAGCTGGTGGTAGACCTGAGGAGAGCTAAGGTACCGGTGACCCCTGTTTCCATCCAGGGGGTCAGTGTGGACATGGTGGAGGATTACAAATACCTGGCGATACGAATTGACAATAAACTGGACTGGTCAAAGAACACTGAGGCTGTCTACAAGAAGGGTCAGAGCTGTCTTTATTTCCTGAGGAGACTGAGGTCCTTTAACAGCTGTCGGACAATGCTAAGGATGTTCTACAAGTCTGTGGTGGCCAGCGCGATCATGTTTGCTGTTGTGTGCTGAGGCAGCAGGCTGAGGGTAGCAGAAACCAACAGAATCAACAAACTCATTCGTAAGGCCAGTGATGTTGTGGGGATGGAACTGGACTCTCTGACGGTGGTGTCTGAAAAGAGGATGCTGTCTAAGTTGCATGCCATCTTGGACAATGTCTCCCATCCACTACATAATGTATTGGTTGGGCACAGGAGTACATTCAGCCAGAGACTCATTCCACTGAGATGCAACACAGAGCGTCATAGGAAGTCATTCCTGCCTGTGGCAATCAAACCTTACAACTGCTCCCTTGGAGGGTCAGACACCCTGAGCCTATAGGCTGGTCCTGGACTTATTTCCCGGCATAATTTACATGTTACTACTTAATTATTTATGGTTTTATTACTATTTAATTATTTATGGTGCAACTGTAACGAAAACCAATTTTCCCTAGGATCAGTAAAGTATGACTATGACAATGACTATGACTATGAAGTGCTTTGAGAGGTTGATCATGACTAGAAGCAACTCCTGTCTCAGCAAGGACCTGGACCCACTGCAATTTTCCTTTCACCATCATCAGTCTAGAGTGAGTGTGATCTTCCTGGCTCTTCACAAGTCCTTACATCACCTGGACAATACTAATACATGTCAGGATGCTGTTTATTGACTGCCGCTCAGCATTTAACACAATCATTCCTACAGTTCTCATTGGAAATCTCCTAAACATGGGCCTTAGTGCTTCCCTCTGCAACTGGATCTTCGACTTCCTCACAATCTGTGCCGATGTGAAAAGTTATCTCCACTTCGCTGACCGTCAGTACTGGCACACCTCAAAGACGTATGCTTAGCGGTTTCAAGTTTCTGGGTGTCAATAGCTCTGAGGCACTATCTCTGAGCCTCTGGCTAAAGAAATTCCTCCTCATCTCTGTTCTAAGTGGACTTCCCTCTTATTGGATGCTGTGCCCTCTCTGAGACTTCCTAATATAAGAAACACCCTCTCCACATCCACTCAATCTAGGCCTTTCAACATTCGATAGGTTTCAATGAGATCCCCCCTTACTTGCCTAAATTCCAGTGAAATAGGCCCGGAGCTGTCAAATGCTCCTCATACATTAATTTTTTCATTCCCGGAATCTTTCTTGTAAACCTCTTTTGGACCCTTTGAAACCTTGAGATTTGCAAAAAATGATTTGAAAAGACTAAAAAAGGTTAAATTGATAAAAAGTTAAAAATAGAAATAAATAATTAAAGCCAGTTCCCAGATTACAAAAGAGTTCAGTTCCTGAGACACCACAGTCCTGGTGGCGCTGTCACATTCTCAGGTTCTACCTTTCTCTGTAATTCTGTTACTATCTCTTTAGTCTTTAATTTACACTGCATCAGACTGCATGACAGTCTTTGAATCACTTTGCTGTCCTTGCAATCCTTGTTGTATATATTATTACCAGGTACACTGTTTACTCTGTGAGTTTCATACCAGTGAGGAATTTCATTGATGCCTTTTGTACATGACAGTAAACCGATCTGTGCAGTTGAAACTAAACAACAGCAGTGTGTGGGAGAGGCTTACAGAAACAGCTGTGAGGGAAGAATGAGCAGGCACAAAAGAGCAGCCACCACTTACTCAGTGGGTCAGCAAGCCAGTCTGCTCATTAACCAAAAGAGATTCTGCGGATGCTGGTAATCCAGAGTAACACACATAACGTGCTGGAGGAATTCCGCAGGTTAGGCAGCATCTATGGAGGTGAATACACCTCCTCTACTGCCACAATGTGGCTACTCTCCATTTGGATGAGCAACACCTCATAATCTGTCTGGGCAGCTTCCAACCTAAAGGCATGGATATCATTTCTGCTCCAGTGTCTTCTGATCTTATGGATTTCTCTAACTTCTGGTAATTTCTCTACCCTCCTCTTTTGCCTTATCCCATTTCGGTTCCCCTCTCACCCCTTCTCTTATACTCACCTGCTCATTACCCCTTTCTAGTGCAGGGCTTCACAATCTGGGTCCAAGGACTCCTCAGTTAATGGTAGGTGTCCATGGCATAAAAGAAGATAGAAAACCCTTGCTCTAGTGCCTCTCTTCCCTTTCTCCCATGGCCTACTCTTCTCTCCTATCAGATTTCCTCCTGTTCAGCCCTTTACCTTCTCCAACTATTCCCTCCCAGTTTTTCATTTCATCTCCCGGCCCCACCCAACTACCTTCCCCCATTACCTGGTCTCACCTATCACCTGCTAGCTTGTGCTCTTTCTCCTCCCACCACTTTGTTATTCTGGTTTCTTTCCCCTTTCCCGTCCTGATGAAGGGCAGCCCAAAATGTCAGCTGTGTATTTCCTTCCTCAGCTGCTGCCTGAGATCCTCCAGCATTTTATGTGAGTCTGCTCAGAGCTTCCAGCTCCACCCAGACCCATCGCACTTTACTGTCTACCTGCTTTGTACTCTTTCTGTAGCCATTGCACTGCATTCTGCATTCTGTACATAGCTAAAGATTGGCTTTATTTGTCACATGTGCAGCAAAGCATCAAAGCATACAGTGAAATGCGTCATTTGCATCAACGACCAACACAGTCTGAGGGTGTGCTGGGGGCAGCCCACAAGTGTCACCGCACGCTGGCCCCAGTGTCGCAAGCCCATAACTTATTAACCCAAACAAATGTGGGAGGAAACCTGAGCACACAGAGGCAACCCACGTGGTCAAGAGGAGAATATACAAACTCATCACAGACTGCAGTAAGAATTGAACTCAGATCATCGTGCTGTGAAGTGTATCACTTTGTTATTCACTGTAATAAATTAATCTCTATGAACAGCATGTGCAATGTAAGTTTTTTACTGTCATAAATACAGGAGATGTTGCAGAAGCTGGAAATCTTGAGCAACATAAGGACCAGGTCAGACTGTATCTATAGAGGGGAATAAACAGTCAATGTTTTGGGCAAAAGCCCTTCGTTGGGACCATGTAAACAGAAGTCCTGGTCCTATGCTGCATTGAACATAGCACAATACAGCACAGGAACGGGCCCATGATCCACCACATCTGAGTCTACCATAATGTCATACTAAAGTAATTTCTCTGTCTGTATGTGATCCACATCTCTCCATCCATCACTATTCATGTGCTTGAAAGGAGAAGTCCTAGTGACATGGCCAGTGAATTCTCAAACTTCCACTAACCACTCCCCCTCTGTCTATTTACTCTTTTAATTTTTTCCTTCTTTCTTCTCTCTCCTCTTACTGTTCCAACTGATCCCCATCACCCTACCTCTTCTCCCCTCTTCCCATCATTCACACTCCTGCCACCAGATCCCCTCCTCAGCTCTCTCCCTCTATTCTATGCTCCACTTTCCTCTCTGATCAGATTCCGTCACCTCCAGTCCTCGACACCTCCACCTATCACCTTCTAGTCTCCGTCACTATTCCCAATCTCCCCTCCCCCCTCTGCCTATCACCACCTCACCTGGAACATACAATCCTGCCGGCTCTTGCTCCACCCCTTCTTTTCCGCCTTTTATACTGACTATCTCCCCTCTGTCTTTCAGTCCTGATGAAGATGTGAAATACCAATGGTTCAGTTCCCTCCGCAGATGCTGCCTAACCTGCTGAGTTCCTCGAGCAATTTTTGTGCTGCTCCATTGAATATAAACATGATCTTGAACATGAAAGCTAGAAATCACATCCCCAATTTCAGCAAAAACAAGCAATTACCTCTGGAGTCAATGTTAATTAAAAATCAATTAATTTAATCTATCCAACTTCTAATTGAATTTTTAAATTGTACACTGTAGCAGTATTTTTGTAAGAAATGAAATAATTTTTATTTGTTCACTGCACAGACAAAATAATAATGAGCTTGTAAATGGGCAAAGAATTACCAGCCGCTAATCAGCCCAATTCAGGCAGGTAAATGCTGATGTACTGCTTATAGCGAGGCCACTAGTTTGTGAATATTTGTACATCCTTTCTACGTAACTGTGTTGAATCTTTCACTGGTCAATGAATGCTGGTGAGAGGGAATGTAAAATATCATAAGACCTTAAGACATAGGAGCAGAATTAGGCTATTCAGCCCATCAACTCTGTCCACCATTCCACCATGACCAATTTACTTGGATTCACAATGGCCATTTGTCCCAATCAGTCCATACTGACCAAGATAGTCACATTTGCCCACCTTTGACCATAATTCCAAATGGCATAGGAGCAGAAGTAGGGCACTTTACTGATTAGGTCAGCTCTGACATCATGGGTGATTTATTTTCTCTCTCAATCCCATTCTCCTGTCCTCTTCCCATAACCTTTGACACCATTACAAATCAAAAACCTCTCAGCCTTTGCTTTAAATGACTTGGCCTCCACAGCCATCTCTGAAATAACAAACTAGAACATAGAACTTTACAGCTCAGTACAGGCCCTTTGATCCATGATGTTTAACCTACTCTAAGATCAATTTAATCCTTCCAGCCCACATAGCCTTCAATTTTTTTTCTATCATTCATATGCCAATCTAAGAATTTCTTAAATGCCTTGCATGTGTCTGGCACTACTACCACCCCCACCCGGGTGTTCCACACACTCACCACTGTTCTGTGTTGTGTGTTCATGCAGAAGGGATTGAAGGAAAACCTGTGGAATAAGGACAAGCACTGTTGGGACCCACATCTCAGGATAGGCTTTGAGGTCTCGAGTGAAAATGCAGTTGGGTCAAGGTGGCTTTATTGTCAGATTTAGCCACATGGTTTGTTCAGTAAATCTCAGTTACATTCAGAACAATGAGTTTGTGCTTTGTCCACCTTAGTTTGGACAATTGAGGAAGCAGGCTGGTCAGGCATGGAGAGTGGTATTGCCGCACAGAATATCAATTCATGAGGAACTGACAATGTTAATAAGACCATAAGACACAGGAGCAGAATTAGGCCATTAGGCCCATCGAGTCTGTTCTGCCATTCCATCACAGCTGATTTATAATTCCTCTCAGCCCCATTCACTGCCTTCTCCCTATAACCTTTGACACTCTGACTAATCAAGAACCTATTAACCCCTGCAACACATACAAAATGCTGGAGGAACTCAGTAAGTCATGCAACATCCATGAAAATGAATACACAGTTGATGTTTCAGGCCATTGCCCTTCATCAGGATTGGAAAGGAAAGGGAAGATGGCAGAATAGGAAGGTGAGGTGATGGGCTGGAGAACAAGCCAGATGGTGATACATGAAGGCAGGTGGATTCCCTACTCCTAACAGCCGCTGTATTTAATATACCCAGTTACTTGGTCTCTACAGCCAACGGTAGCAATGAATTCCACAGATTCACCACCCTCTGACTAAATAAATTTCTCACTTCCATTCCAAAGGTCATCCTTCTGTTCTGAAACTGTGCTCTCTAGTGCACGACTTTCCCACTATTGGAAACGTCCTCTCCATGTACATTCTATCTAGGCCTTTCCATTTTTGGTAGGTTCCGATGAGACTTATCCACTCATTCTTCTAAATTCCAATGAGAACAGACCCAGGGCCATCAAATGCTTCTCATACATGAGCCCTTTAACTCCAGGGATTATTCTCGTGAACCCCCTCTAGACCCTCTCCAATGCCGGCATATTCTTTCTCAGATATGGGGCCCAAAACTGCTCACAACTTGGATATGGAACCACATACTTTACTTGCCTTTATAGGTTTTGACCAGGAATTTGTACAGGATAATTTCAAGCTAGTTTGAGGACTGAGTCTCCTTATTTCAGTGTGACAATTTACGAAGATGCCTTAGTTACGATGACTAGTTGTAGACACAAACACTCCTACTAACACACAGCAGACCTCTGCAGGGTAATACACAGATGTTAGAGCTAAAAGACATGCAAAGGCTCAGTGCACATTATTGATCTTCCATATACAGAGAACAGTAGACAATAGAACAGAGAACAGTACAGCACAAAAACAAGCCTTTCAGCTTCTAACATCTGGACCAAACTCAATGTCAAACTAAACTAAGTCCCTTCTGCCTGCACGTGATCAGTTCCATTCCACTCCCTGCATGTCCATGTGTCTACCTGGCAGCCTCTTGACACAACAATCGGATCTGCGTCCACCACGCCTCGTGGTAGCCTGTTCAAGGCACCCACCACTCTCTGTTCATTAAAATTTGCTCTATGTAGCTCCTTTAAACATTTTCCTTTTCACCTTAAGAGGTTCCCAACCTTTTTTATGCCAATGTGCCTTACCATTAACCAAGATTATAATCTACCATATTAATGCCTTTCATAACTTTATAAATCTTTTTTTGTCAGCTTGCATGGTCCAAACAACTCAAGTTTTTTCAGCCTCTCCTTTTAGTCCATGCCCTCTAAACCGGGCAGCGTCCTGGTGAAACATTTCTGTACCTCTCCTAAACCTGTAAAAGGGGCTGGCCAGAATTGCATGAAAATGCAACCTAACCAAAGTTTTATACAGCCGCAACATGGCCCTTTGACTCTTATACCGTATGTTATGCCCCAATCAACAAAAGGCAAGTATGCTGTCTGCCTTTTTTACCATGTGTGTGTTGTTGTTACACGGAAAATGTTGTCAGCCCATACAGTCATTTTATGAATCAGTCATTCTGGTACACTGCCAGTTGTTCCACAGATCAAATCCATTAACTATCACTTTGAATGTTCTGACAGAAGTGATATAACTCAAATGAAATTGGACTTTGAAACTCTCTACAGGGGTTATACTGTTATTACTGTAAATTTTACAGAATAAGTTTAATAAAATTGCAATTAGGGATGGGAGAGTAACCTTATTTATTCGTGTCAGGTTTAAACTTTGGTTGCAGCAGTCAAGTGGAATCTTTAAACCCCCTGATGCACCCTCTCCATTTTTGAATTAAATCTTGTGTTTATTTTCTATTGGCATGGGTCATTGGACATATTACAGTGACAGTGATGAGTGATTGGGATTCAATTCCCACCACTGTCTCTAAGGAGTTTGTATGTTCTCCCCAACACTATGTGGGTTTCCTTTGGATACTCTGGTTTGCTCCCACAATTAAAGATGTACACACTAGAGTTAATGAGTTGTTGACATGTGCTATTGGCACCGGAAGCATGGCGACTCTTGCAGACTGCCTCCAGCACATGCTTGGACGGTGTTGGTCAGCAACATAAATGACACATTCATTGTGTGACAAATAAAGCTCATCTTTCACCAATAATTCAATTTTAATGGAAGTCCAATACTCCCTTGAACCCACTACCATCAGGAAGGAGATACAGAAGAATCAGGACTAGGACTGCTAAACTGGAAAACAGCTTCTTCCCTCAGGCTGTGAGACTAATGGATAGCCTGCAGCCACCGAGGTCTCGTCACTAGGTCAGTGATTACATTTTATTAACTTATCTATGGCAATATTTTGGTTTATGTGCTCCCTTTGGTTTATGTGATATATGTTTTGTGGTACACCATGGTCCAGAGGAATGTTGTTCTGCATGGTTGTACATATATATAAACTTGAACATGACTTGACAAAATGGTGGAAGATCAGTGAGATCAACAATCAAGAATAATCAAAGTGTGCTTGGCTCATAGTAGGACAAATAAATCATTCACAAACTCTGCTAAGGTATTCTGTCTAATGTATCTGATGTCACTGGTAGTTGGATTCTGTCACAAGGCATCACCTTTAGACAGATTTCTAATGACGGCCTGGAAACAAAGTGTTACCCAGAGGATTTGTCCTTTCATGATATCATTGGTGAAAAAAAAAGGACAGTCTTTTCAATCAAACTTCTAAAGATATACCACCATGCTGACAATTAAATGCCACCATTGCTACATTTAGAGCAACAAACTGCATAGTCGTGTAGCAGTTAGCAGTTAATCGCAACTGAAAGACTGGGGTTCAATTCCCTCTACTGTCTGTAAAGAGAATGTAATTTATCCCTGCGGCTGCATAGGTTTCCTCAGGATGCTCCGATTTCCTCCCACATTCCAAGACGTGTGGGTGAATGTTAGTGAGTTATAGGCATGCTATGTTAGTTCTAGAACCATGGTGACACTTCGGAATGCTAATTTGATTTGGCCCAAACAACGCATTTCACTGTAGGTTTTGCTGTACGTGTGACAAATAAAACTAATCTTTCAATTTTGAACAGAAGACATTCTGCAGATGCTGGAAATCCAGAGTAACACATATAAAATGCTGGAGGAACTCAGCAGGTCAGGCAGCGTTTATAGAAATTAATTAAGAGCTGACATTTTGGGCCAAGACCCTTCCTGATGAGTTGAGAAAGCAACAGTTTGACACCAGTGGAGTCGCAGGAGTTGCCCGTCAGTGTTGAACTCAAGGTAGGACTGCCTTCGAGACTCCAGTTCTGGAGCTCTCCTTGGGAGTTTACTCCCAAAGGCTTCCTCATGAGTGGGTTTGAGGTTTGAGATTTGAGCTTTCCTTCTCCAAGGTAGGCTGCCAACCGCAACTAATGATCTGCACCTGCCCGGACTGACTGGTTTTAGGGCACCAGTAATCTGCCTTTATCCCTTCTGGCAGTTGAAATGGTTCCACTGGGCTTACTAACGAAGGCACACACGAAGGCCAGGAGCTGGACTTGGTTGTCAGAGGCTATTTGAGACACATGCCATTGGGAGCATTTGATAGGTAGTGGGAGCTTAACCCACTACACACCCACAATCCCAAATGCATCACCACCACCCCCCCCCCACCACCACTATGACAACCTTGAAGAACTAAGATAGAGTGCATCCAATTTGCAGTGCATAAACACATAAAATTATTTTAGTAGTGGTCTTAACCATTTTTCCAAGAGTGTATTACAGGGAATAGTCTTTGATGAAAAATAATTGAGATGCAAATAACACCCTGGGGATTATTAAGTTTGAGAGTGGTACTAAGATTTATAAGAAAAACATTGGATATCATGAATTCTAACACAAACAAATCTAAATGCTAAACCATCTCTACAGTGGCCTGTTAGCCTTGCAGCAGCTCTTTGAAGTAATTTGATTTTTTTCATGTAAATTAATTTGTCTGTAACTCCCACAGATAACCTTTTTGTCTCGTCTTTTCTATTGCCAATTTGCATTCTCTCAAGGGGATTAATGTCGGTGTTAATGTAATAGAGAGAAATTGAAGTTGGTCCAATATTGAACAGACTTGTGAGAGGCTGTGACTCCAGCTTTGGCACTGGAGGGAAGCCACTGTGAACACTGTATTAGCTAACATTTTGAACCATCTCAACAAAACTTTCATTGAGCCTATAGTAAGCAACACTTTTGGAAAAGGATGTTACCAAAAGAGTTTTTTTTTACTGGAAATATTTGATACTGCTTTTCCTCCCACATGATTATTAATTTAATTATTCATTTATTCATGCGTATAGCATGGTAACAGTCCTTTCTGGCCCAACAACTCTGCGCGGCCCAGTAACACCCATGTGATGAATTAACCTACTAACCAGTAGATCTTTGGAATATGGGAGGAAACCAGAGCACCTGGAGGAAATCCATATGGTCACAGGGAGAAAATACAAACTCCTTACAGGCAGCGACAGGAGCATTTTATTCCCTGAAAAGACGGAAACTGAGGGGCGAACTGACAGGGGCGAACTGACAGAGGCAAACAAAAATTATCAGTAAGTTGGATGGCTGTGGTCTTTTTCCCAGGGTAGGGATTTGAATCTTTAGAGGGGACAAGGTTTAGGGCAAGAGAGAAAAGATTTAAAGAGGATCAAGTGGAATTCTTCTCACAAAGAGGGTGGTGGATATAGGATATGTGCTTTGAGCGTAGGCTGAAGAGGTGGGTCAAATTACATTTAAAAGATATTCAAGTAGGTAAAAGGAAAGAAGAGGAGTATGAGGACTAAACACAGGCAAAGAGGGATAGCTTAGATCAAAGAAGATGTTCAGGAGCCTGAAGACACACACTCAATGTTTCAGAAACAGCTTCTTCCCCTTCACCATCAGATTTCTGAATGACAATGAACCTATGTACAATATCTCATTATTTTCTTTCTTTTCTGCCCTCTTTTTGCATTACTTAGTTAATATTATATAAATATATTTTATTATGTATTGCAATGTACTGCTGCAACAAAACAGTTACCGAGCTACCCACAGCCCTCTATTTTTCTAAGATCCATGTACCTATCCAGGAGTCTCTTAAAAGACCCTATTGTATCTGCTTCCACAACTGTTGCCAGCAGCCAGTTCCATGCACTCACCACTCTCTGCATAAAAAACTTGCCCTGACATCTCCTCTGTACCTACTCCAAAGCACCTTAAAACTCTGCCCTCACGTGCTAGCCATTTCAGCCCTGGGAAAATGCCTCTGACTATCCACATGATCAATGTTTCTCATCACCTTATACATCTCCATCAGGTCACCTTTCATCCTCTGTTGCTCCAAGGAAAAAAGGCAGAGTTCACTCAACCTATTCTCATAAGGTATGCTCCCTAATCCAGGCAACATCCTTGTAAATCTCCTTTACACCCTTTCTATAGTTTCCACATCCTTCCTGTAGTGAGGTGACCAGAACTGAGCACAGTACTCCAAGTGCGGTCTGACCAGGGTCTTATACAGCTGTAACATTACCTTTCGGCCCTTGAACTCAGTCCCATGGTTGATGAAGGCCAATGCACCGTATGCCTTCTTAAGCACACTGTCAACTTGCACAGCAGCTTTGAATGTCCTATGGATACGGATGCAAGATCCCTCTGATCCTCTTATGTGTGGTGTTTCATTGATTCTATTGTGTTTGTTTGTAATGACTGTGAATCCCCATCAGAAAATGAATCTTAGTGTTGTATAATATATGGTGATATACATGTAATTTAATAATAAATTTACTTTGATTACAGCTTGGAGCACTTATGACATCCTTGTTATCCTGACAAACTCTAAATGCAAGATACCAACTAAACTGCAGGGGACAAAAAGAACTGACCAATTTACAGATTTAGAACCAAAAACTAAACAAAGTCTATTGCAGTGCAAAAACACAAGAGATTCTGCAGATGCTGGAAAACCAGAGTAATAAATACAAAATGCTAGACTGCTGTGTACATACATCTACTGATGCTTCTGGACACATCTTCAGTGATGTTCCTGGAATCATCGGGTGTTTCGGGTCTTTCAACATCATACAATCTCCTCCAGGTGACCCAGCCGGGGCTGATCAGACCCCAGCTTGTGTCCAGATGGCTAGCTACTTATGACTCCATGGCTCCCCTCTTTTGAGCCACAGCCATCTTGAAGCCCTCTCTGCCGCATCGGTGGTACTGCGGATGGCCCTCCTCTTCCTTTCTCCCTCGATGCCCAAATTGCTGAAGGCTCTAACTAAAGAATGGGCTATGAATCCCCTGCAACCAACCTCCACTGGGAGACACCTCGCTCTCCATCCAGCCTGCTGACAGTTGCTGACCAGTCCTGCGTACTTGGAGAGCTTCCTTTCAAAGGTCTCTTCCAAGCTATCTGCCCATGGGACTGTCAGCTCCAGCAGCACCACTTGCTTAGTCGACTCAGACACTAGGACAATGTCTGGTCGCAGGGTGGTGGCTGCGATATGGTTGGGGAACTTCAGCTGCCCTTCGAGGTCCACCAACAGCTGCCAGTCCCTTGCAGAGGTCAGAATGCCTGCAGATGTTCTTTTGGCAGGTATTGGCTGCTCCCCAGCTCTGACAAAGGCAATGGTCTGCTTGGAGGGTCGGGACCGCTTCGCCCACTCAACTCCTGCGCTGACGGCTTCAGCGATGGTCTTCAGGACCTGATCGTGCCTCCACCTGTACCGTCCCTCACCAAGTGCCCTTGCGCAGCCACTGAGGATGTGCTCCAGGGTTCCTCGCTTGGAGCACAGTGGGCACGCAGATGACTCTGCCTTGCCCCATGTGGGCAGGTTTGATGGGCTTGGAAGCACATCGTACACTGCCTGGATGAAAAATTGGATGCGGTGTGGTTCGGCTTTCCAAAGATCAGCCTAGAGAAACTCAGCAGGTCAGGCAGCATCTATGGAAAGGAATAAAGAGTTGATGTTTTGCGCCAAGACCCTTCATCAGAATTTCGTCATCCTGTTGAAGGGTCTCAGCCCAACAAGTTGATTCTTTATTTCTTCCCATAGATGCTGCCTGACCTGCTGGGTTCCTCTAGCATTTTATGTGTATTACTCTGATGTCAATGAAGCTGGAATAATCAATTTATAACATAAGCCATCTGAGTGAAATCCTGATAGTGAACATTGCAAATTTAACCCTTTTTTCTAAAATGATTTCAGTACTATGCATATTCTGCATTGATTGATGATTACTTTTATTTGTCACATGTATTTTGAAACATTAAAACATTACTGTGAAATGCATTGTTTTGCATCAAATCAAATCAGCGAGTTTGCGCTGGGCACAGGAGTCACC
This sequence comes from Mobula birostris, assembly GCF_030028105.1. NCBI lineage: Eukaryota > Metazoa > Chordata > Chondrichthyes > Myliobatiformes > Myliobatidae > Mobula > Mobula birostris. The sequence continues at coordinate 175,738,638 of NC_092371.1, forward strand.
ATGCTTCCAGCATACCCACAACTTATTAAAAATAACCTCTATGTCTTTCTAACTGGTTTCTATTTCTAAATGGTTGTATTACCATCTGGTACGGACATCTTCAAAAGGTGATGCCTCAAAAAGGTGACATCAATCATTAAGGAACCCCAACACCCAGGACCTGACCTCTTGTCATTGCTACTATCATGAAGGAGGTGCAGGTGCCTGAAAACACAAGCTCAATGTTTCAGGATCAGCTTCTTCTCCTTCACCATCAGATTTCTGAATGGACAAAGAACACCACCTCACTATTTCATAAATTTTTTTTGCTCTGTTTTTACACTACTAATTTAATTTATTTTTTATTATAGATACTTATAGTAAGTTATGCTTTATATTATTATGTATTGCACTATACTGCCGTCACAAAACAACAAACGTCATGAGATAGATCGATGTTAATAAACTTGATTCTGATTCTGATTCAGAACCTCACTAAAAAGAAGATATAGAACAGTACAGCACAGTGCGGGCCCTGAGGCTGACGTTTTTGTGCCGACCATTTAAACTACTCTGAGATCAATCTAACCCTTCCTTCATACATAGCTCTCCATTTTTCTATTATCCATATGGCTATCTAAGAGCCTTTAAATGTCCCTATAATGTATCTGCCTCTACCATCACCCCAGATGGATATTTCATGTACTCATCACTCTGTGTAAAAAAAATCTTATCTCTGGCATCCCCCTGTACTTTCCTCCAATTGCCTTCAAATGATGCCCCTTGTTATTAACCATTTCTGCCCTGGGAAATAATCTCTGACTGTCCACTTGCTCTATGCCTCTATTATCATGTAAACCTCTAGCAAATTGCCTTTCATCCTCCTTTGGTGCAAAGTGAATCTGCAGCAATAAAATGCTGGAAAATTAACATTTGTAGCTTTAGTCCTCTTTGACGGGGTTCAGTGAAACCCTCTCTCACTGCTCCCCATCTATAACTTCTTCAGCCTTTCAACCTTTCAACCACATTTTGACCCAGACTTGCTTTTTTCCAACCAACTGTCCAGCTCTTGGCTCCATCCCTCCCTCTCCTGTCTTCTCCTATCATTTTGGATCTCCCCCTCCCCTTCCCACTTTCAAATCTCTTACTGTCTCTTTTTTCAGTTAGTCATGACGATGGGTCTCGGCCCGAAACGTCAGCTGTACTTCTTCCTATAGATACTGCCAGGCCTGCTGCATTCCACCAGCATTTTGTGTGTGTTATTTGTGGCTTTTGACATGATCTGAACTCTTGATAAATAAGCTGTACTAAGTATAACACTGGTCTTCAACAAGAATCAACTCAGAAGGAATAGGACCCATACTCTTAATGTGCCATTTCCTCAGCTGCATTCCAGTGCACCTCTCATATATTTCATGTAATTCTTAATTTGTACTTTTGATTTGATAGGATATTTATAAAATGGTTATTTATTTAAAGATACTCTGTGGTCTAGGCCCTTCTAGTCCTTCGAGCAGCACTGCCAGAAACCCTCCGATTTAGCCCTAGCTTAATCATGGGAGAATTGACAATGATCAATTAAATTACTAACTGGTAGCTTAGACTGTGGGAGGAAACCCAAGCACCTGGAGGAACCTCTGGCATTCCATGGGGAGAACATACAAACTCGATACAGTGGATGTTGGGTTAAACTTCAAACTCCGTTGTCCCATACTGTAATAGTTTTGTGCTAACTGCAACGCTACTGTGATACTTGGTTATTAATTACACAACTGGTTTCCAAGTAACTTAAAGCACTACAGATTAAATATAACAAACCCATCATTAAATCTCAGCTAAAGGAGCAATTAGAGAAACATAACCATTTTCCCCATATTGTTAGACTGTTCTTGTTCAGAATTAATTGCAGAATGAATAAACAAGGATTTGTAATTGCCAATTTATGGCTCAAGTTTTCACAAATCTTCACTCTGCATAACTTTGAAACGAATGAACTTGTGATACTAATCAGGTGCATGAGGTAATTTATCTTTTTGATCTCTCCTGCACACCAAAATCACTGACTTGTCAACAGTTGCTAGATTTATCTTACCAGGGCTTTGCAATAAAGATCTTGGCCCTTTATGCTGGGATGAGAAATGTCTTTTCAATGTATGGGCAATGACAGTTTATTCAAAATGGCAGCGATGTATTTCCATTCAAGTTGAAAAAAGAGAATTCTTCCAGGAAATTCAATGCCTTGAATGTAGCTTGAAAATAATGGAGAGGTATTGATGCTCACTGCTACAGAGTAAATTGCACAGCTCGTTTTGGAGTTAGGACTTGGTTATGGAAAAAAGTACAGTGAAGACTAACAGCTAGTAATTTGGAATGTGAATTGTTCTAATGTGGGAACAAGAAACCGCAGACAAAAGGAGAGATATGGAATGCAGCAGCAATGACACCCAAGCTTCAGGAACTACACTAATTTTGTTATAGCATGCACCCGTTGTTGTAATAGAAACTGGATTTACTATTAGACCTATGGATTTTCACTTTATTCAGTAATCAGGACCTAGTCTGGTACTAATTAAGTTTTTCTGAAACCACTATTCTGTTATCCAAAAATAATCTTGCTGGTAATCTAGTCAACTGAGAATGTAAAAGCTGTACCAAATTCATGCTCATGTAGGTCAGCTTTGGTTTTGTGGTGCATACCAATTTATAATAAATTACCCATTTTTTGAACACCAACTCCATGTGATCTTCCAGTTTGTTTCTACATTTGGCATTATCAGACATGTTCAGTCAAACAGGGACATTGCTGTATCAGTTTCCCAGATGACTCATGGGATACACAATAAGAATCCTCGCATACAGAATTGAATTTGAATAATTATAAGATCATGAAATGACCGTAAGGATAAACTAATGATTGACAAAAATGAAGGAAGCTTGGGCTGATACATTTTAGAACATAGAGCATGGAACAGCACAACAGGCCATTTGGGCACAATGTTGTGCCTGTAGTGTATTTAATATATCAATAATATTTGAATAATATTGTAAATGTTACAATAATGAGAATGTCATGAACAGAGCAAACACAAAAAGAGAAATAATGTATGAGATCAGGTAAAGGCAACACAACTTCATTGGACATGTGATTAGGAAAGAGGAGTTAGAATGCACGGTAATTATGGTAAAGATTGAAGGGAAGAAAGCAAGAGGAAGACAAAGACAAATGATGATGGAGACAGCAGCCAGGGAATTGGAAATGAATACCAATGAATTGATCCACTTGACCCGAAACAGGACTGTGTGGGCCATGACAGTCAAAGCTCAAACTGGGTATGGCACCTGATGATGATGATTATTGTAAATATATTGTTTGATTAAGTATTCTTTGTTTGTTTACATTATGGGTTATATGTAAGAAGTATGTGAGTGGCATACGTCATTATGCCACCATGTTATATGTGAGTGACGCACTAAAGAAAAATTAAACAGACAAAATAACCTGGCTCCTGTGTTTATCTTTCAATTATTATCTGGAGTTGCAAAACAGAGGTGACAAAGAAATTTAAAAATTAACCTAAGATGACTATCTACCTGTTGAAGCACAGTATATTTTTTTCTTTGAAAGGCTGGGGGAGAGACATCTGAGTTTTAAAAAAAGGCAAAAAATGGATGAAATTAACAAACAACAACGACAGCCATCGGTTCATAAACAGTGAGTACCAGGAAAGATAGAAATGTTCAATTGCACAACAGATAACTGGGTGACATATACTGAACAAACTGAGCAGTACTTTGGAGCAAATTAAATAGCCAATACAAAATGAGTGCCATTGTTCCTGAGTGCAGTAGGTGGAAAGGCATACAGTTTGCTTAGAAGTTCCAACCAAACCAACCAAAATGATCTTTGCTGATATTCTGAACATAATGCAAGCACATTTAGAACTGAAACAATTATCAATTGCAGAACATTTTAGACTTCATAAGCAGAATCAAAAGGAAGGGGTGTCTATTTGAGTTTACATGGCTAAGTTGAAGAAGTTGTCTGAGCGTTGTCAGTTCGATAATGGGCTTGAGAGATTGTTTGTGGAATCTCACAAGAAAGGATTCAAAAACAGCTCCTAACTGAGGTATAACTCACATTTAAAAGAGCAGTTGAAATTGTTGTATCAATGGAAACAGCAGCCAGAGATACAGTTGAGTTACAGTCAGGAATGAAAGAGAGTATTAACAAAATTACACCATCTAAAGCGAAATCTGTTTGGCTGAACAAACTGGTTTCCCATTATGCCAGAAGCTCACATACACCAGAACAAGATAAACAGTTAAGTTGCATTTTCAAAAAGAGCACTGATCTGTATGCTGTTGATGAAAAATCTGACAGCAATGAGATTAACACAGGATTGAGTAGCCCTGAGATTTACATTGTGAAAACTAACAGGCAACAAAGAATATGGCTTAAACCAGAAGTGAATGGTAAATTAATTAAGATGGAGTTGGATATTGGCTCCGCTGTTTCAGATATTCTACAAAATGAGTTTAAACAACATTTCAAAGATACTGAACTGAAGCCTGCAGGTATCCAAATAAGAACTCACACTAGAGAAAAGATAACTCTTGTGGGAATGGTATTCCTAACAATTAAATAGAACAACAAAAAGCCACATTGGTCTTGTATGTGGTAGGTTACAGGAGAACCAGCATTGAGGGACTGTGATTGAATGAGACAACTACAATTTGACTTGCATGCCACATCTCCTGCAAAAGAGTCAACTGAAAGTGAATTAAGAAATGTACTGGATGATGCCACAGTAGTGTTCAAGAATAGCATTGGAAAACACAAAAATATAAAAGGTAAAATAGTGTTAAATGAAAATGCCACACTCAAGCTTTAGAAAGCTTGTCTGGTTCCTTATTCCATCTATGATAAAGTAGCCAGTGACCTAGATTGCATGACGGCTAAAGGAATTCTTTCCAAGGTTGAGTGCAGTCCAATGAGAATTGTTGTACTTTCCTGCTGAGAGCTAAAGTATTGGAGGAACCAGTCATCTAGGCATAGTCAAATTGAAAATATTGGCTTGAAGCTTTGTCTGTTGGCCTGGGATAGATCAACAGTTCAAGCAGCTTGCCATGCACTGTTCCGGATGCCAGCACATCCAGAATTGACCAAGAATAGTACCTCTACATCCCTGGGAATGGCCTACATTGCTCTGGCATAGGATTTAGGTCCATTTTTCCAGACCATTCATGGGAAAAATTTTCTTGGTGGTAGTGGATGCAGCTACAAAGTGGCTGAAAATGTTTCTAGTAGCCTCCACTACAGCCTCACAAATGGTTGATGTGTTGAGAAGCCTCATCTCAAGGAATGGAGTTTTAGAACACTTGGTCAGTAACAATGGACCAGGTTTGTTTCGGAACAATTTCAGTCATTCCTGCGACTTAATGGAATAAGATGTATTACACCTGCACCATACCTCCCAGCTGCAAATGGCTTGATAGAAAGGTCTATCCACAGTGTAAAATACGTACTTTGAGCAGGGTCAGTAGAACACACTACACTGCATTAGAAGTTTACTAATTTCCTCTTTGCATATTGCAATTTAGCACACTCCATAACCAACAACTCACCAGCTATTCTGTTCCTGGGCCTCCCCTTGCATTCACACTTGGATCTCCACAAACCCTATCTCAGGAATATGTAGGACAACTAGCTGAGACAAAATGAGGTTTCCTCAAACTAGAAGGTTCAATGTTTCACTCCTGGATGAGAGTACTCATGAGGGCCTACAGAGATTATCAAAAGTAGATACTTGGAAAGATTAAGGACAGAGTTGCACCACTCTCCTACTCAGTGGAGATGGTGTAGCCCAAGTTAATTAAACACAAAGATGTAATGTTAGAAAGCTCCAATTGTAGAAGGATGGTTTACTGAGTTTTTAAAAAATGAGAACTTGGGGGCGGGGGGAAGCTATGTAAGAATGAGACAGAAACATAGAAACATAGAAAGTAGGTGCAGGAGGCCATTCGGCCTTTCGAGCCTGCACCGCCATTCAGTATGATCATGGCTGATCATCCAACTCAGAACCCTGTACCAGCCTTCCCTCCATACCCCCTGATCCCTTTAGCCACAAGGGCCATACCTAACTCCCTCTTAAATATAGCCAATGAACTGGCCTCAACTGTTTCCTGTGGCAGAGAATTCCACAGATTCACCACTCTCTGTGTGAAGAAGTTTTTCCTCATCTCAGTCCTAAAAGGCTTCACCTTTATCCTCAATCTGAGACCCCTCATTCTGGACTTCCCCAACATTGGGAACAATCTTCCTGCATCTAGCCTGTCCAATCCCTTTAGGATTTTATACGTTTCAATAAGATCCCCTCTCAATCTTCTAAATTCCAACAAGTATAAGCCTAATCGATCCAGTCTTTCATCATATGAAAGTCCTGCCATCCCAGGAATCAATCTGGTGAACCTTCTTTGTACTCCCTCTATGGCAAGGATGTCTTTCCTCAGATTAGGGGACCAAAACTGCACACAATACTCCAGGTGTGGTCTCACCAAGGCCTCGTACAACTGCAGTAGTACCTCCCTGCTCCTGTACTCGAATCCTCTTGCTATAAATGCCTGCATACCATTCGCCTTTTTCACTGCTTGCTGTACCTGCATGCCCACTTTCAATGACTGGTGTATAGTGACACCCAGGTCTCGATGCACCTCCCCTTTTCCTAATTAGCCACCATTCAGATAATAATTTGTTTTCCTGTTTTTGCCACCAAAGTGGATAACCTCACATTTATCCACATTAAATTGCATCTGCCATGAACTTGCCCACTCACCTAACCTATCTAAGTCCAAGATGTGGCTGATGCAGGCATGGAGAAGTGATAGAAAGGCAGCAAACTATAAGAAACTAAAGATATAAACTATTAAAGGTGGAATTTGCAGTGAGCACCTCTGCCCTGTTTTCTTGAAAACCTCAGGATGGAGGAGAGACAATATTGATAAAAAATTATTGAAGCTATGGCCATAACAGCAGCAGCTATAACGAGACAATATCTGCAAAGATGAGTATCCAAGATCTCTACTGTATAACTGGGAATTCATTCTGTTAAATCATATCAAGGGATTTTGTCAGTTTTTTTTGCATAAGTTTTGTGAATCAGCCTTCTGTGGATGACCCGCTATTTCATACAATGAACCAAGAAACAAGATGGCGAGCTACCCAAGATCAAAGGACCAGCACAGTAATAAAATGTTTAATGACGGAGAGGATTTGATATGGTTGGTTGTATAAGTTTATTTTCATTCCAAGGATCTGAATTTGATTTTCTGCAAAAACTGGTAGTTTTGCAAGGACTTTGATAAGTTACTGAATGAAATTTACTTTGTTTAAAAGTTGTTATGCTGGAGAATTTGTCATGAAAGGTGTTAAGCTGTACATTTTTTTTGGTGTTGAATTTGAACTTCTAGACATACTGACTTGAACTGAAATTGAAATTAACCATAATACTTAAAAATATGAATTCAATTAGTTTTCTAATTGGGGTTAAATAAAAAAAAAAGTTTAGTGTGTAAACTAAACCTTTAAATAGGGAATACCATTAGATCTAATTATTTAGAGGAATTGGAGTAAGAAAGGCTATTCTAACGAATCTTACTGATTCTGACAAACAAGGAATTTGTTTTTTGTTTGATATCTAAGATCTGGAACCTAAACAGAATATTGGAATTTTGAATTTTTCTTACTCATGTAAATATTTTGAATGTATTGTTATTTTTATAAACAAAAACTTACTTCCAGAAGTTATGCTTTCTATTCACTGCCTCCTTTTGATGCCTGGAGCTTCTGATAGTCTACTAGCACCTAGTGTAGTACTGTGTAATTTGATTTTCTCATAAAGAGTGTGGACCAGTCACAGAAAGGAAGACAAGCACTACTTAAGTGTTTCAATTGCATCAGGTGGAGACAACACATTGATCAGTTGAGGAGGGCAGAGTCAATTATTAGAGGTGGTTTCCAGAGGTTTCACAACCACTTCCCGGAATCCCAGAGTTAACACCTACAAACCCCACTTTGGAAGCCCCAGAATCTGGGATTGTTTCACAGCCACAAGTCTCTCCTGCCTGCCAGTGTGATACCCCTCATCAAGAAAGACGTTACCCCACATGAGTAAAAAATCTTTCACAGCGATTAAATCTTTAGACCTGAATGGGATATGCTGGGAATGTCTATAAAGTAGTTGGAGTTTATAGCTGAGCAGCGAGGAGTGTAATGTATTAATATTTCAGTAATATTTGAGTTAAATTGCTTTATTAAGCATTCTTTGTTGTTGTTTACATAATTGATTAGGAGTCATAGGTAAGAAGTACATGAATAGCATACGTTATTACTTCACCAAATCATATGCAAATGCCTCACTGAAGAAAAACTAAGTAGACAAAATATCCTGGCTCCCGGGTTTTTCATTTGATTAGTTTCTAGAGTTACAAAACCTAACAGTGCCAATCTTTTAACATACTCTAAAATCAGTCTAACCCTTCCCTCATACATGGCCCTCATTTTTATTTTCATCCATGTGCCTAACTAAGAGTTTCTTAAAGGTCCCTAACGTATCTGCTTCAACTGCCACCCGAATTTCATGTACCCACCACTTACTGTGTAAAAAGCTATCTCTAACAACCCCCTTATACTTACCTCCAAACACCTTAAACCTACAACCCCTTGCATTAGCCAATTCCTCTCTGGGAAAAGGTCTCTGGCTGTCTATGCCTCTTATCATCTTGTATAGCTCTATTAAGTCACCTTTCATCCCCCTTCACTCCAAAGAGAAAAGCTCTAGTTCTCTCAACTAACCTATCTTCATAAGACTGATGATTATAATAATGAAACAGTGCTAACTCATAATTTGGGACATAGATCATTGCAGCACAGTACAGGTCCTTTGGCCCAAAATATCTAGTCAGTCTTTTAACCTGCTCCAAGATCAATCTGACCCTTCCTTCATATGTAGCCCATTATGCTCCATTTTTTTTTCTATCAGCCACGTGCCTATCAAAAAAATTATGGTAAGATGGCATCATGTTTGATTGCAGCGGCTTCTGCGGAATAAACCAAAGATGTTATTGCTCCTTTAAAATGTACTTTTTACATTTGCGAAGTCCTGATGGACATTAAGAACTTAAAGTACTGCCGGTCTACACCAAAGGTGAGTTGCTCATTAGTGGAGAAACTGAAGGAGCTGAATGGTATGGATAGTGTTGCTGTCTGTGTCAGAGAGGAGTTGGAGGCATCGGTGTGCAAAGGAGATATGCAGTCTAACAGCAGGTGATCACCTCAGCCACTTTTCTTGTGATCACAAAACCTTGATGAACATTGTTAATGGTGAATGCTGTAATTCTGATTCACTGATTTATTGGCAGACTGCGGGTGAGTTGCGTGGCCTTTAGTCATAGCAACGACTAGGCCTCAAGTCATGGTGTCGCCTGTTTAAAGCTGCCCGTGAAAGAAGTGACAGAGTTGATGCGCTCCACTGGAGGCGGTGTGATGCGGCATCCCCAAGTTGACATCAGTACTGCCCCCTAGCGTTAGCGCAGCAGAAGACAAACATTCATGGACTATGGTTTTGGACTACTTTTTTTGTGTGACTGTATGTTAGGGATATCTCATATGTCCTTGCTATCTTATATTTGCTATATGTGTTTTGCGCTTTGTGTGCCTGTAATGCTGTGTTTTGCACCTTGGCCCCAGAGTAACATTGCTTCATTTGGCTGCATTCATGGATACTTATATCTGGTTAAATGATAATTAAATTTAAACCAAGAGTCTCTTAAATGTCCGTATCATACCAACCTCTATCACCACCCCTTGCAGCGCGTTCCACACCCCCTCCACTCTATTTAATACAGAATAGTACGGTACAGCATGAGCCCTTCAGGCCAAAATGTTCTGCAACCTTTTAATCAGAGCCTGGCAAGCTAATCCTCCACAAGGCAGACAAACTGAAGGATTGCATTCAGAAAACAAAAGTTCTAAGATGATTCCCTCACATAAAAAAAACACTTATTTTGAAATGAAGTTCTGCTGATGCTTTTAATTCAGAGCAACACATACAAAATGCTGGAGGAACTCAGCAGGCTAGGCAACATCTGTGGAGAGTAAAAATTGTTGGTAATTTGGTCTGAAACAGGAATGGAAAGGAAAGGGGAACAAGCCAGATTAAGAAGATGCGGGGGGAGGGGAAGGGGTACAAACTAGCAAGTGATGGGTTTGGAAGCAATGTGGAACAAGATGGCATTGAGAAAAATTCCCAGGAAAGACATGTAGCTGTGGTAGTGAGTCTGGGTGAGTGTATGGTCAATGGGGCGGAGAGGAATAGAGATCACCAAGGGGGAGCAGTGATAATGGGTCTCACTGAACTTCCATATAAAAATCTAATCTCTTTCTTTTGAGAAGTTTCAGTTAATGTTCCGCTCACCACTGCACTTACTTTTCCTTACCCAACCGTACTGATATTTTCAATTAGCTCACAGATGTCATGTTTGGCCTGTTGAGCTCCTCTAGCATTTTGTGTGTGTTGCTCAGATTTACAGCATCTGCAGATTTTCTCTTGTTTGAGATGTAATGAGACATCAATTTGCTAACATAAGACGTTATGAAATGATGCGACAATAAAATGTTATAGATGCAGCCTAATTTCTTGCCATTACAGAGGGTTCCAATTACATTTGGCTGAGAGAATTAAAATGTATTTATTTTATTTATTTAAAAATACTGTGAGGAATAGGTAATTACAACCCACCTATTTAACCTTAGCCTAATCGCAGGACAATGTATGATAACCAGTTAACGTACCAACTAGTAGGACCTTGGACTGTGGGTGAAGTCAAAGAACCCGGAGGAAACTCACACGGCCTTGGGACAACATCATAGAGCAGCACAGGAGCATAGTGGTGAGCACAATGCTTTACAGTACAACCAACCCAGCTTCAATTTCTACTGCTGTCCGTAAGGTGCCTGCACCTTCTTCCCCTGATCATGTGGGTTTCCTCTGGATGCTCTTGTTTCCTCCCACATTCCAAAGATGTACTGGTTGATAGGTTAATAGGTGATTGTAAGTTGTCCGTGATAAGGCAAGGGTTAAATTGGGACTGCTGGCCGAATTGGTTTGAAAGGCTAGAAGGTCTATTCTGCACTGTATCTCAGAACGAGAGTCAGGTTTAATATCACCAGCATGTATCATGAAATTTGTTGTGGCTGTGGTAGCAGTATAATGCAATACATAATAATAGGAATAGGAATGAAATAGTTCAATGAAACAGGTAGTTCAAGAATAAAAATGAAAACGTAGAGAGATAGTGTTCATCGGTTCAATGTCCATTCAGGTATCAGATGGTAGAGGGGAAAAGAACTACTCCTGAATTGTTGAATTGGTGCCTTCAAGCTCCTGTACTTCCTTCCTGGTGGTAGAAATTAGGGCAAGGCATGTGCTGGGTATTGGAGATCCCTAATGATGAATGTGTCCTTTTTGAGGCATTGTTCTTTAAAATGCCTCAATAAATAAATTAATTAATACAATTTAAAACATAACTTGCAAACACCTTACAGACAGTGCTGGAATTATTTCTGAAATCCAACCACCTGATCTGTAACAGTGTCGCACTAACTGCAACACTACCATGGCGCTATCTAGTTCATGTCAGATGGGAGAAATTCTTCTGCTAATCAAAAGACCAAACTGATGGGTGAACAATGCTAATAAACACCTCCTGTCAGTTGCTCTGTGATGCACAAGTCATTGATGTATTTTAATCATCACTCACATAATATCAGATGCATCAAATAAAGTGGAGTGTGTTCCTTGTCAGTTCCAAAGAAACCCCTGAACAGCTGAGACTAATCAGCATATAGGAGCGAGACTGAAAATCTGGTTGAGTGGTGCCAAAACAATGATCTCTCATTTAACGTCAGCAAAACCAAAGAGCTGATTATTGTCTACTGTTCTATCTCTGTCTTCATTGATTCCTGAATGGTTATCAATCACCACTAATCTCATCAGTGGTCTCCTTTGCTAAACTGGTGTGTGAACCTTAGGAACTTGTTTGAAACCCTTTTAGTTGCTGGAAGAAAACCAGCTCATTTATATTGAAGTTCTGATGTTTGTCTCATCATGCTTAAGGCTAATTTCATCTGTGACAGGGTCCTGAATTACCCCTAGTAACTGTGCTTTTGAAAAGAGAGAGAGTTATTTAACACCAACAACTTGTTTTTAAAAGAGAGAGAGAGAGAGAGAGAGAGAGATGAAGACTGCTCACAGGTTGTTTATACTTTCTTCAAGGATATTTGCCTGCTTGTACATTTCTTACACAGACAAAGGAAAGAGGAGTTATTTGAGTGACAGTTGATGCTCAGAACGGGACGTTAAAATAGAAGGTCAGAGGATAGGCCTCAGACACATGTTTTGGGACACTGAATGAGCTTTGTGTGCCCACAGAAAAAGTGGGGTTTTGGAGGATCGATCAGGCAGATCGATCAGTGGTTCTTACAGGGAAAAGAAAAGGCAGTGACCGGTGGGGAGTTGTCCGTGTGTCCACCCTTGCCTGGGTGATAGCTCCACCACAGAAAACCGGTCCTCTTTGTTGTGGTCACAGTCGGTGACTTTTAAAGGATTTTGGAGGACAACAAGAAGATCGATGGCGTCAGCTTACCTGAAGACTCAAATCTCTCCCTCTCTCTCTCTCCATTACTACTCAACTCAATACCACAAACTGAACTGAACTGAACTTTACTCATCATTGTAAGACTGTATCTTTTTACCCCTAGACTTGAAGAAGCTTGGTTTTTCACATATATTACCACACTTACTGATATACATATATATAAATAATCATTGCTAACCTGTTTGATTTATCTGCATTTATATTACTGTATTGCATAGTTACTAATAAATATTATTAGTTAATAGCAATACTGGACTCCAAAGTGTTTTCTATTTCTGCTGGTTCTTTATTCCCGCCACGGGGTACATGACACATCTGCTTTGTTCCCTTGTATTATTTGTTTACTTTTTTAAATTATTTTCATGATTCACCTGCTTTTGCTCACTGGTTGTTTGTCATTCTTTAATTTTTGTATAGATTTTCATGAATTCCATTGTATTTCTTTACTTTCCTGTAAATGCCTGCAAGAAAATTAATCTCAGGCTAGTATATAGTCATATATATAGACTTTGATAATAAGTTTGCATTTACTTAAACTAATGATGTGTGAATAAGCATTCAGGTAAAGATAAAAGACAAAGACTAACTTTTTTTGTCACATGCGTAACAAAAAATACAGTGACACGCGTTATTTTGTATCAACAACCAATGAAGTCCGAGGATGCGTGAGGGAAGCCCACAAGTGTTACCGTGATTTTGACCCTAATGTAGGATGCACACAAGCTACGAACGCGAATGCCCTGGGAAGTGGGAGAAAACTGGAGCACCGGAAGCAAATTCATGTGGTCAAGGGAAGAAGGTACAATCCTCCTTCAGATAGCGGTGGGATGTGAACACTGATTGCTGACTGCAGACACTGCACAGCAATTGCACTAACTACTATACAACTGTGTATTTACCATTTCGTTTCCTTTCATAGTTACAAGCCACTTCCTCCATTTGATGTTTCCATTTGTTTCCTGACAGCCCCCTCAAGCAATTGTAGTACTAAGATTATATTGTACGTTGAAGCTTTTCCTTTCGGTTATGCTCCAATACCTTCTGATGACTCTGACCTTGTTTCTGTATGTTTCACTCCTAGCCCATTACACTCTATCCCAACTAGCAATTACAGAGGCAATTGCATTACACCACCTCAATCTCAGGTGCATCAGGTGAATGGAGAGCCATTCATTGAAAAATACAGTACAGAAACAGGTCCACCTAGTCCATGCTGAACTGTTAATCTGGTAGTCCCATTAACCTGCACCTGGAACAATGCCATACAGAGCCCTCCCATCCATCTACTTATCCAAATTTCTCTTAAATGTTTAAAATTGAACCTGCATCCACTATTTCCACTGACACCTCATTCCCTCTAAGTGATGAAGCTTCCCCGTATGTTACCCTTAAACATTTCATCTTTCAGCCTTAACCCATGAGCTCTAGTTCTAATCTCACACAATCTGAATGAAAAAAGCTTTTTTGCATTTACCCTATCTGCGTTTGTATACCCCTATAAGAGAGTTTGTTAAATGCTTGCAATTTAACTATTTCTGGTCGAGACTTTTCACCAGTCCTGATCCTGTAACATCAATGGTTTATTCCCCTCCATAGATGCTGCTTGACCTGCTGTGTTCCTCCAGCATTCTGTCTATGTTGCTCAAAATTTCCAGTGTCTGCAAGATCTCTTGTGTTTATAATCAAAGTGATCATAGTGTTGCTGAACTGCAGTGATCAGGGATTAATCGGTTGGTCAAGTTTTGTACTATGTTTGGGCTCAGTTCACCTTTAAGCCCTGAATGGTCCTATGCCAATTACATGGGAATCTGTATTAGAATAAAACTCAGAATCAGGTTTATTATCACTGACATATGTTATGAAAATTGTTTTCTGGCAGCAACACACAGCAATACATAAAAAATGATATGTTACAATAAGATGATGAAATATAGGAACAGAATTAGGCTATTTGGCCTATCAACCCTGTTCCACCATTGCATCATTGTTGTTTTATTATCCCTCTTAAACTCATTCTCCTGCCTTCTCCCTGTAAACTTTGATGCACTAAATAATCAAGAATCTCTCACCCTCTGTTTTAATTATCTCCAATGACCTTGACTTGACCTCCACAGTCGCCTGTGGAGATGAATTCCATTGACTCACCATCAACTGGCAAAAGAAATTCCTCCTTATCTTCATTCTAAATGCATGTCCCTCTCTTCTGTGACTGTGGCCCTTTCTCTTAGACTCCCTCACCATAGAAAAATTCCTCTCCACATCCACTTCATCTTGGCCTTTCAATATTCAATAGGTTGCAATGAGACCCCCTCTCATTGTTCTAAACTCCATTGAGAACAAGCCCAGAGTCATCAAATGTTCCTCACATGATAACCCTTGCATTCCTGGAATAATTCTCATGAGCATCCTCTGGACCCTCTCCAATGCCAGCACATCTCTTCTTAGATAATGGATCCAAACTACTCAAAACACTCCATATGTGATCTGAACAATGCCTTATAAAGTCTCAGCATTAACAGGATACAAGGAAAACAACATTACATCATGCAAAAAGAGAACAAAAATAGTGAGGGACCATTCATCATTTGGTTCATTGTTTGTTCTGAGATATAATGGCAGAGGTGGAGAGGGTCAGCAATTTAAGATTCCTCGCTATGATTATTTCGGAGGATATGCACTGGACCCAGCATGTAAGTGCAATTATGAAAAAAGCATGGCAGTGCCTCTACATGCTTGGCAGTTTGCAAAGATTCGGCATGGCATCTGAAACACTGACAAACCTCTGTAGGTGCATGGTGGACAGTATGCTGACTGACTGCATCACAGCCCGGTATGGAAGTACAAATGCCGTTGAACAGAAAATCTTACAGAAAGTAGTGGATCCCACTTAGTTCATCACAAGTAAGCCTTTCCCACCATTGAGCACATCAACATGAAGCATTGTCACAGGAAAGCAGCAACCATCATCCGGGACCCCCACAACCTAGGACCCATCGGGAAGATGACACAGGAGCCTCAGAACTCACACCATCAGTTTCAGGAATGGTTATTACCCTTCAAACATCAGGCTTCGGAACCAAACTTCACTTCCCCCATCACTGATATGTTCCGACAACCAATGGGTTCACTTTCAAGGGCTCTTCATCTCATTTTCTCAATATTTATTGTTCATTTATTTATTACTGTTTCTTTCTTTTTATATTTGCACAGTTTATTGTCATTTGCACACTGGCTGAATACCCAAGTTGTTTGGTATTTCATGGATTATTGAGTATGCCCAGAAGAAAATCTTGGGTTTGTATATGGGGACATATATGTATTGTGATAATAAATTTACTTTGAACTTTGAACATTAAAACATTCAGTGTGTGTCTTCAGACCATTGTACCTCCACCTTGATGGCAAAAATGAGAAGAGGGCATGTTCTGGGTGGTGGAGATCATGAAAGATAGATGTCATGCCTTTTGAAGATGTCCTGGATGCAGGGGAGGGGAGGCTCGTGACCATGATGAGTTTGTAATCCTCTACTGCTTTTTTCTACCTGTGTGGTGGCCCCTACATACCAAATGGCATTACACCCAAATAGATAGCTTTCACAGGTACACCTGTAGAAATTTACTTGACTCTTTTGTAACATACCAAATCTCCTCAAGCTCCTAATGAAATATTGCTGCTGGGGTGACTTCTTCATAATTGGATTAATATTTAATATTTATATACAGTAGAGTTGTATATTTAAAATCACATTGTGCAGGCATTAAGCTTTTATGGGATAACATCAACTTTGTATTCAGACTTTATCAACTATGGGAAGGCATGTCCATTGGAGTAAGGATTGACTGAGCTTATGAAGGAGGCCTTGCAATGTGAGATGAGACATTAAATCCACAGTCACAAAAGGATTACCTTTGTGAATCACACAAGTGTTTTCCATTACCACATTCAATTGAGAATAAATTTCACCACAGATTCATTCAGATTACAAAATACACCAGACATGAAGTCTGTAATTATATTGTAACTAGAATCTGGATATTCACATTAACATTGTTCAATGCCTATTTGACAGATTACCATCATTGTGTGTAATAAGTTGTACTTCATTGGTAAAAAGGTGTATGGGGGTGTACAAGGAGCGGTAACACCTCTGGTGAAAGGCATGTCATGTGTATTATGGGGAAGCTCACTCACCTTTGGTCCCTACTGGACACTCAGCTCTCACCTGTGGCTCCAAGTAGCTACAGTGGCCACACCACTGCGATAGGCAGGCTAAACGAGGTGAGGGTAGCCAACAGGCCTCATACCCTCGTGAGATAGGGACATGCCTGTTCTAGCATTTGAAGTCAGCTCCGGCATACTGGGCGGATGAGATCGACAGTCAAAGCTAATGGCCAGAAAGGTGATTCAGCAATGTTTCATGTAATGCAAAGGGCATGACAAAGTACAGAAGTCATGGTCATCCACTGTAACCACAGAAGACCCCAGTTTGTGACAACCATTTGTACCATGGGACCTTTACTACCAAGATCAAGAGAGTGGAACTGCCCCTGTGAAACAGCTTTTCCACTGTAAAAACATTCCCTCACAAGTCTTCTGTCAGTGTTGGATATGATGGACAGCCATCATTCATTGTTCAACAAGTGCATTAATGTTAAATCTGATTTGTAGAACCATTTAGTTATTTATTTAGATGGACAATATGGAACAGGCCCTTCCAGCCCAATGAGCTATGCTGCCCAGCAACTAACCCATTTAACCCTCGCCTAATGACAGAGCAATTTACAATGACCAATTAACCCACTAACTAGTACACCTCTGGACTGTGGGAGGAAACCCATGTGGTCAAGGGGAGACATACAAACTGCTCACAGACTGTACCGAAATTTTACTCCAAACATCACGCTTCAAGCTGTAATCGTGTCATGCTAACCACTACACTACTGTGGTGCACAAATACATAACCCTTTGACATATTCTTTTACATTGGGAGAGAAAAGGTTTGTGAATTTAATCTGAGTTACAAATCCACTCCAGTTCTCAAAATAATTTTTCAATACTACAAGGCATAGATACAAAGTAAGTGGATAGAAATGAAATCTGACACTTGAGAGGGTAGTGAGTATCTGGAATGAGCTGCCAATGGAAGTGGTCAAGGCTCGTACAACTGGTACAAGGTGCGTACGACAGTAACCTTGATGAATGTGCTAACACTCATATCAACACGAATCATAGAACACAGAGTCTTAGAGCAACAGGCCCTTTGGCCCATGTGGTCCATGCTAACCTGATCTTCTGACTCGTCACATTGACCCACACTTGGACTATAGCCCTCCCACCCATGCACTTACTCAATCTTCTCTTAAATGTTCAAATGAACACACATCTACCACTTTCACTGGCAGCTCATCCCACACTCGCACCACCTCAGATTCCTCTTCAATGTTTAACCTTTCACCCTAAACCCAGAACCCCTAATTTCACCCAAACTGAGGGGAAAAAGCCTGCATATTACCACATGCAGCACACACAAAATTAGCCAGTCGGAATAATACAGGACCCAAAGAAATAACTTTCCTACAAAATTTGTCCATGGAGGAATCTTGGAAGTGGAAGGTATAGACTGAAACCACAATTCTGTTTCTTGTGAATTACAGTTCCCGTTGTGATATCCATGTGGTGTTGTGTAGTAAATGCACCTTATACTAAATGTTACGGAATATATTTTATTATTTATTAATTTATTTGGCTGATATTATTTTATATGTTATGCATGAGCCATATGTACTGTGTGTGCACATTGGTACAAAGGCACATTGTTTTGTTTGGTGGTATACATGTAGGTGGTCAAATGACAATAAACTTGAACTTGAATTTGATTTGAGGTTAATGATGGAAACTGCAAAAAAATCTGTTGAGAAGAACTGACACAAGTGACTGCAGGACCATTTATATCAATAGTGCTGAGGTTGATAGCACTAAGTGTCAAGATGTGAACAATTCCAACTGACTGGCCTAGTCCAAGCATATTGACACCATGCCCAAGAGAGCTTCAACAACACCTCCATTTCCTCAGGAAGCTAAAGCAATTTAGAATGTCCCTTTTGGCCTTCACCAAGTTTATTCAATGGATCACAGAAAACATCCTATCTGCATGCATCATGGCTTGGTATGGCAACTGCTCTGCACAGGACTGCAAAGTGTTGTGGACACACCTAGCATACCATGGAAACCAGCATCCTTTCCATGGACTCCATCTGCACTTTTCATTGCCTTTGTAAAGCAGCCAGCACAATCAGATCCCGCCCCTACTGGACACTTCCTCATTTCCCCCTCCCATTGGGCAGAACATACAAAAGCTTGAAACCACTTCCTACCAGGATCAAAGACAGTT